>NC_042622.1:184206228-184578119 GCF_901001135.1 Rhinatrema bivittatum | reverse complement strand
AAGAGCTAAAGAATCTGAGAGTGGACAAAGCCATGGGGCCTGATGGGATTCATCCAAGGATACTGAGGGAGCTCAGAGATGTGCTGGCGGGTCCGCTGTGCGACCTGTTCAATAGATCCCTAGAAACGGGAGTGGTGCCGAGTGATTGGAGAAGAGCGGTGGTGGTCCCGCTTCACAAGAGTGGGAACAGAGAGGAGGCTGGTAACTACAGACCGGTTAGCCTCACTTCGGTGGTGAGAAAAGTAATGGAGTCACTGTTGAAAGAGAGAATAGTGAACTATCTACAGTCCGGAGAATTGATGGACCAGAGGCAGCATGGATTCACCAGAGGAAGGTCCTGTCAGACAAATCTGATTGACTTTTTTGACTGGGTAACCAAGGAATTGGATCAAGGAAGAGCGCTCGATGTCATCTACTTGGATTTCAGCAAAGCTTTTGATACGGTTCCACACAGGAGACTGGTGAATAAAACGAGAAGCTTAGGAGTGAGTGCCGAGGTAGTGACCTGGATTGAAAACTGGTTGACGGACAGAAGACAATGTGTGATGGTAAATGGAACTTTCTCCGAAGAGAGAGCGGTTTTAAGTGGTGTACCGCAAGGATCGGTGTTGGGACCGGTCCTGTTCAATATTTTTGTGAGCGACATTGCGGACGGGATAGAAGGTAAGGTTTGTCTTTTTGCGGATGACACTAAGATCTGCAACAGAGTGGACACACCGGAAGGAGTGGAGAGAATGAGACGGGATTTAAGGAAACTGGAAGAGTGGTCGAAGATATGGCAGCTGAGATTCAATGCCAAGAAGTGCAAAGTCATGCATATGGGGAGTGGTAATCCGAATGAACTGTATTCGATGGGGGGGGGGGGGGGGGGGGGGGGGGGGGAAGGCTGATGTGCACGGAGCAGGAGAGAGACTTTGGGGTGATAGTGTCTAATGATATGAAGTCTGCGAAACAATGCGACAAGGCGATAGCAAAAGCCAGAAGAATGCTGGGATGCATAGAGAGAGGAATATCGAGTAAGAAAAGGGAAGTGATTATCCCCTTGTACAGGTCCTTGGTGAGGCCTCACCTGGAGTACTGTGTTCAGTTCTGGAGACCGTATCTACAAAGAGACAAGGACAAGATGGAAGCAGAACAGAGAAGGGTGACCAGGAAGGTGGAGGGTCTTCATCGGAGGACATACGAGGAGAGATTGAAGAATCTAAATATGTACTCCCTGGAGGAAAGGAGGAGCAGGGGTGATATGATTCAGACTTTCAGATACTTGAAAAACTTTAATGATCCAAAGACAACGACAAACCTTTTCCATCGGAAAAAAATCAGCAGAACCAGAGGTCACGAGCTGAGGCTCCAGGGAGGAAGACGAAGAACCAATGTCAGGAAGTATTTCTTCACGGAAAGGGTGGTGGATGCCTGGAATGCCCTTCTGGAGGAAGTGGTAAAGTCTAAAACTGTGAACGACTTCAAAGGGGCGTGGGATAAACACTGTGGATCCATCAAGTCTAGAGGGCGTGAATAAAGTGGAGGCATTCAAACACTGCACGGAGCGGCAGTAGCCACAGAGGCATTCAAACACTGCACGGAGCGGCAGTAGCCACAGAGGCATTCACGGAGCGGGATGCCAGTGGCCAGTAGTTAGTATTCCACCTTCACAGAGTGGAAGGATGGAGGGCTGCTATCTCCAAAAAAAAAAATAAAAAAAACAAACAAAAAATAAACAGGGGTGGGTAAGAGTATGGGGCAAGGGTGTGGCCTGCTTGTTACAGCGGTTGCTACCCCTAATTGATCTGGATGTCACTTGGATGCAGATACGGCGCTGCTCTCTAAATTGGTGGTGGGGTGGAGAGGAATTAGGGCTGGAGGGTACTGGAAGCCAATAGTAAAAGGTGGGAGAGAGAAAAAGGGAAAAAAAATGGATAAAGTGCGTAGCTTGCTGGGCAGACTGGATGGGCCGTTTGGTCTTCTTCTGCCGTCATTTCTATGTTTCTATGTTTCGATCTCCAGGGCGAAACTTGAGCACAAAATCGAAACGATTAAAGAATAATGACCATCTGGCCTGTCTGTAATTCAGACGTTATGCGTGGCGGAGATACTCTAGGTTTTTATGATCCGTGAATACGGTTATTTGATGTTGAACGTCTTCGAGCCAAGGCTGCCATTCCTCGAATGCAAGCTTTATTGCCAAGAGCTCTTTATCGCCGATACCATAGTTTTTCTCAGCTGGAGAAAATCTTCGTGAGAAGAATGAACAGGGACATAAGGCTTTCGAGTCTCCAGGTTGGCTCAACACAGCCCCTACCCCTACATCTGAAGCATCAACTTCTACTATGAAGGGCTTGTTTGGGTCTGGATGTCGCAAGCATAGCTCTGTGGAGAAGTCAGTCTTCAATTTCTCGAATGCGAAAATGGCCTCCGCTGACCATTTTGAAGCATTGGCACCCTTGCAAGTCATCACAGTCAAGGGTCCGGTTAAAGAAGAATAATTCTTTATAAAGCTTCGATAGTAATTGGTGAACCCCAGGAATCTCCTTAAAGCCTTCAGGCTGGTGGGTTGAGACCAATTCTTGATACTTTCAAGTTTGTGAGGGTCCATTTGGAAGCCTTTCTTAGATACTATGTAACCTAGAAAAGGCACAGATTCTTTGTGAAATTCACACTTAGAGAGTTTGGCGTACAGCCGGTGGTCGTGGAGACGATGAAGTACTTGCTTAATGTCTGCAATGTAGGTGTCCAAATCCTGGGAGAAGATGAGTATATTGTCCAGGTAGACCACAACGTTCTTGTACAGCAGATCCCGCAAGATGTCGTTCATCATATTTTGGAAAATGGCGGGTGCATTGCACAAACCGAATGGCATTACAAGATACTCGAAGTGGCTGTCTCGCTTATTGAAGGCTGTTTTCCATTCATCACCGCTCCGAATGCAAATGAGGTTGTAAGCCCCCTTCAGGTCAAGCTTTGAAAATATCTTGGCCCCTTGCAGCCTGTCAAACAGTTCTGAGATTAACGGCAAGGGGTAACGGTCTTTGATCGTGATCTCATTTAGACCTCGGTAATCAATACATGGACGTAGGGTACCGTCCTTCTTCCCCACAAAGAAAACGCCTGCGCCGGCTGGCGACTTTGATGGTTGGATAAAGCCCTTCTGAAGATTTTCTTCAATGTATTCCGACATTGCTTTATCTCGAGAGCTGAGAGGGGGTACACTCTTCCCTTCGGTGCCTCAATGTTGGGCTTCAGTCTTATGGCACAGTCAAAGGGCCTATGTGGAGGAAGAATATCAGCCGCTTCTTTGGAGAATACATCCCCGAAGGATGCGAATTGGGGCGGCAATCCTGGCATCGCTGGAGTCTTAGGCATGCATATAATAGACAAGATCTCCTTAAGGCACTTCCCATGACAATCTGGGCCCCAGCGGGAGAGATCCAGGGACGCCCAGTCAAATTGGGGTTGCTGCACTTGTAGCCAAGGTAACCTCAGGATGATAGGGTGCATGGCCTTTTCCAGCTCTCTACTTTTCCAGCTCTCTACTGCCACCTCTGGTGGTTCAATATACTGTTTAATAAAAGAACTAGTGTGTGTCTGTCTCCAAACTCTGAGCCTGACCAGTGGTCCATCTCGGGATCTTTCCCCGGGGGCATGGTCATCTGCCACCGGCCCAAGGATCCACCCACAACTGTCCCAAACAATAACAGTAGATTACTAATAGTAAACATTATGTCGTCTACAAAAAGTGAGAGCTTAAAGGATTGGGGTCCCAATTGAAATCCAGAGATAAGCAAATTATTTCGAATAGTTATGGCCATAGGTTCAAGGAATACAGCAAATAACAAGGGCGATAGGAGGCTTCCCTGTAGAGTGACCCTCTGGACAATGAAAGAATCAGAATATCCCTCATTGATTTTGAGACAAGCTTTGGGAGTATCATAGAATGATCAAATCCAGGGCTGAAAATGTGAACCAAAACCCATTTTTTCCAGAGCAACAAATATAAATGGCCAAAGTACCATGTCAAATACGCTCTCTGCATCAATTGCAAGAAGAAGGGAAACTATATTCTCCTTGCAAGCCCACCATATAATATTCACGATTTTTTGGGCATTGTCACTCACCATCCTGCTCAGAATAAACCCCGCCTGATCCTGATGGATAAGCTGCCTGATAAAGCGATTAAGGCGATCAGCAAGTATCTTGGCTAACAGCTTATGATCTAAGTTTATTAAAGAAATAGATCAATAGGAACCATAAACTGTGGGATCTCTGCCAGGTTTGGCAATAATAGTGATACCAACCATATTAGAATCCAGAAGCAGAGAGCCACCAGAATGCAAAAAGTTAAAGATTTTTTGCTGATGCGCCACCAAGTAAGGAGCAAATTGCTTATAGAACCTGGTAGATAGCCATCTGGACCTGGGGCCTTCCCCCCCCCCCCCCCCCCCCCCCCCCCCCTTGAGATTCTTAATAGCTAGTAGGATTTCAGCATTAGAGATTTCACTATCAAGTTTGCCCTGCATATTGTTTGTCAGTTGAGGCAGAGCAATATTGTGAAAATAATTCTCAATAGAATCTAAGGTAATAGAGCTATCAGCACTATAGCAGTCCCTATAGAAATTAAGAAATTGCTTTCTAATGGCCATATTAGTAGACAATATTTTACCAGTCTTATCTTTAATTTTTAAAATATGATTTTGGAGGGAGACCTTTTTTACTTTATTAGCTAGCAGTTTTCCTGCTTTCTGTCCCCCCTCATAATATTCCTGTTCAGTATGTTCCAAAAGATGCGCCTGTTGCGTCCGTCAGGCTCAGACAACTTTGCCCGACATGCCTCACCTTTCTCTCAGCTTGCTTCACCAGCCTTGGGAGTTTGGCGTCCGCGGCATCACCCTGCCACACCTTCCGGCTTCCCCAGAGCGGCTCTGTCGCAGCATTCGGCCATCTTGACCCGAGGCCTCCTAGGGCACATGTGCATGCACGTCCCTACTCCTGTTGCAGTGTTGGCGTGAACCTCAGGGGTGTCCCCCTCGAGTGACATCACTGCTTCCGTATATTTAAGGTTGCCCATTTGCTGACTCTCGCCAAGTTAACAAGGATCGGTATGCCCCGATCTGAAGCTTCTCTGCCACTTCTATCCACTGGAAGCTATCTCCACCCTTCATGGCTCTCTAACCTGGGTACCTGCTCCTCGGGGGCCCTCTGCTTATTTACAGATGCCTATCCTCTTACAGGTACTCGCGCCTCGAGGGCCTGTGTGTCTTTCCTGGTGCCTGCTTCATTCTTCAACCTGCTGGAAATCCATCTTACAGCTACAGAGAGTGAGTACAACTTCTACCAGTCTGTTTCTCATCAGTTCCTCGCTACCTCTCTGCATCAGGCCTTTCACCACCACTGTGGAACGTGTCTCCTCTGCCGAGGACCGAGGACTGCTAGCACTTATCCTCTCTACTGCTCATTGGGATTCTCTCTCTACAGCTATGGGAGTGTGTTTAACATCTGCCAGTCTGTTTCTCCTATAGTGCCTTATTGGACGTCTGCATTGGGACCTTACAACACCATTGTGGGACAGGTCTCCCTCGCCAAGGATTACAGACTCTACTAGCTAACCTGCTCTCTACTACCACCTCTGGTGGTCATCCTAGCTGTACAATAAAAGAAACTATCTCTGTTTCCCTGTACGTACCAGGATCAGTCCAGATGGTGGGTTATGTCCCCCGTCCAGCAGATGGAGTCAGAGCAAACTTCAAAGGGTGCTGGCATATAAGCTGATGCACCCTCCCTAGATCCTCAGTATCTCTCTGACTCCAGCAGAAGTGAGGAGGGGAACCCGTTGCTTCCCCTAGCTAGTGGCTTCTGTTCCACATTTTGTTCTTCTTTCTCTTATTTCTCTAAGGTTGGATCAAGCAGGTCCTGTGTAAAAAAAACAAAAAAAAAAAAAAAACCAAACAGCCTTCGGGGAGTCACTCTGTGCTCTCCACCCGGGCCTTGTAGCCCCTGTTTTGGCTTGCCATCAGGACTGCGCTCTCCCCTCAGTCCCTCTCTCTGTCTTTGTCTGTTGGGGGTAAGTTTTATTTTGGTTTACTGTTGTTTTGCTTTGCAGCACACTGGTTTATTTTCAGTAGGGGGTGGATGCTGGTGGTGCCAGCCTCTCCCCTCCTCTTTGCCGCGGTCAGTCCCCTCCCCCCTCGGCCCTGCAACGTGCCATTCCCCGGGGCCGAAGCAGCACAGAGGTCCCATTCCCCTGCCGCTCCTGTGGGGAGGGGCTCCCGAGTCGAGCGAGGGTGAGGCGTGCCCGCTCCTCCCGCGGCGTGCTTCCAGGCTTCTCGGGCCCCCGCGTCACTGATCCACCCCCCGGGCCCGTGCGATGCAGCACGCTCGTTGTCCTTCTTGCGGCGGGCTGGGCGGATCGCGGGATGGCCCCTGCGGTAGGTGTCTCCCTGGGGGGGAGACCAGCTCCACTCCCCCGACAACCTCACCGCCGCTCTCGTCGGAGCACCGTGGGTCTCGAGGGATAGCCCCGCCCCCTCCTTTGGCGGGAGCGGCAGCCATTTTAGATCTGGAGGGTAGCGTGGGCTCCGATGCTGAAGAAACTCAGCAGGATTTTTCTCCTCTTTTGCCGCCGATTCGAGACCCGGGTCCTCTCCTAGCCACCCCCGGGCCCTCCAGGGACCCTCCACCTCACCCCCCCCCCGCTGCCACTCGGTTTCTCAGCCGACTTCGTGGTGCTCATGCATAAGGCATATCTTCAGAGTCTACAGCCACCGGGGGGGTCAGCTGCGGATCCTCCGCCCGCTAAGGTTCCTCGGATCGGAATTGGTCAGCGGACGCCTCGTCCAAATCAAGTCTGGGGGCTCTGCCCTTCAAGGGCAGGTTTCTTTTCGGTGACGACCTTGACCAGATCATCAAATCTCTGGGGGAAAATTCGGTCCATCGGTTGCCCGAGGACCATCAGCGATCTTATCGTCCGTCTTCTTCGGCTTCCAGGAACCGTTCCCGCACCCAACGGTGATATAGGGGCGCCAGGCAACAAGGCCCTAGGATGCCCTCAGCCAGGTCTCAGTCGTGGCCCCGGCCCTTTCAGGGCCGCAGATCGCCCAGAGACTCCTCGGCGCAGGGAGCCCCTGGCAAGCCTTCTCAATGATGCCAGGCCAGCCCACTCCTCGCTACCTCGGATTGGAGGTCGCATCGCTCTCTTCTACGAGGAGTGGGCCAACATCACCATGGACCAGTGGTCCTGGACATTCTAAGGCACGGCTACGCATTGGAGTTTGTATGTCTTCCCAGAGACAGGTTCATTTTCTCACCCTGTGGGTCAAGTCCCAAGCGCCTGGGGGTACGGCGCACGCTGGACAGACTTCTGGACCTAGGAGCCATCTCGCCCGTCCCCTCTGGAGAGGTGGGCTCAGGGCATTATTCGATTTACTTCGTGGTTCCCAAGAAGGACGGCTCCTTTCATCCCATTCTAGACCTCAAGGAAGTCAACAAGGTGCTCCGAATATCCCGGTTCCGCATGAAAACGCTTCGCTCAGTCATCGCGGCGGTGCATCCGGGGGGGTTCCTAGCCTCCCTGGACCTGACAGAGGCCTATCTGCACATTCCGATTCTACCGGCCCATTGGAAGTTCCTTCACTTCAAGATCTTGAGTCAACACTTTCAGTTCCAGGCCCTACCCTTCAGTCTGGCGACCGCGCCCAGAACCTTCACCAAGGTCATGGTGGTAGTGGCTGCCGCACTGCGACGAGAAGGGATCCTGGTCCATCCTTACCTGGACGATTGGCTCATTTGGGCAAAGACCAGGCGGCAGTCGACAGAGTGGTATGCTTCCTCCAGTCACCTCGGCTGGGTGGTAAACTTCAGCAAGAGCAGTCTACTACCTTATCAGCAACTGGACTTCCTGGGGGCACGCTTCGACACGGCCCAGGGCAAGGTCTTCCTTCATCCAGACAAGGCCCAATCACTTCGAGATCAGATCATTCATTTTGCGTCTCTTCCGGTTCACACGGCGTGGGATTATCTTCAGATCCTAGGATCTATGGCTTTCGCAATAGACCTAGTACCGTGAGCCTTCGTGCACCTGAGGCCTTTGCAGATGGCCCTGTTCTCGCAGTGGAAGCCAGTCTCTCGGGATTACCAGGCGATACTCCCTCTCCCCCTGACCGCCAGGAACAGCTTGCGGTGGTGACTGGACCCAAGGAACTTGGCTCAAGGTTGCCCTCTGGAGACACCGGATTGGGTGGTGGTCACTACCGATGCCAGTCTGACCGGTTGGGGGGCGGTTTGCCACCGGAGTTCGGCTCAGGGGCAGTGAACAAAGGAACAGGCGACCTGGCCAATCAATCGCCTGGAGACCAGAGCGGTGCGTCTGGCACTCATATACTTCTTGCCCCTGCTGAGACGTCGGGCGGTTCGAGTTCTCACGGACAATGCGACCACGGTGGCCTACATCAACCAGCAAGGAGGCACAAGAAGCCGTCAAGTGGCCCTCGAAGCTGCACGCCTGATGGCATGGGCGGAACGTTTTCTCGACCGCCTGGCGGCCTCGCACATCGCCGGGGTGGACAACATTCAAGCGGACTATCTGAGTCGTCAGACCTTGGACCCCGGAGAATGGGCCCTCTCCGACGAGGCGATGAGGCTCATCACCCGGCGCTGGGGGACTCCCTCAATAGATCTCATGGCAACGTCCACCAACGCAAAAGCCCCCCGGTTCTTCAGTCGAAGGGAGCACGGCGCAGAAGGGGTGGACGCCCTAGTTCTCCCCTGGCCGCCCTGGCTCCTACTCTATGTCTTCCCCCCGTGGCCTCTGGTGGGCAAGGTTCTAAGGAGGATAGAGACTCACCGTGGAACAGTAATCCTCGTGGCTCCAGAGTGGCCGCGGCGGCCATGGTTCGCAGACCTGCTCAACATTGTGGTGGACGGTCCCCTTCGGCTCTCGCACCTGCCTCGGCTGCTTCACCAGGGTCCGGTATTTTCGGACCAGGCGGAACGCTTCTGTCTTGCGGCCTGGCTTTTGAGAGGCAGAGTCTCCTGCGCAAGGGCTATGCAGTCCCCGTTGTAGACACCCTCCTCAAGGCGTGTAAGACCTCGACATCGATCGCTTACGTGCGGGTGTGGAAGGTGTTTGAAGTCTGGTGCTCCGGACAAGGTGCCTACGTGACCACGGCCTCGCTACAGCAGATCCTGGCGTTTCTGCAGGAGGGCCTGGAGAAAGGTCTCTCCTACAATTCTCTGCGAGTGCAAGTCTCTGCCCTGGCTTCCCTAGCTCGCGCCACGGGAAGGCCATATCCGTCGTCTCATCCGGACATTTCAAGGTTTCTCAAGGGGGTCAAGCATCTGCGGCCGCCGGTGCATCACCCTTACCCCTCCTGGAATCTCAATCTGGTTCTTCGGGTTCTCGCGGAGCCTCCTTTCGAACCTCTACGTCAGGCCTCTCTCAAGGATATCACTCTGAAAGCGATTTTCCTGGTGGCCATAGCCTCGGCGCGGCGCGTTTCTGAGCTTCAGGCGCTCTCTTGCAGGGAACCCTTCCTTTGGTTCACGGACTCAGGAGTCTCCATACGGACAGTTCCTTCGTTTCTGCCCAAGGTGGTCTCGTCGTTCCACTTGAATCAGATGGTGGAACTACCGTCCTTCTCGGCGGATGCCCCCAAGTATCTCCGGCGCCTGGACATAAAGCGCATCCTTCTACACTACCTAGAGGTGACCAACGACTTCCGGGTATCCAATCATCTCTTTGTACTCTGGGCCGGGAATAAAAGAGGCCATCAAGCATCTAAGACTACAATTGCGCGATGGCTCTAGGAAGCGGTGGCATCGGCGTATATCGCCACCAGTAGGGATCCCCCGACAGGGATCAAGGCTCATTCCTTACGCTCCCAGGCTACGTCCTGGGTGGAGTCTCAGTACGTCTCCGCTCAGGAAATCTGTCGGGCAGCGACTTGGAAGTCCCTGCACACGTTCTCCAGACATTACCGGCTCCACTTGCCGGTATCTGACTCAGGCTCCTTTGGGGACAGGGTAATTCGAGCAGGGTTCTCAGGGACCCACCCGGTGTAGGGAAGCTTTGGTACATCCCACCGTCTGGACTGATCCTGGTATGTTCAGGGAAAAGAAAATTATTCCTTACCTGCTAATTTTCGTTCCTGTAGTACTAAGGATCAGTCCAGACGCCCACCCTGGTCTTGTTTGGATCTAGGGGTACACCTGCTCTTGTGGTCGCTCTCCTGTCCTACTGTTCAGCCTTCTTTCTGTTCTGTTGTTCGTTTATTCATACCGGTTCGACAGTTCTCTTTGCAAGTTGCATTGTTTGATTTCTACAGTTTCAATTGCGAATATGCTTGATCCATCCTTCTCTGTCTGTCAAGTGCTCTGGCTTGGCTTTGATATTCTCGATACTGAGGATCTAGGGACGGTGCATCAGCTTATATGCCATGCCAGCACCCTTCGAAGTTTGCTCTGACTCCATCTGCTGGACGGGGGACATAACCCACCGTCTGGACTGATCCTTAGTACTACAGGAACGAAAATTAGCAGGTAAGGAATAATTTTCATGTTTGTTCTATTGAGTCTAGCCCGGTGCATCAGTCTCCCTACAGGGCTCCTCCCCGTAGGAGATAATAACACTGTTTCCCCTAAGAATCCACCAAACACTTCGATATCAAAACAGCGCCATTTTGGAGGATTCTAAATGCCTCAAATCTTCCCTAGCTTTAGAAAGGGGAGAGAGTGTTTTCCTAGAGCCATTGAGAAAATGTTTCTAAGACAACAACTGAATTAAATGGCAAAGCATGATACACTCCTTTTCCTTTTGAAATTTAAGATGAGCAGCCCTAGAGATAAAATGGCCCCGAAACAATTCCCTTAAACTATTCCAGACAATGACAGGGAAGGAGACAGAGTTATCATTTTTAAGAAAAAATTCTTGAATAGCATTAGCAATATAATTATTATTTCTCACAGGACAAGCAGGATGGTAGACCTCACATATGGGTGAAATCACAGGATGGAGCCCAATCACGGAACACTTTTGTCAAAGTTTCTAGAACTTTGACTGACACCTACTGGGCATGCCCAGCGTGGCACTAACCCTGCAGCCAGCAGGGGTCCCCCTTCAGTCTTCTTTTTTCCACGCAGCATTAGCCCGTGGTTAAGGAGCTCTGCAGAGATTCCTGACAGGAATTTTCCTCACGGAATTACTGAAACTTTCTTACCCCACAGGGGTCCCTCCTCCTTCAACTTTTTCAAGCCGCGGTACTCTGGTAAATGTTTTACCCATTTTCGGTCGATTCCCGTCAAGTTTGGCCCTCGCGGCCTACTGGCCGTCGACCGTACCACGGCTCAAATTTTTCAAGGCCATGGCGTCAGGGTTCCGTCGGTGCCCGGACTGTAACTGCACCATGTCCACAACAGACCCTCGTAAGGTCTGTGTACTGTGTCTCGGATGTGAGCACGATGTCCTGATCTGAAGAAGACAGAACTTTTCTTCTGTGCTCAAACCCCGACGCCATCTATTGCATCAACATTGTCAGAACCAGCACCGTCCACTTCGTGCCAGTATCGACCACCGGCTGGTGACTATCCAGCATCGACGACATCTCGGCCTTTGACTCCCTCTACTCCCCCTCAGGACTGAGGGGATCGTAGAGAGAGACATCGCCATCGACATCGGAAGACTCGGACCATCGAGGGAGCAAAATCATCATCCGAGCCACTGTCGAAGAAATCCCGTCCACAAAAGGCACCGACCTTTTCTGCGACCGGGTCACTGAAGCAACCCTCACCCGGACGGGTATCGGGAGCCGTGACTCCGCCTTTAACAGTGGTCCCTCCGGCTATGCCTCTGCCTCCTTCTCCCGTTCTGGAGCCGGAGCTGATTGCTCCAGGTCTCCGTGAAGAACTGGACCGGATGGTTCAGGAGGCCATCGACAAGGCGATGCATCGACTCCAAGTTTCTCTGGCACCGACACCGGTGCCGATCGTGGAGCCGACCACCAACCCAATTCCGGCAGCGTTGGCACCGCTGCTCTCGAGGATGGAAGCGCTTATTGCCGCTTTTCCACCGATGGATCCCGGGTCACTGATGGCTCCAGTGCCCTCTCCGCTTACTCTGTCATTGGGAAGAGAAACACCGTTCCACATCCCTCCATTGGGAGTCTTACTGATGCCTCAATCATCGATGCCGATGCTTCCAACGCCACCGATCCATCCATCGATGCCTGCACTGGTGCCTTCATCTGTGCCTCCAGTTCTTCCTTTGATTCCTTCAGAGCCTAGACCTGGACCTTCAGGAATTCCACCGCCCCATCCCCCTCTGGTTCCTAGACAGGCAGGTGCTGATCCCGACGATACCTGGACTGATGATTCTTCACCAGACACCGATGACT
This sequence comes from Rhinatrema bivittatum, assembly GCF_901001135.1. Classification (NCBI taxonomy): domain Eukaryota; kingdom Metazoa; phylum Chordata; class Amphibia; order Gymnophiona; family Rhinatrematidae; genus Rhinatrema; species Rhinatrema bivittatum. The sequence continues at coordinate 184,565,742 of NC_042622.1, read as the reverse complement.
TGCCTTCACCACCTTCTCCTACTGAAAGCAGGAAGCGTTCTCCCCCAGAGGACCTTTTCTTCATAAATTTTGTGAAGGAGATGACTGAATTGGTTCTCTTCCAATTACAGACCGAACAAGATAACAGGCATCAAATGATGGAGCTGTTGCAATTTCTGGATGCTACCAAGGAAATAACCTCCATCCCTATTCACCAGGTTTTTCTGGATCTCCTCAAAAAAAACTGGGAACACCCTGGCTCTGTTGCTCCAGTCAACAGGAAAGCTGACACCACTTATTTGGTACAGTCAGCCCCAGGTTTTCAAAAACCTCAGTTGGATCACCAATCTGTGGTTGTAGAATCGGCCCAAAAGAGGGCAAGGAGATCAAAACTTCACTCCTCCTTTCCCCTATCAAGGAGCAGAAATTTCGAGATGCTATTGGTCGCCGTGTCTTCCAGGGCTCAATGCTCATTTCCCGAATCGCCTCTTCTCAACTCTATATGACCCAATACAGGGTCTTATTTAAGCAGATACAAGAATTGATAGACTCCCTGCCTCAACAGTTCCAAGAACAACTTCAAACCCTAGTGAACAAGGGCTTTGAGGCAGGCAAGCATGAGATAAGATCATCTTACGATATCTTTGACCCTGCTCCAGGGTATCCGCAGCTGCTATTTTGGCAAGATGATGGGCCTTGCTCAAGTCTTCGGAACTTCTCCCTGAAGTACAGGACAGATTATCCGACCTGCCCTGTATAGGAGACAATCTGTTTGGCAAGCAGATTCAACGGACAGTGGCGGAACTCAAGGACCATCATGAGACCCTGAGACAGCTCTCTCTGATGCCTTCTGAGTATTCCTCAAAACAGCCTCTCCGAAAGGACACTAAGAAGTCATTCTTCTGTCCGAAGAAATCCTAGCCGCCACCATCTAGAACTCGTTCTACGAGACCTTTCCAAAAAACCCTGTCTTATCAACTACGAAAACAAAATCCTCAAGCAGCTCCTCAGCCGGGCCCTGCTTCCAGTTTTTGACTCCTGCATAGAGAGCTGCAGCCAGCTTCCACTGCCTCAAATACCAGTGGAAGGTCGATTGTGCCATTTCAACAACAGGTGGCACTCGATCACCTCAGACCAGTGGATCCTGGCGATAATCGCTCAAGGTTACCATCTGAACTTTCTCTCCATTCCACCAGACTCCCCACCTCTACCGACGTGGAGAACATCCGACCTCGCCATCCTCCTGGAACAGGAGGTTTCCCTCCTCCTCCAGGCCAAAGCAATAGAACCATTACCCCACTCTCAGCACGGCCTAGGGTTCTATTCCCGGTACTTTCTAATCCCCAAAAGGTCAAGAGGTGTTCGTCCAATTCTGGACCTACGTGCCCTCAACAAGTACATCCATCGAGAAAAGTTCAAAATGGTAACCTTGGGTTCTCTTCTTCCTCTTCTGCAAAGAGGAGACTGGCTCTGCTCTCTAGACCTCTAGGACGCATACACACATATTGCGATAACTCCATCTCATCACAGATACCTGAGATTTCTGGTAGGCCCCAAGCACTATCAGTACCGAGTGCTTCCATTCGGCCTTGCGTCTGCACCACGAGTCTTCACAAAATGCCTCGTAGTAATTGCAGCCTTCCTCAGGACTCAAGGTGTTCACGTCTACCCCTATCTAGACGATTGGTTGATCAGGGCTCCCACTCAGCAAACTGCTCTGTTGTCTCTACATCTTACCTTACACACTCTGATTTCGCTAGGATTTCTCGTCAGCTATGACAAATCCTTAGTCCCATCTCAAACTTTATCATTCATAGGGGCAGACTTAGACACCTTGCAGGCAAAAGCTTTTCTGCCTCGACAGCGAGCTCTCACTCTCATCTCTCTCGCACATCACTTACAGTCGCAGCACTGCACGACTGCACGCCACTTCCTCATCCTGCTGGGATACATGGCGTCCTCAGTTCAGGTTAACCCAATGGCCTGCTTGGCCATGAGAGTCATGCAGTGGACTCTAAGGTCACAATGGACTCAATCCATTCAGCCCCTGTCGACCATTGTCCACGTCACTGATTCACTCCATCAGTCTCTAGCTTGGTGGAAAAATCAGATCAATCTCCTCCAAGGCTTGCCCTTCCAGGCTCCAGACCCTCAAATAATTCTCACCACCAGAGAAAGCCAAACACCAAATCAATTTCCTGGAGCTTCGAGCAATCAGATATGCTCTCAGGGAATTTCAGGATCGCCTATCCAATCAAGTCGTCCTGATTCAGACGGACAACCAGGCGGCCATGTTGTACATCAACAAACAGGAGGGACAGCTCCTACCTTCTTTGTCAGGAAGCTGCGCAGATATGGGCGGAGGCCCTCTCCCACTCGATGTACCTCAGGGCCACCTACTTGCCAGGAGTGGACAACGTGTTGGCAGACAAGCTGAGTTGCATCTTTCAGCCGCACAAGTAGTCTCTCAACTTGGGGCCTACCAGAAATCTCGATCTTCCAACAATGGGGTTACCCTCATATAGATCTCTTTGCGTCACTTCAAAACCACAAAGTAGAAAACTTTTGCTCTCTCACTCGCAGCCAACACTCTCAGCCAAGAGATGCATTCTCCCTCTCATGGGCAACCAGTCTCCTATATGCATTCCCTCCACTTCCACTTCTCTCGAAGACTCTCATGAAGTTACGTCAGGACAAAGGAACCAAGCTTCTGATAGCACCTCACTGGCCATGCCAAATGTGGTTTCCAAAACTTCAGGATCTCTCCATTCGCAGGCACATTCCCTTGGGAAAGGACCCGCTTCTGATCACTCAAAATGACGGGTGACTAAGCCACCCCAATCTTCAATCCTTGACCCTGATGGCCTGGATGTTGAAAGGTTAATTCTTCAGCCACTTAACCTTTCGGAACCAGTTTCCCGTGTCCTGATTGCTTCACGGAAGGCTTCTACAAGAAAATCCTACCTTTACAAATGGAATAGGTTTAAGTCATGGTGCTCGTCTCTATTCCTTGACCCCTTTACCTGTCCCACCATGAAGTTTCTAGACTATCTGTGGCACTTGTCAGAATCAGGTCTAAAAACTTCCTCCATCATCATGCATGTCAGTGCGGTAGCCGCCTTCCATAAAGGTGTCGGGGACATTCCTATTTCAGTACATCTCCTCGTAACATGTTTTCTGAAGGGCTTGCTTCACCTCAAGCCTCCACTGCGTCCTCCGGCCCCTTCTTGGGACCTCAACCTGGTTTTGGGTCGGCTTATGAAACCACTATTCGAGCCTCTCCATTCCTATGATCTTCACTGTCTCACAGGGAAAGTGATTTTCCTTTTGGCAATCACCTCAGCTCGCAGAGGTTAGTGAGTTACAGGCTCTAGTTACCTATCCGCCTTACACTAAACTTCTGCAGTACCGAGCAGTACTCCGCACTCACCCTAAGGTCTTACCTAAGGTAGTATCAGAGTTTCATCTCAATCAATCCATTATACTACGTACCTACCTTTTTTCCCAGGCCCCATTCCAATCCAGGAGAACAAGCTCTGCATACACTTGACTGTAAACGGGCTCTAGCGTTCTACCTAAACCGTACAGCTGCCCACAGGACAAGCACTCAATTGTTTGTCTCTTTCCATTCCATCAAATTGGGGCAGCCTGTGGGTAAACAGACTCTTTCCTCCTGGTTAGTGGACTGCATATCTTTTTGCTATCAGCAAGCAAGCATTCCTTTTCAAGACCGTGTTAAAGCACATTATGTGAGGGCCATGGCGACTTCAGTAGCACACCTTTGATCGGTGCCGCTTCCTGACATTTGCAGGGCTGCCACCTGGAGTTCTCTCCATACCTTTACAGCCCATTATTGCTTAGACAAAGCCGGAAGACAAGATTCCATCTTCGTCCAGTCTGTCTTATGCAACCTATTTACAACTTGACGTACCAACACCCTTTCGCCTGCCCCTTAGGGTTCAGGATGCCCTCTGCCAAATTCCACCCCAGTCCTAGTGCCTTTGCACACCTGGGTACATTTGGTGCATACTCAGACATCCTCAGCTCGGTACTCAAATATGTGAGGACTACCATCCTGCTTGACCTGAGAGAAAGCAAATGTTGCTTACCTGTAACAGGTGTTCTCAAAGGTCAGCAGGATGTTAGTACTCACGAAACCCACCCGCCACCCCGCGGCTGGGTTCGTTATGTTTCTTATTTTACTTTTTGGCACTTCCTGTAGCTTTTAAACAAGACTGAAGGGGGACCCCTGCTGGCTGCAGGGTTAGTGCCATGCTGGGCATGCCCAGTAGGTACCAGTCAATGTCCTAGAAACTTTGACAAAAGTATTCCGTGATTGGGCTCCATCCTTTGATGTCACCCATATGTGAGGACTAACATCCTGCTGTCCTGTGAGAACACCTGTTACAGGTAAGCAACATTTGCTAAACTTGGGATGTGTGGTTTTCCTATCGTTTTTGTGGGGGGGAGAAAGGGTACATTTAAAAAAAAAAAAACCAAACCCACCCAACCCTTCAAATTTTTTTTGTTTTGTATTTAAACGTTTTTTATTGGTAAGCAATATGGGAAAAACAGTATGCAAAGTATACAGCCAACAATAAAGAATACCATAATAACATGTCCACTGTGTAAGACACCGTATACAAACAGTGTGCTTTATAAAGCAGGAATGCTGAATGGCCGTAAGATGCCATATTGCAGTCGCCAAAGTGAAACTTCCCCCAGTAAGCCCCCCCCCTTCTCCCCATGACCATAACACAAGGCAGTAGGTATCAGGCAGCATAGCTGAGTAGTGCAAGCGATAAAATTAGCAAAAAAAAAAAAAAAAAACTTAAAAAACCAATAGAGAGGAAAACAATAGAGAGAAAAACAATGAGGGCTCGGATTTCGAGTGGCAACAGTCCTTGACCAGGGATTTGTCCTGGCCCGCAGTACTCTCCAGGCTTTCACTCCAATCAGTCCTTCTGAGCCTCCAGCCAAGTTGAGTATGGATGCCAGATACCCTGGAATGCGGCAATACGATCCCGATGCAAGGCGGTGAGCCTATTCAGCTGGTAATAGGAATGCAAGCGCTGCTGAATGGTGGCTAAAGATGGTGTAAGTTTTTGCTTCCAATAAAGGGCAATTTCTGCTCTTGTAGCAATAAAGACTTGGAGAGCCAATTTTCGCACAGAAGGTGAAGTATCTGAGATTGGTAAGCCCAATAACGCGTGCCAAGGTTCAATCTTAAGCGGGAAGTGTAAGAGCTGGGAGAGCCAGGTATACACCGCTTTCCAACATTGAGCTACGATGGGGCATTGCCACCAAAGATGATAGTAAGTACCCTTGGCGTGACATCCTCTCCAACACGTGTCTGGGATGTCCGGCGCAAATTTATGAAGGGCAACTGGCGTGTAATGCCAGCGATAGAGCAATTTATAGCAGTTTTCTTGAAGCCCTGTGGATATGGAGCATTTGTGTGCAGCGGCATAAATTTGCGCCCAATCCTCATCATCCAAGGTTATCTGAAAGTCCATTTCCCAGAGAGTGCGATGCCGAAGCGGAGGCGTGCTCCTGGTGTTCAAAAGTCCATAGATTTTGGAGATCACTCCCCTAAGGGTAGAAGCATTTTTACAAAACATTTCAAATAGTGTGCCCTTACTTCAAATCAGTCCCTCTCGAATCCCTTTAAGAGTAAAGTGACAAACTTTGGCATACAATAAAAAGTCAACTGACACCAACCCAGACACATCTCGCAATCGCTCCGGCGAGAGCATAGCATCCTGTTGATAAACATGCCCCAACCGGAAAACCCCCTGACGTGTCCACTGCAGAGGGGCTTTCGACCTATCTCTCAATGGTATGACTGTATTAGAAAATAAATGAGTCATCAGAGAAAAACGCTCTGGCCCCACCAAGACCTTCTTCCACCTATGCCATATCCGCATGGTAGTGCGTAAGGCAAATGGTAAAAAAAGAGTGTCTCCCCAGAGGGATCGGGGCTGCCAAGGAAGGGCATCTATAGGAAAACGGCCCAGGGAAGCTTGTTCCAACTTAACCCATTGTGGCAGTTCCCCTTTAGCATGGAGAGCAACTAACGCCCTTAGTTGTGCCGCACTATAGTACCAGACGAGGTTGGGCACCTGGAGACCCCCTCGTACCCTAGTTTGATACAGAGTGGCCCGTGCTATCCTGGGGGGCCTGCGCCTCCAAATAAAATGCCCAAGAATTTGTTGCCATTTACGAAGTAGACTGTCTGGGAGGTAGATAGGAATAGTGGTAAAAAAGTACAAGAATCGAGGTAGCACGTTCATTTTTAGAATGGCTATTCTACCCAACCAGGAGTGAGCATGATCCCCCCACCTATCCAAGTCGCCCTGAAGCTTTACGAGTAATGGCCGATAATTCAAATCATAGAGAGAGTCAGTATGCTTCCCTAAGTGTACTCCCAGATATTTTAAAGAGGTAGTGGCCCATTTAAAGGGAAATGTTTCCCGCAGCTCCCGAACTACTTCAGATGGCAAAGAGAGGTTCAATATTTCTGACTTATCGAAGTTAATTTTCATCCCTGATCGCATCGTAAATTCCCCCAACTCATCCATAACGCCCCTTAGAGACAGCACTGGGTCAGTAAGGGTGAACAAGACATCGTCTGCAAACAGGGAAATTTTAAAGTGATCAGTTCCTTTGGAAACGCCCCGCACACTCGCATTGCCCCGAATACGGCTAGCAAAGGGTTCTAAAAATATGGCAAACAACAAGGGAGAAAGGGGGCACCCCTGCCGTGTCCCTCTATGAATCGAAAACTGAGGACCATATCTCCCATTAACCTTAACCCTGGCCGCTGGGTGGGCGTACATTTTGCGTAGCCAAGCAATAAAGGATGTCCCAAATCCCATAGCCTGTAACGTAGAAAAAAGGAAATCCCAGTTAACAAGATCAAAGGCCTTTTCAGCGTCCAATGCTAGGAGGACAGCCGGGAGGCCATCCCGGTGCACCAGATCAATGATGTCCACTATCCTACGGACGTTATCCACAGCTAACCTCCCGGGCACGAACCCCACCTGGTCATTATGTATAAGCCCCGGCAAAACTCCATTCAACCGGGCCGCTAATACTCTAGCCAATATCTTTAAGTCAATATTAATTAACGAAATCGGCCTGTAGGAGCTACAGTGAACGGGGTCTCTACCCGGTTTGGCCAATACCGTGATACCCGCAGTATTGGCGTCAGAAGTGAATTCCGCACCTTCCAACAGCGAATTGAATGCCAACGTCATAGGGCCGGCTAGTATATGGGCAAATTTACGATAGTAGCTACCGGTGTAGCCGTCCAACCCTGGTGCTTTTCCGGCTTTCAGCAGTTTAATAGCCACCAACACTTCCAGTTGTGATATCGGTTTATCTAGGACCTCTCTCTGCAGGGGAGTAAGTTGGGGCAAGGCAATAGAAGACAAGTAATCAGCAATTACGTCAGGGGCAATAGGCGTGTCGCAGGAGTACAGTTTAGAGTAAAAGTCTGTGAATGATTGTCGTATGTCCTCCGTTGAAGTGACAACCTGCCCCCTGGCATCCTGTATCTTAGATATAACTGTTTGGGCTTGGGCAACCCGCAACTGTCTAGCCAGCAACTTGCCCGCCTTATTACCCCCCTCAAAATATTGTTGTTTAAGAAGAGTCAGGGAGTGGCTAATAGCTGAATCTTCCAACGTCCGAATCTGAGCTCGGACTGCCAGAATTTTTTGGTACAGTCGCCCTGATTGGGAACTACTATGCCGTTTGGTTAAGTCGGTGAGTTCCTGAATGAGTAGTGCCCGTTTGGCCTCTCTCTCCTTATTACAATAGGTCGCCCTAGAAATGCAGGAACCCCGAATTACCGCCTTAGAGCACTCCCAGACCGTGAGGGGAGACATACCCTCTGTCTGGTTCTCCCGAAAATACTCAAGAAGTTGTTGTGCGGTAGAGGCAGCAAAGGAGGGATCCTTAAACAAACTATCATTGAGTCTCCATGTTCGAAGGCCACCCCCAGGATCTCCCAGTGTGCAAACCATCCAGACCGGGGCATGGTCAGACCATGTAATGTTGTCAATGTCTGTTTTCTGTAGACGGGGCTGCATAGAAGCCGACACAAAAATATAATCAATGCGAGTGTATGTGGAGTGGGGGTTGGAATAGAACGTATACGAGCGGGAGTGCTCATGTCTAGTCCGCCATATATCCACCAACCCCCATTTAGCTAGAGCTTCCAACCAATGTCGCCTTGCAACCGTATGGGAGGATATTCCTGAGCTGGAATCCTTAATGGGGTCTAATACAAAATTAAAGTCTCCCCCCACAATTAACTCTCCCTCATGTTGTTGCAATAATGTGCACAATCGCTTTATAAAGGGCACCTGATGCTGATTTGGAAAATACACATTAAGGATGGTGAATATCTTTTTATCAATTTTGATCTTATTCAGTATAAATCTACCGTGAGGGTCCGCAACTACCAGGATCTGCTCATGAACAAATAAGGAGGAGTACAAAATACCCACCCCTGCATATTTATGTTCAGGGGTGCAAGCAGCCCACAAAGAGGTAGAAAACCTTGGGAACTTTAACAGCTGCTCATGGGATTTCCTCATATGCGTTTCCTGTATAAAAACGATATCAGCTGCCTGTCTGGTTAGTTCTCGTTTAAGCAATTGCCTTTTCTGAGGAGAGTTAAGGCCTTTTACATTGATAGATACTAATTTAGTCGCCATCACGATGAAAAAAGGCATTCGCCAGATCCTGCACAGCCCTCCCAAAGGTATACAAGCCAGGTCTCCCCCCCCCCCATGTTGTCACCGATGCTATTCTATGGTTGCTACCCTGCGTCTGCCCCTCTCGCCTGCAAGCGTTAAAACCTATGTGTATGGCCATGAGAACTTTACGTCCTACTGCATCCCAAGTCGTCGTCTGGGACACCAAATTTGGAGGGCCTGCCGCCATCCAACCAGAGAGAAAAACATAACCCCTCCCCCCCCCCCCCCCCCCCCCGGTATCCCCGCCTATGAACAATAATTTTATCAGAAAAAACAACCCTCGAACGCTGTTGGCGCATTTCTCACATGTAAAGCAAGTGCTATGCAAGAAGTAGAACCAACTTAACCATATTCAAACAGTCACATTTACTGCAGGCTCCAAACCTGTCTCAAAAGTCCTCACGCAGGAAACCAAAGCTGTGGGACTCTTTCCAAAAGGAGTTATAGCTAGAAGAGGTCCCACTCTCCCTCAGTCGGGTTCGGAGGTGCGAGATCTGGAGTCACCAGACTGCCGACGCAGCCGCTTGCCTCCCTTTCCTGCTCTTTGCCATCGTGGAGCCGAATCATGAGATGGCGGATGAGCCGCCATTTTAGAAGAGGTGAACGATACCGGCAGCTGTGCTTTTTGAAAAACTGCTGCGGCCTCCTCTAAGGAGGCGACACAATAGGTAGTGCCCTGGTGCTGGAAAGTCAGTCCAAACGGGTATGTCCATCGATATCGTATGTCCCGTTCCCTCAAGGCCTGAGTCACTTCTCTCATATCTTAGCGCTTTTTTAGCGTTATTGGCGCCAAGTCTTGGAAGAGGGAAATGTGGCAATTGTTCCACTGTACGGCCTTCAATTGTCTCGCTTCTTTAAGGATTCTTTCCTTTAAAGGGAAGCTGGTAAAGCAGAGGACTATGTCTCGCGGTTGTTGGTCCCTCCGAGGCCCCAACGCTCGATGGGCACGTTCAAAGCCGATTTCAGAGGGTATTGCCATGCTTCCCGACTGACCTTCTGCTCCCTTGCTGAGGATGTGGGTGCAAATTTGGGCGGCTACCTGACGCGCATCGGCATACTCAGCAGTCTCTGAAACCCCCCGAATCCGCATATTGTTCCTTCTACCACGATTATCCAAGTCCTCAATTTTATCGTAGAGCACCTGTAAGTCCACGGAGGTTTTTTCTTGCCTGGTAAGCAAACTATTAATGGCATCGCCGTGACAGTCGATGCGGGTTTCCGTCTCATCGACCCGATTCCCCAGGGCAGCCAAATCCTCTTTAAGGTCTGCCACCGACGCCATGATGTCTTGCTTGTATTGCTTCATATCAGCCCGTAATTCCATGAACCAACACCGGGCTTCCTCTCTAGAGAGTGCAGTGATGGCAGGGTCCGGAGCTTTATCCGTGGGGTCTTTCAACCCGCCCGCCGGCTCCCCTATGCTACTCTGATCCGCAGCCTCACTCTCGGCGCCATCTTGGCCTGGATTAGGGGAGAGTTTCCCATACGAATACTGCTTAAGTCCCGTCGTTTTTCTCTTGCTGGTCATTGCTAAAGTGAGTAGAGCCTATCAAGTATGCCGAGTGGTTCTTTTCGCCAAAAAATCGTAGTAATGAAAGCTTATTTCGAGGGTAGGCAGGCCCGGAGGGGACGGAGCTGAGCCAACGTACGTCCTCTCACATCGGATGCGAACAGCGCCCCCCAACCCTTCAAATTTAATTAACTACAACCCCCCCACCCTCCCGACCCCCCCCCCAAGACTTGTCGAAAGTCCCTGGTGGTTCCAGCAGGCCAGCCATTGTTCCTACCATGTGACAGGGGCCGACCAATGGCACCGGTAGCCCCTGTCACATGGTAAGGGCAAAGGGCCATGGCGCCATTTTGATTGCTGGCAGCCAATGGCCCGAGAGGGGGAGATCACTCCCGGGACCTCCGCTGAACTACCAGGGACTTTTGGCAAGTCTTGGGGGGGGGGGGTTGAGAGGGTGGAGGGGTTCTAGTCAATTAAACTTTTGGGGTGGCCGAAAAAAATCGGCCCGAACAGCGGGAAAACGAAACTTCCTGCAGCGGGCCGTTAACAAAGGCCGAACCAAAAGGTTTGGCCAAATCACATCTCTATTATAAACTGAGTCCAGTAGTAGAGATTCATTGAGGCACTAAAATCTTTTCCCTAGATTATAGTTGTCAAATAAAATATCCACCCAGATAGGAGCTTGGTCTGACCATATAATGGTTCCCAAATCTACAGCCATAACATTATGGAGAATAGACTTATCCACTAAGAAACAGTCTATCCTAGAATAGGAGTCGTGGGAAGCAGAGTAATATGCATAGGAACGAGAGGTAGGAAAGCGGGTCCTCCAAATATCCACCAGTTGGAAGTCCTCCATAAGAGTTCTCAAGTTTTCTATGTGGAATTTGGCTATCGAGGAAGTACCCTTTCACATGTCTAAAATAGGAGATAAAGCCACATTGAAATCACCACCCAATATTAAAACACCAGAACATGATATAAGCAAAATTTGGTGGATTTTCTGGAAGAAAATGCCTTGATCTCTATTTGGTGCATATATATTAACCAAAGTGTAAGGCATACCATTCCCTATAATCTGCAGAAGTAGATATCTACCCAGGGAATCTTCAATACTAAGGGCCGGATTTTCAAAGCTCTACGTATGTAAATCGAGTTACGCGTGCCGGGCCTTAAGCCCCGGGATGTGTCTAAGCCCGGGGCTTCAAAAAAGGGGTGGGGGCGGGGCCAGAGGCCTCCGGAACAGCGGCCATTTGCCGTTGTGTTGGGGGATCGAGTACCAGCAGGCTGCCAGCGCGCGCAACTCGAGCCTGTCCGGAGGCAGGCACAAAAGGTAAGATAGAGGTGGGGGGGGGGTTTAAAATAGGGCTAGGGGGTAGGAAGGATAGAGTAGGGGGAAGAGAAGTTCCCTCACAGGCTGCTCCAAAATCGGAGGAGCCTGGGAGGGAACGGGTGAAGGCCGCTGGCGTAGGTGCACACAGGGTGCACAATTGTGCACCCCCTTGCACATGCCGATCCCCAATTTTATAACATGCGTGCACCTGCGCACACATGTTATAAAATTGGGCGTCCATTTATGCGCGCCGGGTAGCACATACATGTTCACCCGCACACTTCTTTTAAAATCTACCCCTAAGAGTACAATCACAAATGAAATTCATGGAGAACAGGATATTGACTCAGTATATTTGGCAGATTTACAACAAGGAGTAAAAAAAGACTGAGAAAATCTAGAGGAGCGAAGTAAATATTCATGTCTGCGTGTTAGATGTGTTTCTTGGATAAAAACCAATCTTAGTCTGAGTACGGTCAAACTCTCGAAACAAAAGGTTCCTGTTGTAGGGGGAGTTAAGACCTTTAGCATTAATTGATATTATATGAAAGGATGACATTTACCTGAGGGAACCAGTACAAAATAGGACTAACAAAGGAAAATTAGTTCTTACCTGTTAATTTTCGTTCCTGTAGTACCATGGATCAGTCCAGACTGCTGGTTTATGTCTCCCTTCCAGCAGGTGGAGTCAGAGAGAAAAGTTCTCGGCACCTCCCAATATCCCAGGGTGCCTCCTGCGGTCCTCCAGTATTTTGAATAACAAAGCAGAGACTCATGAACAAGGATAATCAATGACTAGATCAACTATATACATGAAAAGAACAGATAACGAACAATCTTCAGAGCCTTCTAAACCTTACATAGGAGAAGTATAAGAAAACCTAACCAAGGTAAGTAGTAGCGGACTCTCCGGAAACAGAACATCTGGGCGGGCGTCTGGACTGATCCATGGTACTACAGGAACGAAAATTAACAGGTAAGAACTAATTTTCCTTTCCCTCTACGTACCAGGATCAGTCCAGACTGCTGGGATGTAACCAAGCTGCCCTAAATGGGGTGGGATCCAGAGAGTCCTGCCCTCAGTACACTACTGCCGAAAGAGTCCACATCTGGAGCGTGAACGTCCAAACGATAATGCTTGGAAATCTTTGCACACTTTTACCAAGTCGCCGCTCTGCAAATTTCTTGAGGCAAAACATACTGACTCTCAGCCCAAGATGCTGCCTGAGAGCATAGCGAATACGCCTTCAGACCATCAGGAACTGGGCAACTCCCACAAATGTATGTAGAAGCAATGGCTTCCTTCAGCCATCGCGCAATGGTAGCTTTAGAAGCCTGATAGCCCTTCCTAGGTCCGCTTCATAGGACAAAAAGGTGGTCTGAAAGACGAAAAGCATTAGTGATCTCCAAGTAACGTAGTAGCACACGGCGGACATCAAGCCTCCTCAAGTCTCGAGACTAAGGAGAAAATTTATCTAAATCTGGAAAGGCCGGCAACTCAACAGACTGATTGACATGAAACGCGGAAACTACCTTGGGTAAAAATGATGGCACCGTGCGTAACGAACTACCCAAATCCTATATACGCAGGAAAGGCTCATGGCAGGACAAAGCCTGAATCTCTGAAATGCGTCTAGCAGAACAGATTGAAACGAGAAACACCGCCTTGAGGGTCAGATCCTTCAAAGTTATCCACTTAAGAGGTTCAAAAGGGGAGGCACAAAGACCACGAAGAACCAGATTCAGATTCCACGACAGACAGAGAGCCCAGATTGGAGGTTTCAAATGCTTGGCCCCTTTCAAAAAACGCACAACATCCGGATGCGTGGCGATAGACACTCCATCCACCTTACCACGCAAAAAACCTAGCACCGCAACCTGGACGTGGAGCTAACTATAGGCCAGACCTTTTTTCAAGCCGTACTGCAGGAATACTAAAATGTTTACAACCATGGCTCTGAGTGGAGACACGCGGGATGCAGTACACCAAGTATCAAATAACTTCCATACTCTAACATATGTTAGAGAGGTAGAAGGTTTTCTAGAACTGAGCAGAGTCGTGATGACTGCCTCCAGGTAGCCTCTCTTCCTCAATTGCTTCTTTTCATAAACCAGGCCGCTAGAGAAAAGCGAGCCGCCTGGTCGAAAAATACCGGACCCTGCCGAAGGAAATTGTGGAGATGACCGAGGCGGACGGGACCGTCGACCGCAAGGTTGATGAGATCGCATACCACGGTCTGCGCGGCCATTCCAGAGCCACGAGAATCACGGGACCCGCGTGTAATTCTATTCGCCGCACGACTTTTCCTACTAGTGCCATGGAGGAAACACATAGGGGCAGATTTTAAAAGCCTTGCTCGCGTAAATCCGCCCGGATTTACGCGAGCAGGGCCTTGCGCGCCGGCGCGCCTATTTTCCATAGGCCTGTCGGGGGGCGTGGCCGATCGACGTGGCGTTTTGGGGGCGGGATGCGGCATTTCAGGGGCGGGCCCGGGGGCGTGGTTTCGGCCTGGGCGGTCCAGGGGTATGGCCGCGCCCTCCGGAACCACCCCCGGGTTGCGTCTCAGCGCGCCAGCGGCCCGCTGGCGCGCGGGGATTTACTTCTCCCTCCGGGAGGCGTAAATCCCCGGACAAAGGTGGGGGGGGGTTTAGATAGGGCCGGGGGGGTGGGTTAGGTAGAGGAAGGAAGGGGAAGGTGAGGGGAGTGCGAAAGAGAGTTCCCTCCGAGGCCACTCCGATTTCGGAGCGGCCTCGGAGGGAATGGAGGCAGGCTGCGCGGCTCGGCACGCGCCGGCTGCCCAAAATCGGCAGCCTTGCGCGCGCCGATCCTGTATTTTAGCAGATACGCGTGGCTACGCGCGTATCTACTAAAATCCAGCGTACTTTTGTTTGTGCCTGGAGCGCACCGGAGGCCCGAGAGTAAAAGATCACACCGGGACCCCCCCCCCCCCCCCACTGGACCCCAGGTAATTTAAGGCATTTTGGGGGGGGGGTTCGGGAGGGTGGGGGATTTATTTTAAAGGGTCGGGGTGGGTTTTAGGGTTGTTTTAGTGTGCCGGTTTTCCCGCCCTCCCCCTTCCCCTCCCCCGATTTACGATTTTTGACGATAAATCGGGGGAATTCCTATTAAATATCGCCTCTAACGATTTTTGACGATTTAAAATATATCGGACGATATTTTAAATCGTCAAAAAACGATTCACATCCCTAGTACGCTACCGTCGTGGCATTGTCGGAGAGAACCCTCACCGACTGATGCTGAATCAGTGGCAGAAATCTGTGGAGCGCCAGCCACACCGCTCTTGTGTCCAAATGATTGATGGACCATTTGGCCTATGAAGCTGTCCACTGACCTTGCGCCGATTGAGTCTGGCAGACCGCTTACCAGTTGAAGAGGCATCCGTTGTCACAACTATCCACTGTGGACTTTCCAGGTCCATGCCCTCCTGCAAATGATATGGCACCAACCACCAAGACAGACTGGATCGAGCCGGTTCCAGGAGGGGTAGAGGCAGATGAAACTCCTCTGACTTGGGGTCCCATCTGGAAAGCAATGCCCTCTGCAAGGGCTGCAGATGCGCAAAGGCCCAGGGGACCATTTCCAGAATAGATGCCATAGAACCAAGAACCTGTAAATAGTCCCATACCGTGGGCAAAGGTAGATCCAAAAGGCGGCATACTTGCAACATCAGTTTGAGCATCCTGTCCTGTGGGAGAAAAACCTTTCCCACAGCCATATTGAACTGTGCACCCAGAAACAGCAAGACCTCGGACGGAATCAAGTGACTCTTGACGAAGTTGACTACCCAACCAAGGGCATGAAGATGATGCAAAACCTTCTGAATCGCTAGGTTGCAAAGGGTCTGTGACTTCGCTTGTCCTATCTCTTGCACCGAGGAATGGGACAGCGCACCTTCATTGAGGAGATTTGGAAGAAGCGAAGGATTGGGAGTTGTTAGTACGGAGAGCCGACTCCCATGAAAGGAATGGGCCCAAACCTGGGACCTGGAAGGCTGTTGGCGTGGAGAAAAGGACAGAGTCCTACAAGTTCGGAACCGTCTCTGGCCCCAAAAACGGCCCCTAAAGGAACCAAAAGTACGAAATGAACGAGGTTTGTCCTCTGGTAATTTATAAACTTTATTATCTCCCAAATCTTTAATAAGCTGTTCTAGCTGATCCCCGGGTTCCTTTAAACGGAAAAGAACCCAAGCGAGACTTGGAAGTTGCATCAGCCGCCCAGTGGCAGAGCCAAAGAAGTCTCCTAGCCGAAACCGCAGAGGCCATCGTGCGAGAAGAGGTACGTAAGATGTCATATAAGGCATCAGCCATATATGCTATCGCTGACTCTAAACGATTCACCTGCTCAAGTTCTGCCGAGGGCAAGTCCTGAGAGGTAACTGCTGAACCCACTGAAGGATAGCCCTCTACATTAAGCTACTGCACACTGCCGCCCGTACGCTTAGGGTGGATACCTCAAAAATATGTTTAAGAAGAACTTCGAGCTTCCTATCCTGTAGGTCCTTGAGAGCAGTGCCTCCCGTCACTGGAATAGTGGTGTGCTTGGCGATGGCAGAAACTGCAGAGTCCACTTGAATAACCTTCAGCAAGTCCAGAGATTCCTATGGGAGCGGGTAGAGCTTGTCCATTGCCCTAGTAACCCTAAGGCTGGCCTCCGAGACATCCCATTCCCGAGTAAGCAACTGATGAAGTTTAGAGTGAAAAGGGAATGCCCTAGGTGGGGATCTAAGTCCTGCAAGAACAGGATCCCCGGGAGTAGAGTCCACCACTGGCTGTGGCACTGGAATTGCAAGCTCTTCCAGAACAAAAGGAATAAGAGGATCTAACTCCTCTTCGCAGAACAAGCACAGCACTTGGGGATCATCCTCTTCCACCAGAGCAGATTCTGTAACCCCCTCATCCGCTGCATCCCCCGAGGTTCCCAGGAGAGGGTCTTGTAAGCCAATGTCCTGGGACATAGGTTGAAGATGAGGAATAGGCCCCTCTGTAGGTCTGGGCACCTTAGCTGGCAGCGGCTGCTGACCCACAGCATCTGCTTCAGCCTCCAAATATGCCTTGTGCATTAACAAAATAAACTGAGAGGAAAGGGGGTAAAGGAAGATGAAGAGGCTCGTTTTCCTGCAAAATCGGGTGCTCTGGACTTAATGCAGGGGGGGACAACACCGGAGGAAGCGCCCCTCCTCCCAACGGCTGATCAACGCGATTGTCGGGGAAATCCAAAATGTCCGCCGTTCCCGCGCGAATCGAGGACGGCCGATGCAGGGGGGCTGACAGAATTATTTGAGCCGCGCGCATGCGGTAATGGCTGTTTTCTGCCTGCAAGAGGCATTTCTGATGGCCCCTCACCCCCGGGAAGGCAGTGAAAACAAAGACTGTCCCTGGAGAGCCGCGCTGCCGGCTCTCCACAGGCAGAACACCGGGAGCCCCGTGGCATAACAGAAGAAAGAAGAAATAACAAGAAAAGGTCTGAGGAAAACTCTGAATTACAATAATTAAATTAATTGCTCACTTGTGTCCCAATGAAAATCAATTGTTTTTGCCTTGTAGCTTAAATGCAGCCTTTTTTTTTTTATTAAATCTTTCACATAGCCAATGGAGCCTTCTCTTCAGGGGAATAATAACCTCCCTGGAATATATTAAACAATTCAGCTCCCTTCAGAGGAATATAACTTCTCTGGAATTGAAGGGGGGAGGGACCGGCCCACCAGTAAATTCCCCCCACCCGGGAATTAGAGGGGTCCTCCGGGTTACAAGGCTTGCAGACACAGCCACTGCTTCACTGTTTTGTTTTTTTTAAATACAAAGTAGATCTAGTCAAAGATCAGCCAGGAACAAAAATCCCTTGACTGAACAAAAAAAATAAATTCACTCAGCTGACAAAAGGATCAGGACTGCAGTGGATGTCTTCCTTCACCTGCTGGAGTCAGAGAAATACTGGAGCACCTCAGGAGGCACCCTGGGATATTGGGAGGTGCCAAGAACTTTTCTCTCTGACTCCACCTGCTGGAAGGGAGACATAACCCAGCAGTCTGGACTGATCCTAGTACATACAGGGAATGAGATATTACCAAGCAAAAACTCCCCAAAGAAAATACAGAGACCAAGAATTAGGGCTAGATAATGTGATACAATACATAAAACTGAACCAAGGAAATATTTGCTTATACAGATCCATATAGTGACAAAGTAACCGAGATTAATAAGAAAAAAATGTAGCTTAGAATATAAATGGAGGGCAGCACCCCATCCCAGAAAAACAATCCCACCCACCCCAAAAAAAAAATCAAACTGGCCTTCTAGAACCTCCATGCAGGCTCTTACCACTTTCTTCAGTGGAGGAGTTACCGTCATCTGTGGAGTGGATCACAACCACCACCCACCATGTATAAAGGCAATAAGAACAACAGAATAATAAAAGAACAAAGTAATAAACTTGAAGCCAAGTATATTATAAAGGCAAAGCTACCTACTTCAAAAACTTCTGCAGATAAACTACAGAGACAGGAAAGAAAGCACTGCACAGAGTGTGCAAATAAAATAAAGTCAAGTCATGTCTTTATTGGGTAAGGAGCCTTCGGAATGGCATTGAAGCCTGCTATTGCATTTTCCCATGCATTGCCAATTAGGAAGTGCAGCTCTTGAGATGGAGAGTTTAGTTGACTTAATAGACGCAAAAGAGCCAGTAAATCCCTAAAGTGCCAATACAGAAGCGGCATCATTAGGAGAGCGAATTTTATGCATTATACCATCTAAAAAGAAGGAGAGTCCAAAAGGATGCATCCACCTATATCTGATAATTTCTCAAAAAAGCTATGATTTCTTTTAAATCTTGCCTGTTTTAAAGTGTGGCTTGTGAAAGATCAGCAAAAATTGAGATTTCCTGTCCTTCCTATTGACAGATGTTTTGTTTTTTTAGCAGCGAGAGCCACCAGTCTGCCAGTTTTTCTTTTATAAGTAAATTATCCTCCTGCAGCTCAGAACAGGTGTCTTTAACATTTTTGGAGACTTCTGCTTGAAAATCGAGACGGGTATCCAGATCATTTACCCAATATCCCAAAGTAGCAATTTCCTCTCTGATTTCTTCCATGCGATCCAGCATTTCTTGTTGATAATTTTTTTATATCTTTTCTCAAGCTGCTGAACCACTCCTGGAATTCAGCATGAGTGGGAAGCTCAGACTCCGAGTTGAGGGATATGTCAGCGGGGGTCGGATTGTCCTCTAGGCCTACAATACCAGTACCATCTTCACTTTCCCCCGCACCATCGCCTTTCTTCCCTTCAGCAGGTATGCAGTCTTTTTGGTAGGAAAAACATTGAAAGTCAATATTTTTTCGCTTGGCAGCCATTGCAACAATCTGTGACCCAAATCGCTATGCAGGAGCATGAAAATATTTGTATTAATGGCTTCGATACAGGCAGATTAGTTAGGTAGTGAAGGGAGCGCGGAGATCAAGCTGCCATCTCCACCGATGATGTCACTTCCTCCCCTCTTCAAGTCTTCTTAAATCACTTTTCATTTTCTCTACTCCTTCAGGCATTTCCACTCTGTGCAGATCTTAGTATCATCCGCAAATAGACAAACTTTATCTTCTATCCCTTCTGCAATGTCACTTACAAAGATATTGAAAAGATATTGAATAGAGCCAATTCCGATCCTTGTGGCACTCCACTAAACACCATTTTCTCTTTAAAGTAGATTCTATTTACCATTACCTGCCATCTCCCATCAGTCAACCACTTTGTAATCCACTCCACCACCTTGGTGCTGACTCCCAAGCTTCTCATTATATTCACAAGCCTCCTGTGTGGGACCGTATGAAAAGCTTTGTGAAATCCAAGTAAATCATATCGAGCACTCTTCCTCGATCCAATTCTCTAGTCACCCAATCAAAAAAAATCAAATTTGTCTGACAGGACTTTCCCATGGTGAATCCATGCTGCCTTGGATCCAGCAACTTACTGGAGTATAGATAGTTCACTATTCTTTCTTACAGCAAAGCCTCCATTAATTTTCCCGCCACCAAGGTGAGGCTAATTGGCTTGTAGTTTCCAGCCACCTCTCTGCTATGGCTCTTGTGAAGTGGGATCATAACCACTCTTCTCCAATGTCACAGCACCACTCCCATTTCCAGGAATCTATTGAACAGGTTTTTCAGCAGACTCATCAGGACATCTTTGAGCTCCTGAGATATCCTGGGATGTACCTCAACTGTCCCATGGCCTTGTCCACTTTCAGTTTTCCTAGCTCTTCCCATACATTTTCTTCAGTAAAAGGAGCTCTGTCTACCCCATTCCCTTCTACTCTGTCTACCCCATTCCCTTCTGCTCGCGTAAATCCGGGCGGATTTACGCGAGCAGGGCTTTTAAAATCCGCCCGTTTGCCTTTATTTTTTCAGCCACTTCCTTTAAGAACCAAATCTGTTTCTATTTTCTTGTACATTTATTTACTTTTCTAAAATATAAATTTGTTGCCTTTGTAATAGCTCCTTTTAATTTGGCCCACTGTTGTTCTACCTCACCTATTTTCTCCCAGTCTTCAGGTTCTTCCTGCAGGTATATACCCATTTTGTCAAACTCCATATTTTTTAAATTCAAAACTTGGATCTTTATGTGAATTCTCTGTATGTTATTTGCGATATCAAATTATATAATGATATCAAAACATAACTGGTTAGTTTTTTTGACATCCATTTAAAGTTGGCCAGATAACTTTAGCCAAGTATATTCATTGGAATGATTATCCTGCTGAATATCTGGGACAAGTTATCCATCGTGCTGCACTGGGGGACAATTACTGGAAAAGAAAATGTTTTGCTGGATTTAAATTAATGGCTTCTGTCTTATTTTTCTTCTCCTAGGTGCACCTCCATGAATTCATGAACCTCTGCCTCTTCTTCTACCTTCCATCATGCTGATTCATTGTCTAAGTTACATAGAGGAGAGGGGTCACTGTTTGTCACTTTTCAGGATATTTCATTTATAGTGTGATCTGTGTCCATATTGGCCTAAGTCTTGTTTTTGTTAGAGGGAGGGATGTTTGCCAGTGACTGCAAGGTATTGTGGGATGTGTTATATGATGTCACGCACAGGTTAATGATGTCATATATTACAAGATACATTCAGACATGTTACTGTAGACTTGGACTAGTTGTGCTGCTATGTATGGGGCATGACAGACTTGGTGCAAATAAAAAGCATGACCTAATTAGAATATTTACATGTACAGATGGAGAGGCAATTTTCAAAACAATTATCGCAGCTAAAAATTCCTGCATAAATTAGCTACCTGAAAATTGTCCACCCTCAAGGTGGCTAAAAGTATTTGCATGTGTTGCACAACATATGTACTTTTAGCAGCATGGAATAAGCATGCCCAGGGAGTGTTTAAGTCGGGAGAGGAAAAGTATACACAAAGATGGTCTTTTCAAATCTTTGATTACTTTTCCAGTAAAATTCTATCCACAGAAAAAGCAGGTGCAAGTGACTGTGCTTATTTTGCACCTGCAGCAAGTTTCAAAGAGACTATATGCTTACATTCCCTTTGAAAGTTGATGCAAAGACTGCGGGTTAAATGTACATGTGCAGTTGAATATTGCTGCCTAATTGTACCCGATCTTTTTTAAGAATTTGTCTATAACATACATACCAACATCTCAGATTTTATTTCTTCTGTTTCCTTATTATGATCCTCTTAATTATTTACAAGAATCTGTTTTACTATTGTAAATAAGATTGTTTTGTAGCAAATGTTATTTTGTAATAAATGTAGTTTTTCTACTACTTCAGGATGTACTGTTATTTTTCTGTGAATTTCTCCCTGCATCCTCTCCCACTTCCATCCCCCAGTAGGCTTTTTGGAGTGAGGATTTGGCTTTTATCCCAGGACAAGCAGGATGGTAGTCTTCACATATGGGTGACGTCACCGGACGGAGCCCTATCACGGAAAACGTTTTGTCAAAGTTTCTAGAAAATTTTGACTGGCACAGTTAGCCTACCGAGCATGCCCAGCATGGCTTTATCCCTCGAGCCACAAGGGTCTCCCTTCAGTCTCTTTTTTCCCATGCTGCAGTTTGCCTCACGGTTAAGAGCTCTGTGTGAATCCTCACACAATTTTCCTCACGGAAAAAGTATATAAAATTCCTCAGAAAAATATCCCTTCATAGGGGTCTCCCATCTAAAAATCTTTTTCTTTGGTACGGTGAGTAAAATAATCACATTTTGCGGTCGATACCGATCTCACCGTCCCTCTGTGTCCGCAGGCCGTTGATGGCTGTGAGACCTCAACCTTTTGCCATTATGGCAACAGGGTTCAGAAAATGCCCACAGTGCCCTTGCACTATGTCGATAACCGACCCACACGACGTGTGTGTCTTATGCCTCGGCTCTACACACGACATCTCATCTTGTTCTAAATATGCCAAAATGACACCGAAGGGTAGGCGGGGTTGCCTGGAAAAGATGGAAACTCTATTTAAACTTCAGTTGATTCCATCGACATCTACACAATCCTCACCGGTGGGGGTATCCAAAAAAGTAATAATAAAAACCCATCGGGTACACAAAGGCAGTGGTGACTGTCCGTCACAGACTCCATCAAAGTCATCGACAACATCCACCTCGGCGCTGGAGAAAGACCAGGCCGAGCACCATGAAAAACATCGATACCAGCACCGACAGGAGTCCATGCCCAGTGCCAGCACTGATACCGGAGCGGTTTTGATGGCCATCGAACCACTCGCGAAGAGGACAAGGTTAGAGGAGCCAATTATGCCCTCTACACCAGAATGTCCAAGGCGATCCCCACAGATATCGGTGCCGGGTACTGCGCCCCCACAGGGACCCGTGGAGGAGCCAGTTCAGCCTAGTCTGCCACCCCCTGTAGCTGCTCTGGCCTCATCAGCTACATGGGAGAAACTGGACGGTTTTATCCGCCAGGCAGTCATCGATGCCCTCCAGGAACTACAACCACCAGTGCCGGCTTCAATACCAGCACCGACGCCGGAACCATCGATGTTCACATCACTACTTATCAGACTAGATACATTGATCGGTGCCCTACCGACACAGCCTGCACTATCGATACCCAAACAACAGGTGCAGCCTCCGAAGGACCCGATTCCTATTCCCATCGGATGAAGAAGGCACCGATTCCTATTTGGTCATCGGATGAAGAAGGCACCGACGATGGTCCACAGTCACCAATGCCTCAACAGATGCCTAGACCATCAGGACTCTCTGGACCGAGACGTCCACCATTTCCCTCAATGCTATCAGTGCCACAACCATTTCCATCGATGCCACTGAAGCACCCATCAAAACCATCGACGGATCCATCGATGCTTTTACGTCCTACAACACCAGTCTTCCTTCCTTGTCCAGGACCTCGAACTGAAACCTTTTCAGACACCTGGGAAGATGTGGACACTGATTCTTCTTCAGAAGACATATTGTCAGAACCCTCTCCTCCAGAGGAAAGGAGGAAGTCTCCACCTGAAGACCTCTCCTTTGCAAATTTCATAAGGGAAATATTAGAAACAATCCTATTTGATCTAATAACAGAGGAGGACACAAGACATTGGAAGTTGATGCTGCAAAGGAAATCGTGGCTATTCCAGTACATGAAGTACTAGTAGAACTGCAGCATCGACTTTGGGAGCATCCCTGTACTGTTCCTCCAGTGAACAGAAGAACAGATGCTACTTACTTGGTGCAACACTTACCAGGTTTTCAAAAACCACAACTGCCACATCAGTCAGTAGTGGTAGAATTAGCACAAAAGAAATCAAGGAGGCTTCGTCTGCATTCCTCGACACCTCCTGGCAAGGATCAAAAGTTTCTGGACTTTTTAGGACACAAAATGTTCCAGGGCTCCATGCTGTTGTCAAGAATTTATTTATTTATTTATTTTGAATTTTTATATACCGACATTCTTGTATCAGATACAAATCATACCGGTTTACATTAAAAACAGAGTATGCAGGAAAATAGGTTTCCTAAGTCAAATACATTGAGGGGCGGATTTTCAGAGCCCTGCTCGCCTAAATCCGCCCAAATCCGGGCGGATTTAGGCGAGCAGGGCCCTGCGCGCCGGTAAGCCTATTTTACATAGGCCTACCGGCGCGCGCAGAGCCCCGGGACTCGCGTAAGTCCCGGGGTTTTCGGAGGGGACGTGTCGGGGGGCGTGTGGGGGGGCGGGCCCGAACCGCGCGGCGTTTTCGGGGCGTGTCGGGAGCGTTCCGGGGGCGGGCCCGGGGGTGTGGCCGCGCCCTCCGGACCCGCCCCCAGATCGCGTCCCGGCGCGCTAGCGGCCCGCTGGCGCGCGGGGATTTACTTCTCCCTCCGGGAGGCGTAAATCCCCCAACAAAGGTAAAGGGGGGTTTAGACAGGGCCGGGCGGGTGGGTTAGGTAGGGGAAGGGAGGGGAAGGTTAGGGGAGGGCAAAAGAAAGTTCCCTCCGAGGCCGCTCCAATTTCGGAGTGGCCTCGGAGGGAACGGGGGTAGGCTGCGCGGCTCGGCGCACGCCGGCTATACGAAATCGATAGCCTTGCGCGTGCCGATCCCGGATTTCAGCGGCTACGCGCGTATCTACTGAAATCCAGCGTACTTTTGTTGGCGCCTGGAGCGCCAACAAAAGTACGCCTATTCGCGGTTTTTGAAAATCTACCCCTGAACGTATTTAATAAACAAGAGATTACTAAACACTATGAAAAAGGTTAATTAACAAAGGAAAACTTAAGGGAATTAAAATAAGCGTAGCACAAAAGATTGCACGAAGGGGTGCACAAAGGGGAGTGTCTCTTCATCCCTGAGTTCACAGCATTCTCAGTTTCAGCGCGAAGTTTTTACAATTTTTTTGGTCTTTTTAGTCTCTTTTTCTCTCAGCGATTGCCCCTAAAGGTGCCCGGTACTGGTGGGCTGCCCCTCCGCATCACTGAATCAATCAAGAATTGCCTCATATCAACTATACATACCGCCCACCACCCTCATATCAACTATACATACCGCCCACCACCCTCCACGGCAGAAGTGCAACGTGACCAGGCCCTCCTCACTGGAAATACGACTGGGCCCTTTAAAGGGCTGAACTCTCACCTGGGTCACCTCTTTGGCCTCTCAGCCCTGTGCGACCGGCGCAGACCCGACGGGGTCCGGGACTCGCCTGACCCGCAGACATGCGGACCTGCATGTCCTCCAGCCGTCCCAGTCAGCCCCATCAAGAGGCGGTAGGTCCCGCCCACCACCCTCCACAGTGGAAGTGCAACGCAACCAGGCCCTCCTCGCTGAAAATATGACCGGGCCCTTTAAAGGGCTGAACTCACCCAGGCGTTGTGCACCTAAGGAGTGCAACAAAGGGGCCTGCCCCTTAGTGTGCCCCTTTGTGCCCCTTTGTGCCCCATCAACCCCCCACCCTACACCCAAATAGAAACCCCCCACCTTCCTTAACGCCACCCACTACCCCCATAACCACCTCCCGATCCCCACCACCAACCCAACAACTCCAGAATGCACTTGCAACCTGTCAGGCCCCCCCCCACACTCACACACAACATGATGACCCACTCCGTACCTATACCAACACTCAATGACCCCTCCCCTAACACAAAATGCCACACACACCCACACACCAACAACTACAAACACCACACCAACCACAACCAACACACATTCAAACGACCAAGACGCCTCATAAACATCCCCATAAACCCAAACACACATGGCAACACTATCCCTTCTATCACTCATCCTAATTAACGCAGTCTGTCACCAAGAAAATCCCCATACTACAGGATCTACTAACGGACAACTGCCCCGACATCCTCTGCATCACAGAATCATGGCTCAAGAAAATCAACACAGCATAATCAACCAACTATCCCTCTCGGCATATAATATCTTCTCACTACCAAGACCAAAAAGAAAAGGAGGCAGACTACTCTTTATTGCCTCAAAGAAATTCAAATTCACACATCAACACATTAATCAACCTCCACCCCTGGAGATAGGCCTTTTCAAAACAAAAAACCTTCATGGCATGTTGATATACGCAACGCCTAAATCCCTGGACCTCCACCTATCAACATTCATTGAAATCATCCCGTCACACATTAACAACGAAACACCAGCAATCATCCTAGGTGACTTCAACCTCCACATAGATTCCACCCCCCAGTCTCACACATGCCAACTACTACTTGACACCATGTCAGCCATCAGTTTCAAACAAATAGTAAATACACCAACTCAGAAATATGGTCACATCCTCGACCTCATATTTATCAACAACAAAACAGCACGTACCAACAATCCACTCACAGCGACCAACGTCCCATGGTCTGACCACAAACACATCCAAATCACACTGCAACTCAAAATCAATCTCACTGAAACCAACGACAAAAAATACATCACCTTCCCCAAACCATGCCCCAGTGAAGTCATTGCAGAAGCCCTCTCCATCGCACTAAAAGATCTGAACCTCAACACAGCAGACACAGCCACAAACTCATGGCTCAACATCAACACTGAAATCGCCAAATCAAAATGTCCCATCATCACCAAAGAAATCAGATCTGAAAACACTCATAAAGCGCCATGGTACAAACACGAACTGAAAAACACAAAACGACTACTCCGTCAAGCAGAAAAAAAATGGAGAAAAGATCCTACCACACCCCACGGAGACAAATACAGAACAATACTCCACACCTACAAAACCAACATAAACAAGGCCAAACGCGAATACTACGCAAGGAAAATCCATGAACACCAATACAACCCAAGAGCCCTCTTCAACTTAGTCACCAAAGTGACACAACCCATCCAAACTCCACCTTCCAATAAGAACAACATAATAACATGTGACAGACTAGCACAGTTCTTTCTGGACAAAATCACCAAACTAATAACTACCACCCCGCAAGCTTCCAAGGAAACACTGACCCCCCAGCCCACCACTGTCCCCACTTGGACTACCTTTGAAACCACAGCCTCCTCTGAGATAAAGACCATCATACAATAAATAAACCCAGCCATCCATCCCCTTGACCCCATACCAGTCAAAACCTTGAAACTAATCCCTGATGTCATAGCCAAACCTATAGCTGACATCATCAACATATCACTTGAACAGGGAAACTTCCCCGAAGCCCTTAAATGCGCCATCATCAAACCTATATTCAAAAAACCACACCTTGATGCCGATGACATTACCAATTTCAGACCCATATCAAACTTCTCCTTTATCTAAAAAATCCTTGAAAAAACAGTAAACCATCAATTCTCCGAACACCTGGAAACCCAGAAAATACTATACCCATCCCAACACAGATTCAGAAAAACACTCAGCACGGAAACACTCCTACTCACCCTTGCCAACACAGCACTCAGAGGCTTAGACGCCGGATAATCCTACCTCCTTATACTACTGGACATATCCGCCGCATTCGACACCGTCAACCACAACACCCTCCTAACCAGACTAAGTGAAATCAGACTAGATGGCACCACAATCAAATGGTTCAGATTCTACTTATTGAACAGAACCTACAAAGTAACCTTCAACAACAAGGAATCAAAACAACTCCCCCTTTCACACGGCGTCCCTCAAGGTTCATCACTCTCCTCCACCCTTTTCAACATCTACATGCTCCCACTTTGCAAACTACTCACTGAACTGGGCCTCCAATACTTCGATGCCGATGATGTCCAGATCCTCATCCCCATGAAAGAAAACATACAGAACTCCCTGCTACAATGGAGCTCCATCCTAACCCAAATACAAAAACTCCTATCCCAAATAACACTCACCCTCAACCACACAAAAACTGAAATCTTACACATCTCTAACAAACCACCAGCATGGAATATTCAAGACTGCACATCCACGCAAAGCACGAACCATCTCATCACAACGGCAAGAAACCTAGGCATCACCTTAGACTCCGAACTCAACCTGAAAACTTACATCAACATGATAATAAAAGAAGGCTATTTCAAATTACAAGTCCTCAAAAAAATCAAATCACTACTACTCAGCCAAGATTATCGATCTGTACTCCAAGCCCTCATTTTCTCTAAACTTGACTACTGTAACTCCATCCTCTTTGGGCTCCCAACTTCCATCCTCAAGCCACTCCAACTACTCCAAAATGCGGCAGCCAGATCCCTCACAAACAGCAAACACTCCACACACATCACCCCCATACTAAAAGATCTCCACTGGCTCCCAATAACCCACAGAATTCAATACAAAGCCGTAAACAACGAAAAAACAGACTGGCTAAAAGTCACCCTTCATCCATACGCCACACAAAGAAACCTACGATCCAACCACTCCGGATTACTTGCCATTCCCTCCAACAAACAGGCACAATGCCCCTCAACACGTGAATGAGCAATTTCAATAGCAGGACCCACACTATGGAACAAATTACCAGCAAATCTCAGAATGGAACCCTCATCACAGATATTCAAGAAATCACTAAAAATTTGGTTATTCCAAAAAGCCTACCTAGCCAACAGTTAACTCAATGGTATCTCCAATTACCGCTACCAAACAGATCTCCAACCCCGCACATATCCTACAATGAGTACTCTTAACGGTCAAATCAAATGTTAAGCTATTGAATTGTCATGAAACTAAGCCATTTTTATTACAATGTTATAATCCTATCCTTTACAATGTTTATTACAATGTTATAATCCTATCCTTTACAAAACTATACTTCACTGTAGTTTTACATTGCCTCAATGTAAAGATAGTGTGATTAAAGGTCATACTATCTCACTAGATATTATGTAAACCGATGTGATACTCTCAGGTGAATATCGGTATAAAAAAACAAATAAATAAATAAATACATGATGCAATACCAAAGAAACCTGTGGAAACAGGTTCAGAAAGCCACAGAAACTCTTCCACAACAATATCAGGACACTTTTACTACCATTATACATAAAGGCCTTGAGGCCGGAAAGCACGAGGTCCGTGCAGCTTATAATTCATTCGAAACAGCTGTTATCTTCTGTGCTAGGATTTAGCAATTTGATGTGCGCTACTCCTCAAGAGGGGAGGAGCTAGCAATCTGTTGTCAGTTGGACTGCGGAGTCAGCAATCTGTAGACGGAGCCGCCAGGAATAAGCAATCTGTTAGGGTTTGCTCCTCCCAAGGGGAGGAGTCAACAATCCAGTAGAGCCTTGCTCCCCCGAGGTGAGGAACTGGCAATCTGTAGTGACTCTGCTAGGATCAGCAATCTGTTGGTAAACTGTTAGGGAGTTAGTATCTGTTATGGATCTCCGCACAGAGTGGCAACCTGATATTAGGGATGTGAATCGTTTTTTGATGATTTAAAATATCGTCCGATATATTTTAAATCGTCAAAAATCGTTAGGGCCACGATACAATACCAATTCCCCCGATTTATCGTCAAAAAGTCGTAAATCGGGGGAAGGGGGAGGGCAGGAAAACCGGCACACTAAAACCCCCTAAAACCCACCCCCGACCCTTTAAATTAAATCCCCCACCCTCCCGAACCCCCCCAAATGCCTTAAATTACCTGGGGGTCCAGCGGCGGTCCGGAACGGCAGCGGTCCGGAACGGCCTCCTGCAATTGAATCGTGTTGTCTTCAGCCGGCGCCATTTTTCAAAATGGCGGCGCAAAATGGCGGCGGCCATAGACCAACACGATTCGACAGCAGGAGGTCGTTCCGGACCCCCGCTGGACTTTTGGCAAGTCTTGTGGGGGTCAGGAGGCCCCCCCAAGCTGGCCAAAAGTCCCTGGGGGTCCAGCGGGGGTCTGGAAAACGATCTCCTGCCGCAAATCGTTTTCCGTATGGAAAATGGCGCCGGCAGGAGATCGACTGCAGGAGGTCGTTCAGCGGGGGTCCGGAACCCCCGCTGAACGACCTCCTGCAGTCGATCTCCTGCCGGCGCCATTTTCCGTACGGAACGGCAGCGGTCTGGAACGGCCTCCTTTTGGCCAGCTTTTGGCCAGCTTGGGGGGGCCTCCTGACCCCCACAAGACCCCCACAAGACTTGCCAAAAGTCCAGCGGGGGTCCGGAACGACCTCCTGCAGTCGAATCGTGTTGGTCTATGACCGCCGCCATTTTGCGCCGCCATTTTGAAAAATGGCGCCGGCTGAAGACAACACGATTCAATTGCAGGAGGCCGTTCCGGACCGCCGCTGGACCCCCAGGTAATTTAAGGCATTTGGGGGGGGTTCGGGAGGGTGGGGGATTTAATTTAAAGGGTCGGGGGTTGGTTTTAGGGGATTTTAGTGTGCCGGCTCACGATTTTCACGATTTTCACGATACTTTAAACACCCAAACGGCAACAATACAATTCCCTCCCCCTCCCAGCCGAAATCGATCGTTAAGACGATCGAGGACACGATTCACATCTCTACCTGATATACAAGAGTTCCCCTGAAGGGAGGTGTTAGCAACAGTTGAGGATAGACTGCAAGGCAGCAGTTTGTTGTACTCAGCTCTTGAAGAGTGAGAGATGAGCACTCTAATGTAGAATGGTGAAACCTTGGGCCGATGGCAGATGACAGCGCCCTCAAGAGGATATCATGAGAGGGACCACCGGCTAGGCTGGAGTATGGAGACAGACACAGATAGTTCTTTATTAGACAGGTAGTAGAACCACCAGAGGTGGCAGTAGTGAGCTGAAGTGCCCGGCAGGGCGGAAGACCCTCAGATCCTGTAGAGAGAGAGACTCATAGTGAGTAGACAGGGTATGCTGGACACATAACCAGAAGTAGATGATACACTCACATAGATTAATAAAAAGGCTCAATAGCTGGAGAGAGTTAGGCCCTCGAGGAGAGAGTACCTGGTTCCAGGGATAGCTCTGAGAGAGCAATGGTAACTCACAGTTATCTACCTCTGTAATGGTTTCTAGGCAATAGAGAATAGTTAGTAAATTAAGGAACAGGAGACTCTAGGCGAGTACTGGTTCCTATATGCAAACTGAATTAAGAACTCCCAATATCTGTATATGAAATAACTTCTGAAATAGAAGAGAGTCTTCAGAGGGTTTTAGGAATATGGGCCCTCAAGGAGCGAATACCGATTCCTATCTGCTATCTGTAATAATAACTCATGATCTCCATACCTGCGATAGCGTCTTAGAAGAGAATTTTTAGAGTTCTAGGAACATGGGCCCTCGAGGAGCGAGTACCGGTTCCTATCTGCAGCTGGAATAGAAACTCACAATGTTTACGTCTGCGATCGCTTCTAGGCAATAGGGAGTCTTCGGAGCATTCAGGGACGTAGGCCCTCAAGGAGCGAGTACCAGATCCCGTCTTAGCAATCTGAAAACAAGAGGAGAGAGCAGGGCCCCCGAGGAATGGGTACCCCTGGTAAGTTCGAAGAGGCAGAACAGCGAAGAATGAAGTGGGTCGAGATGATTCCCACAATCAATCCCTTGCTAACTCGATTTGTAATCGTAAGCAAAGACCTTTTATGTGGGAAGCGGATGACGTCACTACGGGGAGGGGCGCCCTCGAGGTTCGCGCCCTTGCTGATACAAACTTCGGAGCGCGCGCGCGCCCTACGTCTTCAGGAACATGGTGGATCCGCAGCGTCGGGCCAGCCTGGGGACTCCGGGAAGAAACAGCGAGGAGAAGCCGCGGCAGCAACTGTCCATCAGGCCCGAAGGGAGTCGCCTCAGAGGTAGAGAGGGTGGAGCGAGGGCAAGAGCAGGCACGAACACAACAACAGCCTCTCGAATGTCAGCAACGGGCATGAGTGCCAGGAGAAGGGCATGGTTGAAAGCATCAGACCTCAGGCCTGAGGTTCAAGATAGGCTAGCTGACTTGCCTTGCACCGGCGAAAATTGTTTGGTGATAAAGTACAAGACACCGTTGCACAACTTAAAGATCATAATTAAACTCTGTGTCAACTATTGATGATCACTACAGAACCCCCTTCTTCTGCCAGACGCTCATCTAGGAAAGACACTAAAAAACCATTCTACCGGCCACACAGGTATTACCCACCTGCTCCTCGTGGGAGAACAACTAGGCCACCTCACAGAGGACAACCTAGGCAGCCTAAAGCATCCAGACCCCAACCCATCCAGTTATAATGTTCCATATGTACCACTGTTCTATGTAAAGCCCCCTTATCTCTGTTGGGCAGTTTATCGTTATATGTAAACCGGAGTGATTTATAGTCTCTATAAGAACCTCGGTATATAAAAATTAAAAATAAATAAATAAATAAAAACCTCCACCACAAACAGGCCAGGCATCTGGATTTTGAGGAGATTCCAGAGAACAGCAGCCCCTCCAAAAATCCAAATCTAAATTTACCAGTAGGAGATCGAGTTCGTCACTTTGTACCCAATTGGATGAACTTCACCACAGATCAATGGGTAATTTCTATTATAACACAGGGTTACTGTCTAAATTTTCTCACGGTACCCAAAAATTCCCCACCCAACTTACTGTGGATACACAAAGATCACACAACTCTTCTAGAGTCAGAATTATCCACCCTTCTGGACACCAGGGCCATGGAACCTGTTCCCCAACCTCAGCAGGGCAGAGGATTCTACTCCCAAAGAAAACAGGAGGCCTCCACCCCATCTTAGACCTCCACAATCTCAAATTTCTACAGAAAGAAAAGTTCAGAATGGTATCCTTAGGCACTATGCTTCCTCTTTTACAACAGGAGATTGGCTCTGTTCTCTGGATCTGCAAGATGCTTACGCTCACATTCCAATTTTCCCTCCTCATCGCAAGTATCTAAGTTTCCTAGTGGGAAATAAACATTTTCAATACCGGGTCCTGCCTTTCGGACGTGCCTCGGCACCCCATGTATTTACAAAGTCCCTAGCAGTAGCTGCAGCCCATCTATGCAAGAATCGCATACACGTCTTTCCTTACCTGGACAACTGGCTCATCAGGAGCCAATCCAAGCAAGGAGCTCTTGATGCTCTCAAGCTCACTAACAATCTGCTACACTCATTGGGATTTCTCATCAACTACCAAAAATCCCAACTGATTCCATCTCGCCTCCTGCTTTTCATCGAAGCAGTGTTGGATACCACCGTGGCAAGGGCCTTCCTGCCCAATGACCACACAGATACAGTCTCCAGACTAGCTGTATCTCTGCGCACAAAGAAAACAGCCTCAGCCCATCAATTCCTAACGCTGCTGGGACACATTACTTCAATGGTCCACATCACTCCTATGGCCAGATTAGCCATGAGAATAGCGCAATGGGCTTTGAGATCGCAGTGGCTTTAAGCTATTCTACCACTGTCATCTCCAATTCAAATAACCCACCAGGACAAACACGAAAAACTTGCTAACAAGAACTACCCTTCCAGCAACCAGTTCCGCAAGTAAACTTAACCACAGATGCATCCACTTTAGGTTAGGGAGCTCATGTGGACAATCTTCAAACTCAAGGTACTTGGACAAAACTCGAAGCAACATTTCAAATCAACTTCCTGGAGCTTCGAGCTATACATTATGCTCTCTTTGCGTTCAAGGACTGCCTATCACACAAGACTGTTCTAATACAAACAGACAATACAGTTGCCATGTGGTACCTGAACAAACAAGGAGGCACGGGCTCTTATCTCCTCTGCCAAGAAGCCGCGCAGATCTGGGACTGGGCCCTAACACATTCCATGTTTCTCCGGGCCACTTATCTAGCAGGCATACAAATGTAGTTGCAGATCACCTCAGCCATCAGTTCCATCCCCACGAGTTGGGGATGGAACTGTGGTAACGACCAGAATCTTCCAACGCTGGGGTCAACCAAACATAAACCTTTTTGCATCCGAACTGAATCACAAACTGGACAGATTCTGCTCCCTGCACAAGCAGCGAAACCAGTTAGCCATGGACGCCTTTGCTCACCCCTGAGGCCTCCTATACGTGTATCCCCCAATACCGCTCATAGCCAAAACTCTCGTGAAGCTACAACAGGCAAAGGGTCATTGATACTCATAGCCCCGAACTGGCCTCGACAAGTATGATTTCCCATACTTCTCGACCTCTCGATCAGTGAACCAATTCGCCTGGGCACATCGCCCACTCTCATAACTCAGCACATCCCCCCCCCCTCTGAAAAGGGGGGGGGATGTGCTGGGGAGAAGGAGAAGGAAAAGCGTTGCCTATTTAGTTTTTCTCTGTCCGTTGCTGAGGCGCCGCTGTTGCGTGGTGCGGCCTGCTGCGCATCTGTCCAGGGATGGCTTATGCTCCGCCTGTCTACCCGGCGGTGAAGGCACTTCTGTGAATGCCGGGGGTGACAGTTTTAAAGCACGCCGAGGGTCATTACGCCTATGGCGGCAGCAGCATCCATCTCCTGATCCGTTCCCGCGATGCCATTTTGAATTCTCTATGCGCGGTGGCACAGGCCACTGAGGGGGGGGGGGGGGAGTCTCCTCCTCCCTTGTCCCCGCAGCAATCAACCTGAGAGGTAGCAGGCCGTGGGAGATTCCGGCAGGCGCTGCTGAGGAGAGCCCTGAGGGGGCTTCGGACTCCTCTTCCTCATCTTTTTCCTTCGAGTTTATCATGCTGCTCCATAAGACTCTTAAAGTCAGGAAGGCAGCAAAGAGACACCCGGGGAGAAGTTCAGTGGTGGTTGGAGGCTCCCACCTCACCAAAAGGTCTATGCTCAAGGAGGGGGTTGGTGATCCAAGGGCAAAGCGCCCCCTACCTGTATGTTGGTTAACTCCTCATCCAAGGATTTCGATCCAGAGGACCCGCAGCCAAATGACAAGCCACCGCAGGGGCCAGACCATGGGGATGATCAGGTCCATGGTCCTGGACATAGCCCCCACGTCGTTGAAGGTGATGACCCCAAGGTGGTTTGTCTCTTTAGAAGGGACGAGCTGGGCCCCCTTATTCCAGAGGTTCTGGAGGAATTGGGAATTGAGACCCCGCCGGAGGATTCCAGGATGGGGGCCATTGATCCTGTAATGGTGGGACTTTGTGGTCCGACCTGGTCCTTTCCCTTTCATCTCTCTGTCACCAATTTGTTGTTCCGGGAGTGGGACACCCCAGACTTGGGATTGAAGGTCAGTAAAGTGATGGACAAGCTCTATCCTTTACCAGAAGAGGCCCTGGACCTTCTTTGGGTCCCCAAGGTTGATGCGACAGTGTTGACGGTCACCAAAAAGACCACCATCCCGGTGACAGGCGTAACAGCTCTCAAGGATTTTCAGGATCGTAAGCTTGAGATTCAACTAAAGAAGATATTTGAAGTATCCGCGCTGGAGGTGGGGGCTGCCATGTTTAGCAGCTTCGCATTGAGAGCTGGGCTCCACTGGGTGCAACAGTTGCAGAATAACTCATCTCTCTTAGGCGACGGCGTCACTCAAGCCAGACACTTGGAGGCAGCAGTGGCTTACAGTGCGAATGCCCTGTATGACCTGCTCCAGACCTCGGCCAGGTCTATGGTTTCAGCGGTCTCTGCCCGCATACTACTCTGGTTGAGGAACTGGTCTACAGATGTCTCCTCCAAAGCTCAGCTGGGTTCTCTACCTTTCAAAGACAAACTTCTTTTTGGGAAGGATTTGGAGGACATGATTCAATCCTTAGGGGAGAACAAGGGTCATCGCCTGCCTGAGGATAAGCCCAGGGTGAGAGGGGCTTTTCCTTCTCGGTCCAGGTTTAGAGGGAATCGGAGGTTCTGTTCTTCCAGGTCAATGGGCCCCTCATCCAGGCAGAATTCTGGCAGGCAACAGGCATGGTCCCAGTCCTTTCGAGGCCGTTGCTTCGGTAGGGCCAGAGCCCCCAGTCTACAGGAGGCCGGTCCATTCCTCTGTTCCAGCAGTAGGAGGCAGGTTGTCTCTGTTTTATGAGGAATGGACCAAATTGACTTCAGACTAGTGGGTCCTCAGTGTAATAAGACACGGATACACTTTAAATTTTGCTCAACGCCTTCAAGACCGTTTTCTCGACTCCCCTTGCTCAAACAAAGCGAAGCGTTGTGCTGTACGAGACACACTACAATGCCTTCTCAACCTCGGAGCTATTATTCCAGTTCCTTCTGCGGAGCGGCGAAAAGGCCATTACTCCATTTACTTCATGGTGCCAAAGAAAGAGGGAACCTTCTGACCCATTCTTGATCTGAAGAGGTTCAACAGATACATCTGAATTCCACGGCTGTGCACAAGGGAGAATTCTTAGCGTCGATGGATGTGACTGAAGCCTACTTGCACATTGGAATCCAGGCCGCCCATCAGAAATTCCTGAGGTTTTCCATCCTGGGAGAGCATTTTCAGTTCTTCGCTCTGCCTTTCGGGCTTGCCACGGTGCCCAGAACCTTTACCAAGGTGATGGTGGTGGTGGCAGCACAACTCCGGAAGGAAGAATTCTTTGTTCATCCGTATCTGGACAATTGGCTGATTCGAGTGAAGTCGGAGTCTCTCTGTCGCGATATGGTGCACCAAGTTCTTCATCTGTTGCGGCCCCTAGGTTGGGTGGTCAACCTAGCAAAGAGCCACTTAGTTCCCTCCCAGACCTTAGAGTTCTTGGGGGCCTTGTTCAACACGCGACTGGGGAGAGTTTTTCTGACCGAAGAGCAAATCATTAAATTGCAGGAACAGGTCTGAGCAATGTTGTGCAAACATCCTCCCAGGGACTGGGATTATTTGCAAGTCCTCGGTTCGATGGCTTCCACCTTAGAGTTAGCCCCATGGGCCTTTGCTCATATGAGGCCTCTTCAGTCAGCATTGCTTTCCCGATGGAACCCAGTATCTGAACAATTTCACCTTCCACTCCCTCTTACAGATTCTGCGAGTTCCATTCTCGATCGGTGGCTCTTCACGGACAATATCCACCATGGGATGACCCTAGAAATTCCCACCTGGACGGTGGTCATCACAGACGCCAGTCTCTCCAGCTGGGGAGCAGTTTGTCAGGAGAGATCAGTGCAGGGACGATGGTCAGTGGAAGCATCATGATGGTCGATCAATCGTTTGGAGGCCAGAGCAGTGGGATTAGCGTTGCTGGCTCTTCTACCAGTTCTGCAGGGAAAGTCGGTCAGGGTTCTATCCAACAATGCAACTGCAGTGGCTTATATCAATCGCCAAGGAGGAACCAAAAGCCACCTGGCACTCCATGAAGTTAGCTGGCACTCCATGAAGTTAGCATGTGGCACATTTAAAACTAATCGGAGAAAGTTCTTTTTCACTCAATGCACAATTAAACTCTGGAATTTGTTGCCAGAAGATGTGGTTAGTGCAGTTAGTATAGCTGTGTTTAAAAAAGGATTGGATAAGTTCTTGGAGGAGAAGTCCATTACCTGCTATGAATTAAGTTGACTTAGATAATAACCACTGCTATTACTAGCAACGGTAACATGCAATAGACTTAGTTTTGGGGTACTTGCCAGGTTTTTATGGCCTGGATTGGCCACTGTTGGAAACAGGATGCTGGGCTTGATGGACCCTTGGTCTGACCCAGTATGACATGTTCTTATGGCATGTTCTTATGGTGGCGATTGACTGGGCAGAACAACATTTTGTCAGCATTGCAGCCTCTCACATCGCCGGGGTCGACAATGTTCAAGCAGAATTTCTCATCCGCAACTGTCTCGATCCCGGGGAGTGGGAACTCTGCGAGGAGGTGTTCCATCTCATATGCGACAAATGGTCCAGACCCAGCGTAGACCTGATGGCAACGTTTCGGAATGCCAGAGCCCCTTGCTTCTTCATCGATGCCGGGAGCCAGGGGCAGAAGGAGTGGATGCCTTGGCTCTCACCTGGCCAAAGAATGTTCTGCTGTATGTGTTTCTGCCTTGGCCTCTGATTGGTAAGATGCTACTGCACATAGATGCTCACCCATTAGAGGTGATCCAGGTTGCTCTGGAATGGCCAAGATGTCCATGGTTTGCAGATCTAGTCAACCTAACAGTGGATGGACCCCTGAGGTTCCGAAACCTCCCAAACCCTCTACGTCAGGGGCCCGTTTGTTTGGAAGAGATAGATCGCTTTTGAGAGGCAACAACTAAAGAGCAAAGGCTATTCAGACACAGTGGTGACTACCCTTTTGTGGTCAAGGAAAACCTCTACTTCCCTGGCTTATGTTAGGGTGTTGGGAATTTTTGAGTCTTGGTGTGTGGAATACAAGGTGGACCCTACTCGGGCGCTGGAGTGCCTCACCTCTATTTCAGCCTTCTCCACCAGCCTCGGGAGAATGGAGTCCGTGGAGTCTCCTTGCTGCACCCTCCGACATCCCCAGAGCGGCTTTGGCACAGCGTCCCGCCATATTGACCTGAGGCCTCCTAGGGCGCACGCTCACATGCCTCACATCTTGTACCAGTGTTGGCGCGAACCTCGGGGGCATCCCCCTCGAGTGACATCACTGCTTCCTACTTCAAAAGGTTGCCCATTTGCTGACTCTCGCCGAGTTAGCAACGGATTGGATTCATTCTGGTCTGAAGCTGCTCTGCCACTTCTGCTGCTGCTGGAAGCTGTCTTCACCCTCCGGGGTTCTACTAACCTGGGTACCTGCTCCTTGGGGGCCCTTTGCTTATTTCCAGGTGCCTATCCTGAATCCAGGTACTCGCTCCTTGAGGGCCTGTGTGTCTATCCTGATGCCTGCTACCAATTCATCTACCTGCTGGAACACTACCTATCAGCTACAGAGAGTGAGTACTACTTCTCCCAGTCTGTTCATCTACAGCTCCTCATTGTCTATCTGCATCGGGCCCTACACCACCATTGTGGAATGGGTCTCCTCTGCCAAGGATCACAGACTGTTGCTATCTATCCTCTCTCTACTGCTTATTGGGAACTCTATCTACTCAGCTACAAAGGAGTGTGTTATAACATCTGCCAGTCTGTCTCTCCTACAGCACCTCACTGGATATCTGCATCGGGGCCTTATACCACCATTGTGGGACGAGTCTCCTCCGCCGAGGATCACAGACTGTTGCTATTTAAATCCACTCTCTACTGCCACCTCTGGTGGACCACACAAGCTGCATAATAAAGATATATTCTCTGTGTTTGTGCATCTGAGTCTAGCCTGGTGCTACAGTTCCCTGCGGGGCTCCTCCCCATGGGAGACACTATCACTGTTGCCCCTAAGAATCCACCAAACACCTCGATATCATAACATTGGCTTTGCTCTCTGGATATTCAGGACGCGTATACACACATCTCAATCACTCCGTCTCACTACAAATTCCTTCGAGTCCTGGTCGGCCCCCGACACTTTCAGTACCGGGTACTACCGTTCGGCCTAGCATCCGCTCCTCGAGTCTTTACCAAGTGCCTCGTAGTGGTCGCGGCCTACCTGAGATGTCAAGGCATCCATGTCTACCCTTATCTCAACGATTGACTGATAAGTGTTCCAACTCAAAGGGATGCACTAGCCTCCTTATGTCTAACTATCCATACGTTGCTGTCTCTCGGGTTTCTGATCAACTACCCAAAATCTAGCCTAGTTCCGTCTCAAACCCTATCCTTCATAGGAGCCAACCTGAACACCATGCAGGCAAAATCATTCTTCCCTCAGGATCGAGCTTGTACTCTCATATCCCTCGCACAATGCCTCCAGAATCGGCGTTACTCGACAGCTTGTCATTTCCTCATTTTGCTGGGTCACATGGCATCCTCTGAACATGTCACTCCAATGACACGCCTCGCCATGAGAGTCATGCAGTGGACTCAGAAGTCCCAGTGGACGCAGGCTTACCATCCAATGTTCAGCATTGTCCACATTACCAAGCAGCTCCGCCTGTCGCTGGCCTGGTGGATGCAGCTCTCCAACCTCCTTCAAGGCCTTCCCTTTCAGGTTCCAGAGCCTCAAATTATCCTAAAGTCAGATGCCTCCAATCTAGGTTGGGGTGCTCATGTCAATGGCCTACAGACTAAGGGTCCCTGGTCTCCAGAGGAAACCAAGCATCAGATAAATTTCCTGGAGCTTTGAGTGATAAGATATGCCTTCAGAGTCTTTCAGGATTGCCTCTCAAACAAGACCATCCTGATTCAAACCAACAACCAGGTAGCGATGTGGTACATCAACAAGCAAGGGGGAATGGGCTCCTACCTTCTGTGTCAGGAAGCGGCACAGATATGGGCATGGGCTCTTTCCCACGCGATGTACCTCAGAGCGACCTACTTGGCTGGCGTGAACAATGTTCTAGCGCACCAGTTGAGTCGAACCTTCCATCCACACGAATGGTCTCTCAACCCCACGGTAGCAGACACAATCTTCCAACGTTGGGGGTATCCACACATAGACCTCTTTTCGTCCATCCACAACCGCAAAGTAGAGAACTTCCGCTCCCTCACTTGCAGCCGCCACTCACAGTCGAGGGATGCTTTCGCCCTCTTGTGGTCCAGTGGTCTCCTCTATGTGCACCCTCCACTTCCACTCATATCAAAGACTCTTGTGAAGTTACGAAGGGATAAGGGCTTAATGATTCTGATAGCCCCTCACTGGCCATGCCAAGTCTGGTTCCCAATCCTCCGGGACCTATCAGTTTGCTGGTGCATCCCTCTAGGGAAGGATCCACTTCTGATAACTCAGAACGACAGGTGCCTGTAATGGATCTGCTGCTGGAGTTAGCAATCTGTAATGATCTACTCCTCCAGAGGGGAGGAGTTAGTTGTCTGTAGCGAACGACTCCCCAGAGAGGAGGAGATAGCAATCTGTTGGTGATCAACCCCTCAGAGAGGAGGAGTTATGCTTACCCTGTCAGGAGGGCGGAGCTAGCAATCTATTAGCGAACTGCTGCAGGAAGCTCCTGTAAAGGGAGAAGTCAGCAATCTGTTCCGTGGTGCTTCTCCGAGGAGAGGAGCTAGCAATATGTAATTCCATAGACGGAGCTAGCACTCTGTTAGTGATGCGCCCGCCAGGAGGGTAGAGTTCGCTATCTATTGTACAACGCCACAGGGATAGCAATCTATCATGCTTCCGCTACGGAGTAGCACTCTGTATACATTAGGCTGTTGACAAGTCCCATAGAAAGATGAGTAACTCTCTGATAATACTTCCGTAAGCGGGGTTAGTGGTCTTATAGTGGTTGGCTCCCACGGAGTGGCAGTCTGTTATGATGCTGCTAGTAGTGTAAGGAAAGACCACTAAAGGAAATGGTGAATCCCTGAGCCGATGGTAGATGACAGCACCCCCAGGAGGAGATCCTGAGAGGAACCACTGGCTAGGCTGGAATATGAAACAAACACAGATAGTTCTTTATTAAACTGGAAGTTGAACCACCAGTTGTGGTAGTAGTGAGTCGATGTGCCCGGCAGGGCTGAAGTCCTTCTGATACTGGAATTATAATCTCTGGGTTGCTGAGCTGTAGAGAGAGACTATAGATAGTGAGTAGACAGGGTATGCAGGATACATAACCAGTAGAAGATGCTACACTCACAATTGTAGATGTCTGCAATGGTCTCTATGCAACAGAGAGTCTTCAATACATTCAGGAACAGGAGCTGTAGGCGAGCACTGGTTTCTCTGAACAGTCTGTAATAAGAACTCACAATAGCTGTATATGGAATGGCTTCTAGAGTAGAAGAGAGTCTGTAAAGGATTCTAGGAACATGGGCCCTCGTGGAGCGAGTACCGGTTCTTATCTGCAATCTGCCAATATAACTCACAATCTCCGTACCTGCGATAACATCTTAGCCAAATGGGAGTCTTCAGAGAATAGGAATATAGGCCCTCATGGAACGAGTACCGATTCCTATCTGCAATAGAACTCACAGTGTTCACGTCTGCGATCGCTTCCAGGCAATGAGGAGTCTTCCAAGTATACAAGAACGTAGGCTCTCATGGACAGAGTACCGGATCTTGTCTTGGCAATCTGAAATCAAGAAGAGAGAGCGG
The DNA here is from genome assembly GCF_901001135.1 of Rhinatrema bivittatum. Classification (NCBI taxonomy): domain Eukaryota; kingdom Metazoa; phylum Chordata; class Amphibia; order Gymnophiona; family Rhinatrematidae; genus Rhinatrema; species Rhinatrema bivittatum. The sequence continues at coordinate 184,524,321 of NC_042622.1, read as the reverse complement.
AGCCCCCCCGAGAAGCGGGTACTCCTGGTAAGTTTGAAAAGGTCGAGCGGTGGAGAAGGTTTCCCCTGGCTAACTCGGATCGTTGTTGCAGGTAGTATGGACTGCTGAAGCGAGTCCAGTAGTGTTCCTTGTTGCAAGTAGCGTGGACTGCCGAAGCAAGTCCAAGTGGAGTTCCTTGCTAACTCGTCTTAGGTTAGCAAACAAAGGCCTTTTAAATGGAAACTGGATGACGTCACTATGGGGGGACGCCCTCGAGGTTAGTGCCCTTGCTGGTACAAAGTCTGGAGCGCGCGCGCGCCCTTACGTCATCAAGAACATGGCGGATCCGTAGCGTCAAGCCAGCCCGGGGATACTGGGACCAAGAGACAGGGAGAAGCCGCGGCAGCATCTGTCTGTCAGATCCGAAGGGAGTAGCCACCAAGGTAGAGAGGGTGGAGCGAGGGGCGAGAAGAGGCACGAACGCAACAGTGTCTACGCCACCCCAACCTCTAGGCCCTGTCGCTGACGGCCTGGATGTTGAAAGATTAATACTTCAACCCCTTAACCTTTCAGAGTCGGTATCCCGAGTCCTGGTAGCATCATGAAAGCCTTCCACGAGACGGTCTTATTGTTCCAAGTGGCAAAGGTTTATGGTCTGGTGCACATCCATGACCATAGACCCCTTCACTTGTTCCACTGCAAAGTTTCTGGACTATCTCTGGCACCTGGCCGAGTCAGGACTAAAAACTTCCTCTATAAGGGTGCATGTCAGTGCGGTAGCCACTTTCCACAACGGCGTGGGAGATGTCTCTATTTCGACACAGCCCTTAGTCACATGCTTCATGAGAGGTTTGCTCCACCTGAAACCTCCATTGCATCCTCCGGCCCCTGCTTGGGACCTTAACGTGGTCTTAGGATGGCTAATGAAACCTCTATTTGAGCCTCTCCACTCCTGTGATCTTCACTATCTCACTTGGAAAGTGATTTTCCTTCTCGCTATCACATCTGCTCACAGAGTTAGTGAATTACAGGCATTAGTCACCTACCTGCCTTACACTAAAATTCTGCATGACAGAGTGGTCCTCTGTACACACCCTAAGTTCTTACCAAAGGTAGTGTCGGAATTTTATCTTAATCCATCATCTTACCTACTTTCTTTCCAAGGCCCTATTCAAATCCAGGAGAAAAGGCTTTACATTCCCTAGACTGCAAACATGCCCTAGCCTTTTATCTAGAGCGCACATCAGCCCACGGGAAGTCCACTCAATTATTTGTTTCTTTCGATAACATCAAATTGGGAAATCCAGTGGGAAAACAGACCCTTTCCTCCTGGTTGGCGGACTGTATCTCCTTTTGCTACCAGCAAGCAGGCATTCCGCTACAACACCATGTGAAAGCAACTCTGTTAGGGCCGTGGCAACCTCAGTGGCACACCTTCGTTCAGTGCCACTTATTGGGTTCGCTTGCGATTTATTTTATTTTTCGCATATACTTCTTGCTACACACGAGACTGAAGGGGGACCCCTGCTGGATGCAGGGTTAGTGCCATGCTGGGCATGCCCAGTAGGTGCCAGTCAAAGTTCTAGAAACTTTGACAAAAGTGTTCTGTGATTGGGCTCCATCCTGATGATGTCACCCATATGTGAGGACTAACATCCTGCTGTCCTGTGAGAACACCTGTTACAGGTAAGCAACTCTGCTAAATCTCAGGATCAGGACTTGAGGTTTGCTATTATACATATATATATCTATATAAATAAAAATGTTAAATAGTTTGGACAAAATCGCTAATCTCAGAAACCACTGAACCGATTGCTTTCAAATTTGGACACAACCTTCATTTCGCACACAGGAAGGTTCTTCTGTACTTACATTACAGATATGTCACACCTGTGACAGGTAAAATAGGTTTAATTTTTTTTTTGAGAAAACAGTGACATCTGTTACACCTTATACTAACACACGCTACACTAATCATTTCGCCAGTCCAGGTCCACGTTTCACTTCCATTTTAACACATTCGTGCACTTTTTTCGCCGGAAGATAACTATTTCCTTTACAGATAAAATACACCCACCACCCTCCTCACACCCCCCCACACATGCCAAATTGATTTACTTCCCACAGCCTCCCAACACACACAAAATCACCCTCCTCACACCCCCCACACACATGCCAAGTTTATTTACTTCCCAGGCCCTCACAACACACACAAAACCTGACAGAAGTCCGGGAGGCTCCAGGGGGGGCCAGGACCGGTCCAGGACACATCTCCTGCACTACGGGCCGTCGGCTGCCAGCAATCAACATGGCGCTGACGGCCCTTTCCCTTACTATGCCACTCAGGGACACCAATGGCGGCAGTAGCCCATGTGACATAGTAAGGGCGAGAGCCCCTCGGCGCCATTTTCAGGACTGGCAGTCGGTGGACCTTTGCCCTTACTATGTCAGAGGACCTACCACTGCCATTGCTACACCCCACTGACATAGTAAGGCAAAGGGCCATTGGAACCCATTTCAGTGCTCGCAGCCGACGGACCGACACCAATACATCACTCCCGGACCGCTCTTGAATGCCCGCTCCACCGACTGACATTTTTATCAGGTCTCGGGGAGTCTGGAGGGTGGGGAGTGGTAATGAATTTATTGCGAACATCTTGGGGAGAGGTCAAGAGGGGGCGCAGGTTTCAATCATTCAGCAACTCTGGGGGGGGCTACTGTTTTTCGCAGGGCTGGGGGAGGGGGGGCAGGAGAGTGTGGGTGGTTAGTTTAAGAGAACTTTTCTCATAGGGTTGTTTTTTGGGGTAAGGGGGAGGTTCACACACAAATACATACACTAAACTTGCACGATCTCGGGAACGCACCAAAATAGCCCTCCCCAGACCACAAAACAAATTTGGAAGTGCAAATTTGGTTAGGCACTCCTCTATTTGGCTACATAACGCACACAGACGCCCAGGGACAGACCACATGTAGCACCAACAATTTTAATTTCCCAGGTCTTGGGAGGGGCAGGAGGGTGGGGGGTTATTATTTGATTTAAAGGGTTGTGATTGGGGGTTTTTTTTGGGGTGGGGGGTTCCCACAGAAATAGAAAGACAAAGGTTTTCTGATCTGAAGGGTAGGCAGTAGGTGGGGGGAGGTGACAGTGAGGGGAGGGAGAATGAGGGGAGAGAGTTGGAGTGGGGACAGGGGAGGCAAGGGAGGGTGAGTGACCAAGGGGGAGGAGGATGAGTGACTGAGGTAAATGAGCAAGGGGAAGGGGAGGGAGGGTAAAGAACCTGACTCTGACACTGCAACGCGTGGCCGGATACCGCTAGTATATATTTATTTATTTTTATTTTTTTTGAGAAATTAGGTTATTAAAAATATTTTTTGAATATGAATTATATTTTGTAGAAAGATGAATATGAAAAGTTACACGTATATGATCTTTAATTAGAAGAACTACTGTTGCGCCCATCGGTCGCAGACGGCTGCACCCTCTATTACTCACCTTTTTTCTACCTGATTCAGCCCGGTTTGGGAAGATGGCTGCCTTTGCTTCTCCATGCCGACCCCTTCAGCGTTTCCAGTCTGGCAAGGGTGATTTCATTCACCATCTTTCTCCCATAGTCACCTAGGGCACGCGCGCACAGCCCTGTCCTTTACGTGCGTTATGGCAGGAACTTTGGGGGCGTCCCCACCGCAGGATGTCACAAGCTCTGGTATTTAATCTCGGTTCATGAATACAGATACGAGTTAGTAAGGAATCCTCCATGCTGATCTCTCCCCGCTACCAGACGCCTCCGCTCTGGATACTCTCGCTCCTTGGGGGCCTTGCCTCGCTCCTCTACACCCTCCAGGGTTATCTGCTATCAGCTAGGACGCTTAAGGTACCCACTCCTCGGGGGCCTTGCTCCTGTCTACCCGCCGGGGTTGCCTACCACCTTTAAGGACGTCCAAGGTACCCGCTCCTCAGGGGCCTTATTTCATCCCCGACCTCCACTCCTCGGGGGATCTCTACTTCTTCAGCTGCCAGTATCAGAGTGAGTACTACCACTCCAGTTCCGTCTCTGCATTGTCTCACCTCTCTTCGCAGATTCTCGGCCTACCCCGCAATGCGGATCACTACCGGATCTACTCTCACTGGCCTTTTCATCTAGGCCTGGGTTCTCGGCCTATCCCGCTTCGCGGACCACTACTAGACCCCTCTCCCTGACAGGACCTGGTGAGACTGTGGAACTGCCTTTTCCACCTTGCACCCTCTGCACGGAACATTGCCAGACTTCTCCTCTCCTGGCTGGGATCACTACCCGTCCCTCGGGTCATCATCTACATTGCAGTATAATAAAAACTATACTTCTCTGTGTCCATCTCTGCTCAGAGCTAGCCTATCCTGCAAGTCCTTGCAGGGCTCCGCCCTGTGGGAGGTGACATCTCTTGCAGCGACCAAGGGCCCACACCTCAATGTCCAAAGTACAACTACAAGCTTTAAAGATGAAGTGGCATGAAAATGCTTTGCTTAAGTGCTCAGGAACATTGCGTGAATTGGATGTATGCTCCCCTGAAGAAGCCTTCATGGCGAAACATGTTGGGAGTTTTGTAAAAAAGTAAAAGCCTAAGAAAGGAATGTTGTAATTTTTAAATTGTGTGGATGGATGTATGAATGTTTGTTTTATGTATAATGTGGGGCACATATTGTTCCTGGGTTGGTTCTATGTGATTCTTGTGAAAAAAAAATGAGATTTTACAATTTAATGTTTTGTACAAAATAAAGAATACTCACTTATTTACTACAGCACAAATCTTACTGACTCTAATCCATCTTAGGGATCTCTCTCAGGCCGATACAGTACAGTGCGCTCCATGGGAGCGCACTGTTAGCCTGGTCTTGGACGCGCGTTTTCCCATACCCCTTATTCAGTAAAGGGATTCACACTACATTTCATAAGCTATATCTGATCTCTATACCTAGGGGATTGTTTACATTAATATGTAATGTGTATTTCAAGTATTTGTTACTATGATTGCTCTTTCAAAAAATAAAAAGTTTTAAAAAAATGGACTCTGATAGCCACTCAGATCCTCTAACAAAATTAAACAATGGGACCAGCAGTTTATGAGGGCTAGAATACTTTGATACTTGTAACTTTTACCTGTGTTTCACTTAGCAATGGCTAACACTTAACTTTTAAGCTCCCTGCCATACACACACACGTATATACGCATCTATACCGGCTACTCCTCCAGTCCTTTCGAGCCTGACATGGGCTGAGGTGTGACCCCTTTGGGCCACTATTGGGTTGGTGCTGCCTAATCTAGGAGCAGATCTGGCTCCAACATGTGGCAATAGACAGAAGACAGTGCGTAGAATCAAGGGAGCAGTGAAATCAGGAAGGCAAAGCTTGGGGGCAGGTGGAGTCCATTTGCAAAGACAAGTACCAGGCCAAGGTTGGGGCTGGCAGCAAGCAGAGTGAGGTCAGAAATGTCAGGATCAAGCAAAGCCAGGATCAGGAGGAGGCAAAATATTCCAGTTCAAGGTAATAGGACCTATTGTTCAGGTAAGTGTGAGGTGAACTGGGTTTCCTTAAATACTAAAACAGTGTTTAGGTCATCAAGCTGCACCATATGATTTCCTGTCTTCAGGCCCTTTAAAGCTCTATCTTTTGGTCGTGCCCCTAGTCAGCTGCAAGATGCAGAGCAGAGCAAGGACACCAGGATCCATGCTGGAAAGGAGTGCAAGACCCTACACCGGGACCAGGACAGCGATGTATGGAGGGCTGCCCGCGGTGCATGCTGCTGGGGTTGATAACATGTTACAGTATTAGTTTAATCCAGGTCTTCCCTAAGTATTGCTCTTAGGGACACATCCTAGACTACAACATGAAAACTAAAGAGTAAGCTTTGGATACAATAAAAGCAGGAAACCGGTGCATAAGCAAGGTGGATGAGTGCATTAGAAATGTTTCCTGAATATCTACAAAACTGAGAGCAAGGTTGAACATGATGTATAGATGGCATTGAAGAGTTGTACTGCTGTATCAACAATCATTCAATGCGGATAGATATTTTCCTATTCTCCCCAAGAGGATGGTCATGAAGCACTGAGGTAACCTGCATGGAGCAGCAGTTCTGCCCAAAACTGCAGTGGTCTGACTGTACTGTGCTTCCAAGAAGGGCATTGGGCTAATATGCAGTTTACCCTCTACACAGCAGTGATGTGATTGCAACAAGGCTCCAAGAAAACAGGGTAGGCCATCACAAAATGGATTTTGGGCACACTAGGATGAGATATGAGAAGAGGGTTGGGTGAAAGATATGTGAAAGGGGAGTTTGTATTGAGTTGAATTTGGGCATCCACAAAAAGTGGATGAATATCAATTAGGCAGACTGAATGGGGCCATTTTGGTTTTTCATCTGTTGTCATTTACTATCCTACTAAGTTACTATGGGTACTCTCTTCCCAACTCTCCCCCACAAAAATCAGTGCAAGTGCTCATAAAAGCCAAAATATAGGTTGTATGTTTCCATGCATTACAACTACTGAAAATCATATATCCTATGGCACATTTGGTTTGGGAAATTAGACAATTGTATATGCTAATGTTTATCATACAAGGGGTAAACTTCATCTGTCACTTCTACTGGTTATATTTCTTATCCTTTCTTCTCCAGCTTCTTGTTAGCCACACTATGTTTGCAAATTTATTTGGTCATTTTGTTTAAAAACTACTTACGGGTCACTTTTAAAAACATAGCTTGCACAAAAACAGCCACATACACATGTATGTGGCCTTGCGCGAGCAACATATTTTAAGAGGCCGCCAACTACATGCATACATACCCGTGCGCGTGTCAAGAAGGGGTGGAAAAGGATTGGGGCATGGGTGTTCCAGGGCAGGACCAAGACTACGCGTGCAAGTCGGCATTTTAAAAAAGTTGACCATGACATGCATTGGCTTGTTATCCACGTAACTTTACTGCTAGTTCTGATGAGGAGCAAGTTTGGAGATCTCAATGTTTAAGATGTTGAGCACAGGGTGAGGGTTCGGAATCATGTGGGGGGCTTGCAGGATAAAGAACCAGAGGGGTCTTGAAGACCTCAATATAAAATGGGCAAACTAGTGGACTACTTGGAAAAACTGGTTTTTCTCACAGGACAAGCAGGATGGTAGTCCTCACATATGGGTGACATCATCAGGATGGAGCCCAATCATGGAAAACTTCTGTCAAAGTTTCCAGAACTTTGACTGGCCCCTAATGGGCATGCCCAGCATGACACTAACCCTGCAGCCAGCAGGGGTCCCCCTTCAGTCTTTTTTTCCACGCAGCAGTAGCCTCACGGTTTAGGAGCTCTGAACTGATTCCTGACAGGAATTTTTCCTAACGGAATTAATTTAAAATACTTCGCCCCACAGGGGTCCCCCCTCTAACTTTCCTCGACCGCGGTACTCCGGTAAGTGTTTTTCACCGTTTTTCGTCAATTACCGTCGAGTTTGGCCCTTGCAGCCTACTGGCCGTCGACCGTACCGCGGCTCGATTTTTTCCATGGCGTCGGGGTTTCGTCGGTGCCCGAACTGTACTCACACCATGTCTATCACAGACCCTCATGGAGTCTGTGTTTTGTGTTTAGGCTGTGAGCATGATGTCCTAACTTGCACCAAGTGTGCCCTCATGACACCTAAGGGTCGCAAAGCCAGAAAGGAGAAGATGGGACTCCTCTTCCATGCTCACACCCCAACGCCGTCCATCGCATCGACGTCCTCGGAACCGGCACCGAAGTCGCACCATCGACAACCGTCCGGTGACCGCCCTCCATCGATGTCTTCACGGACATCGACTCCCGTATCTCCCCCTCAAGATCGAGGGGATCGTAGGGAGAAGCATTGCCATCGGCATCGTAAGTCTCGGACCGTTGAGGGAGCGAAATCAACCGAGCCACCGTCCGAGCCACCGTTGAAGAAGCCCCGTCCAGGAGCGGCACCGACCACTCCTGCAACCGGGACATCGAGGCCACCCTCACCCAATCGGGGTTTGGGAGTCACGATTCCGCCTGTAAAGGTGGTCCCTCCAACTGTGCCTTAGCCTCCCTCTTCAGTCACGGAGCCGGAGCTGATTGCCTCAGGTCTCCGGGAAGAACTGGAACGGCTGGTCCAGGAGGCCATCGACAAAGCGATGCAATGACTCCAGGTCCCTCCGGCACCGGCACCGAGAGTGGAACCGGTCACTGACCTGATTCCAGCAGCGCTGGCACCTCTGCTATCCCGGATGGAGGCGCTCATGACTGCCCTTCCACCGGTGATTCCCGGGTCTCCGATGCGCTCCCCGATGGCTGCTTCATCGGGAGGAGAAACATCGTTCCACATTCCTCCTTTGGGGGTAGTGCCTCAGCCATCGATACCATGCCATCCCTCGCCACCGATTCACTCATCGGGGGCGATACGCACATCGGCACCATCGATGCCTTCGATGCCGGCACCGATGCCCCCCAAGGTGTCTGCAGTGCCCTCGATGATTCCTTCAATTTTCTCGGAGCCTCAGCTGGGCCCTTCGGGTATCCAACCACCTTCTCGTCCTACAGGTCAGCCCTCTGATCCTTATGACACTTGGGGTGATGATACCTCCACAGACACCAATGATTTACCTTCACCTCCTTCTCCTGCTGAAAGTAGACAGTGTTCTCCTCCAGAGGACCTCTCTTTCATTAATTTTGTGAAGGAAATGTCTGAGATGGTCCCTTTTCAACTTCAGATGGAGCTAGATGATAGGCACCAGATGATGGAGCTTCTCCAATTCCTGGATGCCCCCAAAGTGATCACCTCTATTCCCATTCATCAAGTTCTTCTTGACCTCCTCAAAAAGAACTGGGAAAATCCTGGATCTATAGCCCCAGTACAGGGAGGCTGACACTACTTATCTAGTACAGTCAGCCCTGGGCTTTCAAAAGTCTCAGCTTGACCACCACTCAGTTGTGGTAGAGTCAGCTCAGAAGAAGGCGAAAAGAACGAAGCCATACTCCTCTACCCCTCCTGTCAAGGAACACAAGTTCCTAGACAATATTGGTCGACGAGTGTTCCAAGGGGCCATGCTCATCTCTAGAATTGCTTCTTACCAGCTGTACATGACCCAATACAATAGGGTCATCTTTAAGCAAATACAGGACTTCTCTGAAACCCTGCCTGACCAATTCCAAGAACATCTTCAAACCCTTGTGAATAAGGGCTTTGAAGCAGGAAAGCATGAAATAAGAACAGCTTACGATATCTTCGACACCTCCACTAGAGTGTCTGCAACTGCCATTTCAGCACAATGTTGGGCCTGGTTCAAGTCCTCGGACCTTTGCCCAGAAGTACAAGACAGGCTCTCCGACCTGCCCTGTATTGTGACAATCTATTCGGTGAACAGATTCAGCAAATAGGGGCTGAGTTGAAGGATCACCATGAGACCCTCAAACAGCTCTCATCGATTCCTTCTGACTTCCCGTCTAGACAGCCCTCCAAGAAGGACCCTAAGAAGTCATTCTTCCGGCCAAGGAAGTACTATCCTCCACCGACAAGGACCCAAGTGACGAGGACTTATCAAAAATCCCAGCCTCGTCAGCCTCGCAAGCAAAAGTCACAAGCAGCTCCCCAGCCGGGGCCTGCTTCAGGCTTTTGACTTTCACTTGGAGAACAGCAGCCCAATTCCTTTGCCAACCATACCAGTGGGAGGTCGACTATGCCACTTTCATTGAATGTGGCAAACAATCACAACTGACCAATGGGTGCTGGCAATCATTGCTCAGGGCTACCATCTGAATTTTCTTGCTGTCCCACAGGACTCCCTACCACTACAAGCGTGGAGACTAGCCCACCACTCTGCCCTTCTGGAGCAGGAGGTTTGCCTTCTTCTCCAGTTAAGAGCAATAGAGCCCGTTCCTCTTTCTGAACAAGGCCTAGGGTTCTATTCCCAGTACTTTTTGATCCCCAAAAAATCTGGGGGCCTTCGTCCAATTCTGGACCTATGTGCCCTCAACAACTACTTCCAGCGGGAAAAGTTCAAAATGGTAACCTTGGGCTCCCTTCTACAAAGAGGAGACTGGCTCTGCTCTCTAGACCTCCAGGACGCATACACCCACATTGTCATAGCTCCAGCTCATCACAAGTACCTCCGGTTCTTAGTAGGCCCAAAGCACTATCAATACCAGGTGCTTCCATTCGGCCTAGCATCGGCACCACGAATCTTTACCAAATGTCTCATAGTTGTCACAGCCTTCCTCAGGAAAGAAGGTGTTCACGTCTACCCCTATCTAGACGACTGGTTAATCAGGGCCCCAACCCAGCAAGCAGCTCGCTCGTCCCTGGATTTGACCCTACACACTCTAATCTCTCTAGGATTTCTCGTCAATTACGAGAAATCCTATTTAGTCCCATCTCAAACCTTGTCTTTCATTGGGGCAGATTTGGACACCTTACAGGCAAAAGCCTTCCTACCTCAACAATGAGTACAAACCCTCGTGTCTCTCGCTTACCAGTTGCAGTCTCAGTACACAGCAACTGCTCGGCAATTCCTTGTCCTTCTTGGACACATGGCGTCCTCAGTCCATCTCACTCCAATGGCCCGCCTGGCCATGAGAGTCATGCATTGGATTCTACGGTCACAATGGACTCAAGCGACTCAGCCTCTCTCAACCATTGTCCACATCACCGACGCACTCCGTCTGTCTCTCGCCTGGTGGAAAGATCAGAACAATTTCCTCCAGGGACTGCCTTTTCACCTACCAGATCCTCACCTCATTCTCACCACTGATGCTTCCAACCTCGGCTGGGGAGCTCATGTGAACCAATCTACAGCCACAAGGATCTTGGTCTCCAGAGGAAGCCAAACACCAGATAAATTTCCTGGAGCTTCGAGCAATTCGATATGCTCTCAGAGCTTTTCAGGATTACCTATCAAATCATGTCATCCTGATTCAGACGGACAACCAGGTGGCCATGTGGTACATAAACAAGCAGGGAGGCACAGGCTCCTTCCTTCTGTGTCAGGAGGCCGCTCAGATATGGGCAGAAGCCCTCTCCCACTCGATATACCTCAGGGCCACCAACTTGCCGGGAGTGGACAATCTCTTGGCGGACAAACTGAGTCGTGTCTTCCAACCGCACGAGTGGTCTCTCAATCCCTCGGTAGCGACCTCTTTCTTCCAGCAATGGGGCTATCCCCAAATAGACATCTTTGCATCCCCTCAGAACCACAAAGTGGACAATTACTGCTCCCTCATTCGGAGCGAGCGCTCTCAGCCCAGAGATGCATTCTCCCTCTCGTGGGCAGCCGGGCTGCTTTATGCATTCCCTCCACTTCCTCTTCTCTCGAAGACTCTCGTAATCCTTCAAACACTTAACCTTTCAGATTCGGTTTCTCGTGTCCTCATCGCTTCACGGAAGCCTTCCACAAGAAAGTCTTATTCCTATAAATGGAAAAGGTATACATCATGGTGTTCTTCACAGTCCCTTAATCCCTTTTCCTGTCCAATCCAGAGATTTTTGGACTATCTCTGGCATTTATCGGATTCCGGTCTAAAGACTTCCTCAATCAGAATGCATGTCAGTGCGTTAGCAGCCTTCCATAAAGGTGTCAGGGATGTTCCTATATCGGTACAACCCCTCGTAACACGTTTTCTTAAAGGCTTGCTCCATATCAAGCCACCTCTATGTCCTCCGGCCCCTTCTTGGGACCTTAACCTGGTTCTTGGTTGGCTCATGAAACCTCCATTTGAGCCTCTTCACTCCTGTGACCTAAAATATCTCACATGGAAGGTGATTTTCCTTCTAGCTATCACTTCAGCTCGCAGGGTTAGTGAATTACAGGCCCTAGTTACCTATCCGCCTTACACTAAACTCCTGCAGGACCGGGCGGTACTCCGCACTCACCCTAAATTCTTACCCAAGGTTGTTTCGGAGTTTCACATTAATCAATCCATCATACTACCTACCTTCTTTCCCAGGCCCCATTCCAATCCAGGAGAACAGGCTCTGCATACCCTCGACTGTAAACGGGCTCTAGCATTCTACCTAGACCGTACAGTTGCCCACAAGAAGAGCACTCATCTATTCGTCTCCTTCCATCCCAACAAATTAGGGCAACCTGTGGGTAAGCAGACTCTCTCCTCCTGGTTGGCAGACCGCATATCCTTTTGCTATCAGCAAGCAGGCATTCCTTTTCACGACCGTGTTAAAGCACACTCGGTGAGGGCCATGGCGACTTCAGTAGCACACCTACAATCGGTGCCGCTTCCTGACATTTGCAGGGCTGCCACCTGGAGCTCACTCCACACGTTTGCAGCCCACTATTGCTTGGACAAAGCCGGAAGACAAGATTCCATCTTCGGCCAATCTGTCCTGCGTAACCTGTTTCCAACGTGACGTACCAAAACCCTTCCGCCTACCCGGTGGGGTTCAGGATGCCTTCTACCAAATTCCACCCCAGTTGTTGTGCCTGTTGCATGCTGTTGGGTACATTTGGTGCATGTTTGGACATCCTCAGCTCGGTACTCACCCATATGTGAGGACTACCATCCTGCTTGTCCTGTCAGAAAGCAAATGTTGCTTACCTGTAACAGGTGTTCTCACAGGACAGCAGGATGTTAGTCCTCACAAAACCCGCCCGCCGCCCCGTGGTGTTGGGTTCGTAACGCTTTGTTGTTTTATTTTTTCGGCACTGCCTGTAGCTATAAAATAAGACTGAAGGGGGACCCCTGCTGGCTGCAGGGTTAGTGCCATGCTGGGCATGCCCAGTAGGTGCCAGTCAAAGTTCTGTAAACTTTGACAGAAGTTTTCCATGATTGGGCTCCATCCTGATGATGTCACCCATATGTGAGGACTAACATTCTGCTGTCCTGTGAGAGCATCTGTTACAGGTAAGCAACATTTGCTTTCTCTCATGTGAGCATGTCTTAAAATCTTCCTGCATATGCGTATAAAAGCTGCTAAAGACCTAGACAAAATATGCAATGAAGGGGTATTTTAAATGATACATGCGTACTTGCGAGCTCAGTTTAAAATTGCAGCATCTCTCTGCGTGCCAATACACGAGTTTATGGGCGTGCGCATGTTCCTTTCAAAATTATCCTCTTAAAGTTTTTTAGACCAGCAGTTTACTTTTGATGCTTTGTACTTCCAGCTGAGCCTGTACCAGGTCTAGGATCTTACATCATGAGACTCTGTTTGCAACTCCCCAGGGATTTTTTACCATTGTATGTCTAATCCAGTCACTCCAGTGATGGTCCTGGACTGGGGAGCCATTTAACAGGGCTCTTTCTGAAACTGTGCAATCATGGGCCCTGAATCTGGCCACTAGGTGTCACCTTTAAGCAATGATCATAATGCCCTCCCCCATGCCCCTGGGGGCTATGAACACTGTCTCTGCAGCATTCCCACTCCCAGCAGATCTGGGGAGCAGAAGACCCGATTTGGGGATAGAACTATGGACCTGCTGCATGACAGTGCACAGCATTTGCCATGTGAGTCACTGGGCCAATGCACCTAATAAATACTAAAATTAATTAAAAAATGTACATGGGGCTTCAGTTTCTTAAGAAACTGCAGTCTGGCCCAAGCTGCAAGATAGAGGAACTTTCCTGTCCATTCATATATTACAGGGGTCGGGAACCCATGGCTCGCGAGCCAGATATGGCTCTTTTGAGGGCTGCATCTGGCTCGCAGACAAGTGTCGCCATTCTTCGCGGTTCCCCGCTGACCCAGCTGCTCCCCGGTCCTCCGCTGCCCGGGCTTAAAATGCTGTCAGCCCGGGCGGAACGCGGCAGGACAGCTGGAGTCAGCGGCACCGGCGTGCTCTCTTCTCCTCCCCCCCCCCGCGGCCCGGAAGAGGAAGTGGAGAGCATCGGGTGCCTGCGCGGGAAGAAGAGACCACACTAGCGTGGTCTCTTCTTCCGCGCAGGCACCCGATGCTCACCACTTCCTCTTCCGGGCCGCGGGGGGGAGGAGAAGAGAGCACGCCGACTGGAGTCATCCGGGTGCCTGCGCGGGAGTCATCGGGTGTCAGCCGGGTGCCAGCGCTGGAGTCATCGGGTGCCTGCGCGGGTCTTCCCGCGCAGGCACCCGATGCTCTCCACTTCCTCTTCCGGGCCGCGGGAAGAAGAGAGCACGCCGGTGCTCTCTTCTTCCCGCGGCCCGGAAGAGGAAGTGGAGAGCATCGGGTGCCTGCGCGGGAAGATCCGCGCAGGCACACTGGTGTCCGACGGGAAGAAGACTGCAGCGCGGCTCGGAGGAAAATGAAAATCTTCAACCGCGGCCGATGGGACTCCGCCTTCGCCTCCGCGAGGGCTGAAAATGAAGGAGGTTAGCGTTGGGAGGTGGCTGCTGCTGCCGCGAGTTCCCGGGGGGGGGGGAGAGAGAGAGTGAATGAGCGAGCAAGCATGTGTGTTTGACATCCTGTGTGTGTGAGTGAGAGATTGCATGTATGTGAATGATTGAGAGCCTGTATATGTGAAAGAGGGTATGTCTGTGATTGAGATCCTGCCTGTGAGAGAGAGAGCATGAATGTAAGTTTACCATTGGGACCCTGTATGTGTAAGTTTGTAATTGAAAACCTGTTTGTTTGAAAGAGTATGTGTGTATGATTGAGATCCTTTGTGTGTGAGAGAGATCATGTGTATGTATGATTAAGAGCCTGTGTGTATAAGTAAGAGAGAGATCATGTGTGTCTGTGTCTGATTGACAGCTGGTTTAGGTGATGGAGCATGTGAGTATGTGATTGAGAGCCTGTGTTTAAATGAGAGAGAGAGACCATGTGTGTCTGTGTGATTGAGAGCTGATTTAGGTGAGGGAGCATGTGAGTATGTGATTGAGAGCCTGTGTTTAAATGAGAGAGAGAGACCATGTGTGTCTGTGTGTGATTGAGAGCTGATTTAGGTGAGGGAGCATGTGAGTATGTGATTGAGAGCCTGTGTTTAAATGAGAGAGAGAGACCATGTGTGTCTGTGTGATTGAGAGCTGATTTAGGTGAGGGAGCATGTGAGTATGTGATTGAGAGCCTGTGTTTAAATGAGAGAGAGAGAGACCATGTGTGTCTGTGTGTGATTGAGAGCTGATTTAGGTGAGGGAGCATGTGAGTATGTGATTGAGAGCCTGTGTGTAAATGAGAGAAAGAGAGGACATGTTTGTAAGCATGTGAATGAGAGTTTGTGTGTGAGAGAAAAAGACAGCATGTATTTATGTGATTGAAAGCCTGTGTGTGTGTAAGCGTGAAAAGATAGACAGCATGTGTGTAAATGTGTAATTAAGAGCCTATATAAGTGAGAGAGAAAAAAATATTTGTATATGTGAGTGACTGAGAGCATGTGTGTATAGGTGTGTCATTGAGAGCCAGTGTGAGAGAGAGCGCTGGTATGTGACTGAGAGAGGAGAAAGTTCCAAGCAAACCACCCCACCTCCTGCTAATTCAGAACAATCTCAGGACACCTGGATATCAAACGTTCCCAGGTATGCAGAGCAAAAAAATTTTTGTATCCTTATTATTTTTCATTACTGGATCTTTGTGTCTGCTATTTTGAAATATTTTGTTGGTATCTGGAAATGTTTTATATGAGTTTTTAATTATTGGATATTCCACTCATCAGCTGTTTCGAAATATGTTCTTTTTGTTAGTACAGTTTTACTGCTGATGATTTTATATTTCTTGATTTGTTTTATAAGGATGTGTGATGTTTCTTTTTTCCTTTGTTACACTGCATACAGAGACTCTGGCTTGTTGCAGTTTCCAATTCAGTTTTTGTCTGCATGCTTCTTGTTATGCGTTTTGGTCTCTTTATTCTATGTTAGGTGAGGGACAGCACGTGATTCAGGTGAGGTTTTCTGCTGGCGTGTAGTTTCTGTGTAGGACTCTATAGCAGCCTGACTTGGTCCGTTTTCCTAATAGGAGATGTATTGGTGTCTTAAGGCCTGGTGTAATATTTTCAGAGACTTATTGTACTTTAAAAGTGTGATCTTACATAAAATGCACACATTTACTTGTATTTAGTTTTAAACATATTGTATGGCTCTCATGGAATTACATTTTAAAATATGTGGCGTTTATGGCTCTCTCAGCCAAAAAGGTTCCTGACCCCTGATATATTAGGTCTTCAGACCAGTAGAGGGCAGTAAAAGATTATCTGAAAGTATTTGGAAAAGCTAAATGATCATTCTATTTCTATTTGCCTGATTGAACTGACAGTCTATTTTATCTAGGGGATGTTAATGATCTTTATCCAGCTAGAATTTAGCCAGATATGTCAGGGATGTTCCTGGGGCAGGCGGTAGGCTTTCTGGAGAGGAGCGAAGTAACACGGTTAACCTAACTGGCTAACTCTGGCCATGCTACAAGCAGGTTTAAAGTTAACCAGATATACTTATCCGGCTAATTTTTAAGATAGCTGGGTATATTCAGCTAACTTATCTAGCCACTCAAGGGCTGAATATGGATCCCTATGTATGTTGTAGTGCTTTTTATTTTCTAACAAGAATAGTGATTAGGCATACCATTGCTAATGATATTTATTGTAGAATATTGGAATTCTTGAAGGATGCTGCTGAGCCTTTACAGGCAAAGCTTGTGATATAAGTTATGTAGATGATTTGTGCATCATTACAAAAATATAGTGGCTATGGCAAAGGATTACCTATTTCAATGAACTATCAAATTCAGAAAGCCTGTCATTAAATTTTGCCTGGTTGGTATCATAAATTGATATGCTATCAATTTACAGTGCCTTACACAGAGGGTATAATCACAGACCATTTCCAATAGATGCTTTATTATTAAAACATTGTTTCCCAATATTTGACTGTTTCCCTAGCAATCTTTGAAAGAATGTGTAGAACATACTGCATCAGTTCAGATATTCATGACCTCTTTTACAGAACCAGCTCCTGGTTGAGTTACTATTGAGTTTCTCTTCTGCTTGCAGCAGCAACATAGCTGTAAGAAATACTGCAGCCTATCCCACCATTCCCTCAGCTTTCAACTTTTCATTAAAAGGTTAAGTCAGTCTGAAGGCTGTAAGGAATATAAGGCAGGACTTTGCTGGTAGCAAGAAAGACTGAGAGAATAGGTTGTATAACTTTAGAAACTTACCAGCCCTAACAACAACCCTTACAGAAAAAGGTGTTTAAAATAATTCCTCCCCCTCACAGTGGAACAATGATCCTGGGCTGCTACACTGTCTGAGAGGTGGTGGTGACAGTCAGAATAAACTGGTTTATAGTGGAACATAGAAACATACAGACACTGTGCAAGTGTTAAAAAATGCTTTGGAAGAAAGTATTCGTAAACATATCAATATATAACATAACATAGCAATGATGGCAGAAAAGGAACAAATGGTCCATCCGGTCTGCCCAGCAAGCTTCTGATGGTAGATTCTGCTGCACTTTACAGGTTTCCCCCATGTTTCTCTTTTACCAGGTGATGAGCCATATTGAAAATTCAGACAGTGCTGCTTGACATGCTTTGCTTATGGATTTGGCCATAAACTCAATCCTGATCGGTGTATCAGTATCCGGGATACTGATACACCGATCCCTTAGGTCGGTGTATCAGTATCCCGGACCATAAAAGTCAGGGTCCATGTTGTTAGTCATTTGAATCCAATTCCTCTTTCCCCCCCACCCCACCCCCTACCCACTGCCATCAAAGCGGAGAGCGATGTTGCAGTGCGTCAAAGGCATCAAGGCTTATTGGTTAAGAGTAGTAATCCCATGCCTTATGTTAGGGGTCGTAACTGCTGCTCTTTGACAGTTTTCCCCATGCTTTTCAGTTCACCAGACTGTAAAGGTCAGGGTCTTTGTTGGTTGTTGTCTGAATCTAATTCCCTTTTGCCCCCTGCCATTGAAATGGAGAGCAATTAAGCAGTTGCGTCAGAGCATCAAGGTTTATTAGTTAAGGAGGTGATGCCCAATCTTTTTGTCACGGCTCACCTGGCATTGTGCTCACTTCATCATGGCACACCATCACCTTCCCTGTCCCCCATTTCCCTGGCATCATCATTTTCTCTTTTCTTTCTTCTCTTCCCCCAACCTCTGGCATCATCATCTTCCCTTCACTCTTCCCCACCCCCTCATCATCACCTTCTCTTCCCCCATCCCTCTCCCCCATCTCTCACCCCTGGTATCATCACCATCTTTTCCCCCTCTCTTCCTTCTCCCTTCACTCCACTACAATCCTCATCTTCTCTCCATCACCCTTGGCATCACCTTCTCTTCCATTCCCTCTCCCCCCATCACCCCTGGTATCATCACCTTCTCCCATACCTCTCCTACTATCCCCCAGTATCATCACCTTCTCTTCCCTTTCTCTCTACCCGCTGGCATCACATTCTCTTCCCTTTTCTCTCCCTTCTACCCCCTGCATTATCACTGTTGCAATTGGTGGTCCACAGGCTGCCCCACAGACCACCGCTCTTACCTCTTCTCTCTCCCTACCCCCCCCCCCCCCCACTCCCCCAACATCATCACCTTCTCTCTCCTACTCTCTCATTCCACCACCCCTTCCATCAGCTTCCCTTTCCTACCTTCTCCCCTCCTTGGCATCAGCATTTTCTCTTTCCTTCCCTCTCCCCGCCCCTTTCCATCTCCACCAACACCCCCAGCTGCCTAGCAAATTTGGCTTCCCCTTCCAGCAGTTGTTACCTGGTGATGCGTCTTTCTCCTCTGCCTGTTTCCCTCTGTAAGGGGAACTGCATGGGGCCAACAGGGCTTGTGAGCGTGCAGGGCCCGGCTGAATGGCTGAATGTTGAGATTACTTACCTGATAATCTCCTTTTCCTTAGTGTAGACAGATGGACTCAGAACAAGTGGGTATAGTATGCTCGTGCTAGCAGTTGGAGACGGATCTGACGTCAGCACGGGTATATATATCCCCACAGGAAGCGCAGCAACTAAGTAATCTTCCTTGCAAAAGCTGTTATAGATACCTGTGTGCTGACAATCAATGCAATAGTGAAAACAGGATTCCCCTGACCGATTGACAAGAGCTGGAGACCGCCAGCATTCCCAACCGGAAGGCGTCGACACCTGGCAAAAGGGGAACGCTCTTATCTAAGAACACGACATGGCTTACCTTGAATCGGTGAAACCCATGTACACAGGCAGCTGGGCGGGATGCTGAGTCCATCTGTCTACACTAAGGAAAAGGAGATTATCAGGTAAGTAATCTCAACATTTCCTAGCGTGTAGCCAGATGGACTCAGAACAAGTGGGATGTACAAAAGCTTTACTCTAGAACTGGGCGGGAGGCTGCCTGAGGACCTTGTAGGACCGCCCTCGCAAACGCTGTGTCCTCCCTGGCCTGGACATCCAGACGATAGAACCTGGAGAAGGTATGGAGGGAGGACCATGTCGCTGCTTTACATATTTCTGCAGGCGACAGCATCCTGGATTCTGCCCAAGATGCTGCTTGTGCTCTGGTAGAATGAGCCTTGACCTGTAGAGGCGGAGACTTCCCGGCCTCTACGTAAGCTGCCCTGATAACTTCTTTAATCCAGCGGGCAGTGGTGGGCCGAGAGGCCGCTTCACCTTGTTTCTTCCCGCTGTGCAGGACGAACAGATGGTCTGTCTTTCGGACTTCTTGTGTCATTTCCAGATATCTGGGCAGCAATCTGCCTATGTCGAGATGGCGCAATAAACGCCCTTCTTCAGATTTCTTCAAACCTGTTGTGGTAGGCAAGGATATGGTTTGGTTTAGGTGAAACTGTGAAACCACCTTAGGTAGAAAGGAGGGAACCGTGCGAAGATGGATAGCCTCGGGAGTGATCCTGAGGAAAGGGTCACGGCAGGACAGTGCTTGCAGCTCTGAGATGCGGCGTGCTGAACATACCACCAGCAAAAATACCATCTTCAGCGTGAGAGAACGGAGAGACAGGCCCCGAAGGGGTCTGAAGGTGGATCCCACGAGGAAATCCAAAACTATGTTGAGGTTCCACAAAGGCATCGGCCACTTCAGTGGCGGACAAATGTGCTTGACTCCTTTCAGGAAGCGAGAAACATCTGAGTGCTTGGCAATGGACTTGCCATCCCTCCTGGGACCGTAGCAAGACAGTGCAGCCACCTGAACCTTGATGGAGCTGAGGGAGAGACACTTCTTAAGGCCATCTTGCAGGAAATCCAACACAATAGGGATTGTGGTTCCATGTGGGTTGGTGCCATGAGTGTCACACCATGCTTCAAACACCCTCCAGATCCTTACATAGGTGAGGGATGTGGAAAACTTGCGAGCTCGGAGGAGTGTATCTATCACGGGCTCCGAGTAACCTCTTTTCTTCAATCTAGCCCTCTCAATGGCCAGACCGTAAGAGAGAAGTGAGCTCGATCCCCATGAAGGATGGGACCTTGACTTAGAAGGTCCCGGAGGGGAGGCAGGGGAAGGGGCTCCCCTGCCAGCAGTCTTCTCATGTCCGCGTACCAGGGTCTTCTTGGCCAGTCCAGTGCCACTAGAAGAACTAGGCCCTGGTGCCTCCGAATCTTGTGGAGAAGGGTGCCCAGCAGGGGCCACGGAGGAAAGGCGTAGAGCAGGACCCCTGGCGGCCATGGCTGAATCAGGGCGTCGATCCTTTGAGAGAACGGATCTCGCTTGCGGCTGAAGTATCTTGGTACCTGCGCATTGGACCTGTCCGCTAGGAGGTCCATGTCCGGAATCCCCCAGTGATCCACAATCATCTGGAAGGCTGTGGGGGACAGCTGCCATTCCCCCGGATGTAGGCTTTCTCTGCTGAGGAAGTCTGCTGTGGTGTTGTCCCTTCCGGCAATGTGAACGGCAGAGATGTCTTGAAGATTCACCTCTGCCCAAGCCATCAGCGGGGCTATCTCGAGGGACACCTGTCGGCTTCTGGTTCCGCCCTGTCGGTTGATGTATGCCACCATGGTGGCATTGTCTGACATCACTCTGACTGCTCTGTTCCGCAGTCTGTGAGCAAATCGCAGGCAGGCTAACTGGACTGCCCGGGCCTCTAGACGGTTGATGTTCCACCCTGACTCTACTCTGGTCCACCGCCCTTGTGCGGTGAGTTCTTCGCAGTGTGCTCCCCAGCCGCTCAGGCTGGCATCTGTGGTGAGCAGAGTCCACGTGGGGGAGGACATCTTCGACCCCCTGCTCATGTGGTTGGGCTGCAACGAACACCGTAACTGGGTCCGAACTCTGGCTGGTAGAGGTAGATGCACGGAGTAACTCCTGAAGCGTGGACTCCATCGAAAGAGCAAGGAGTGTTGTAGAGGTCTCATATGGGCCCTTGCCCAGGGTACCACCTCCAGGGTGGATGCCATGTAATGGCTGAATGGCTGAATGCCATGTAATGGCTGAATGCCTGAATGGCTGAATGCCTGAATGGCATGTAATGGCTGAATGGCATGTAATGGCTGAATGGCTGAATGCATGAATGCCATGTAATGGCTGAATGGCTGAATGCCTGAATGGCATGTAATGGCTGAATGGCTGAATGCCATGTAATGGCTGAATGGCTGAATGCCTGAATGCCATGTAATGGCTGAATGCCATAATGGCTGAATGCCATGTAAAGGCTGAATGCCATAATGGCTGAATGCCATGTAAAGGCTGAATGGCATGTAATAGCTGAATGGCTGAATGCCATGTAATGGCTGAATGGCTGAATGCCATAATGCCATAATGGCTGAATGCCTGAATGGCTGAATGCCTGAATGCCATAATGGCTGAATGCCTGAATGGCATGTAATGGCTGAATGCCATATAATGGCTGAATGCCTGAATGGCTGAATGCCATGTAATGGCTGAATGTTACGAGCGCACGCGAAGCGCGGTCGTCTCAAGCGGGTGGTGAGCCCTTGGGCCACGGCAGGACTCAAGGAGAAGCCCCAAGCCACACCGTGGGAGGTGAGCTGGGCAGGCATGGCGAGCCAGGCGGGTACAGAAGCAGGGGAGCAGGCACGGAGTCTGACCCTCAGCCGGACCTGCACACCCATGGCAACCAACACTGGGAAGTTGATTGATGAACGGTCCTCCGACTGTTCCCGGCCCTTTCGGACCTGCCACTGGGTACGGCAATGGGCGGCAGGCCGGACAGAGGCGAGGGCAGACAGAGTCCTTTACACTGAAGACATGGTAGACAAGGCAAGTGCAGACATCGTAGACAAAGGCTAGTGCAGACATCGAAGATGAGGGCTGGAAGGAGACATGGGCACTGTCCCTGAGGGCGCCCTACTCAGCCCACCCACGGGACTGAGTCGCGGACCACCCCGTCCCATACGCGCCCTACTCAGCCCAGGAAGGCTGGTCGCGGACCACGCTGAGAGCGGGAGAGCACCAGGAAAGGTCCAGTCGAGAAGGAACTCCGATGCCGGGACCAATGACATCCGAAGCCCCGTCGGCTGGCAGGAACAGAAGCTCAAGAGCCCGGGGGACGAATCCCTCCTGTTGGCCACACCAGGGCCCAACAGGCCAGAAGGCTCAGGAGCCAGACGAGGACATAGGGCAGAACAACCGGAACTGGAACAGGATCAGGCGGCTTCAGGTAACACATCAAGGCAGACATCAGTAACATCAGGTAGCGGACATCAAGGTAAGACAGGACAAGGAGCCATCAAAACAAGGTAGACCATGGAGGACCTGGATCGAGGAAGAGGTACAGGCAACTGTAGCACTCAATCCGAAGGCAAGTTGCAAGTGACAAGAAAGTCCTTATATACTGGAGGTTGTAGGCAACTCCCTGGGAGGAGTTTGCCAGGACCGCCCCTCGCTGGCCCTATAAGTGGGGTAGAGAGCTGCGGCCCGGCCCCTAGGAGAAGGGCGTCGCCAAACAGGAAGTCCAAACGCATGCATGCAAGCCACAGGCAGGCCTCAGGAACCGCTAGGCCTCCCAGGCCCTGGAGCAAGTCCCGGATGGTGCACAGGAGAGGCCCTGGCTTCGAAGCGGCCTCCGGGAGGAAGGTAAGATACCTCCTGTAGCGCAGCAACAGGGGGGATCGTAACACTGAATGCCATGTAATGGCTGAATGCCATGTAATGGCTGAATGCCTGAATGCCATGTAATGGCTGAATGCCATGGAATGGCTGAAAGCCAGAATGCCATGTAATGGCTGAATGCCATGTAATGGCTGAATGCCATAATGGCTGAATGGCTGAATGCCATAATGTTTAGATTACTTACCTGGTAATCTTCTTTTCCTTAGTGTAGACAGATGGACTCAGTACGAATGGGATAGTATCCGCGTGCTAGCAGTTGGAGACGGATCTGACGACAGTACGGGGGCGTATATAGCCCCACAGGAAGCGCAGCGACTCAGTAATCTTCCTTGCAAAAGCTGTTATGGATGTGTGTACTGACGCTCAGTGAAAAGTGAAAACAGGATTCCCCTGACCGATTGACAGTGGCTGGAGACCGCCAGCATTCCCAACCGGAAAGCGTTGACACCTGGTAGAGTGCACGCTGTCATGTAAACAAAGGCATGGCTTACCTGGAATCGGTGAAACTCATGCACCCAGGCAGCGGGGCGGGATGCTGAGTCCATCTGTCTACACTAAGGAAAAGAAGATTACCAGGTAAGTAATCTAAACATTTCCTGGCGTGTAGCCAGATGGACTCAGTACGAATGGGATGTACAAAAGCTTTACCTCCCACCTGGGCGGGAGGCTGCCTGAGGACCATGCAAAACTGCCCTTGCAAAAGCTGAGTCCTCCCTGGCCTGGACGTCCAGACGGTAGAACCTGGAAAAGGTATGAAGGGAGGACCACGTCGCTGCTTTACAGATGTCTGCCGGAGACAGCATCCTTGATTCAGCCCAAGACGCCGCTTGGGCCCTGGTAGAATGAGCCTTGACCTGTAGAGGCGGAGCCTTCCCAGCCTCCACGTAGGCGGCCTTAACGACTTCTTTAATCCAGCGGGCGATGGTGGGCCGCGAGGCCGCTTCACCTTGCTTCTTCCCGCTGTACAGGACGAACAGATGGTCCGTCTTTCGTAGGTCTTGTGTATTTATTTTATTTATTTGCATTTCTTATATACCGGCATTCGCGATGGGAGTCGCATCATGCCGGTTTACAATTAACAGGGTGTGACAAAAGAAGAAATACTTAGAACATTAACATGTGATAGAAGAGGAAATAGCAGTTACAATAAAACAGGGACATAATGCAACTTGGAATGTAAAGAAAGCGATAGAGAAAATTAACAATGAGGTAAAAGAAACAACAATGTAATAAACCTGCCAATTTAAAAGAGAAAGAGCAGCACTCTGCCAATGTCGAGGTGGCGTAATAAACGACCTTCTTCAGATTTCTGCAAACCCGCCGTGGTAGGCAAGGATATGGTTTGATTAAGATGAAACTGTGAAACCACCTTAGGCAGAAAGGAGGGAACCGTACGAAGGTGGATAGATTCAGGAGTGATCCTAAGAAAGGGATCACGGCAGGACAGTGCCTGTAACTCGGAGATGCGGCGTGCTGAACACACCGCCAGCAAGAATACCATCTTCAAGGTTAGAGAACGAAGAGACAGGCCCTGAAGGGGTCTGAAGGTGGATCCCGCGAGGAAATCCAAAACAATGTTGAGGTTCCACAAAGGCACAGGCCACTTCAGTGGCGGACGAATATGCTTGACTCCCTGCAGGAAGCGAGAAACATCTGGGTGCTTGGCGATGGTCTTGCCATCCCTCCTGGGACCATAGCAAGACAGCGCAGCCACCTGAACCTTGATGGAGCTGAGGGACAGACCCTTCTGAAGTCCATCCTGCAGGAAATCCAACACAATAGGGATTGTGGTTGCATGTGGATTGGTGCCGTGAGTGTCGCACCATGCTTCAAATACTCTCCAGATCCGGATGTATGTGAGGGATGTAGAAAACTTGCGAGCTCGGAGGAGGGTATCAATCACGGGCTCCGAGTAACCCTTCTTCTTCAATCTAGCCCTCTCAAGGGCCATACCGTAAGAGAGAATTGAGCCGGATCCTCGTGAAGAATGGGGCCTTGACGTAGAAGGTCCCAGAGAGGAGGCAGGGGAAGGGGCTCCCCTGCCAGTAGCCTTCTCATGTCCGCGTACCAGGGTCTTCTTGGCCAGTCCGGCGCCACGAGAAGAACTAGGCCCCGGTGTCTCTGAATCTTGCAGATGACAGCGCCTAGCAGAGGCCACGGAGGAAAGGCGTACAGTAGAGTCCCTGGGGGCCATGGCTGAACCAGGGCATCGATTCCGTGGGAGTACGGGTCGCGCTTGCGGCTGAAGTATCTGGGTACTTGAGCATTGGACTTGTCCGCCAGTAAATCCATGTCCGGAAACCCCCAATGATCCACGATCATCTGGAAGGCTGTCGGTGAGAGCTGCCACTCTCCCGGATTTAGGCTTTCTCTGCTGAGGAAGTCTGCCGCGGTATTGTCCTTCCCGGCAATGTGGACGGCGGAGACGGCCTGAAGATTCGCCTCCGCCCAAGTCATCAGAGGGGTGATCTCCAGAGATACCTGATGGCTTCTGGTTCCGCCCTGACGGTTGATGTATGCCACCGTGGTGGCATTGTCGGACATCACTCTGACAGCTCTGTTTTTCAGTCTGTGAGCAAATCGAAGGCATGCCAAGCGGACTGCCCGAGCCTCCAGGCGATTGATGTTCCAAGTGGACTCCTCCTTGTTCCATCGCCCCTGCGTGTGGAGTTCCTCGCAATGTGCTCCCCAGCCGCTCAGACTGGCATCTGTGGTGAGGAAGGTCCACGTGGGCAAGGTCATCTTCGATCCCCTGCTCAGGTGGGCGGACTGCAACCACCACCTCAGCTGGGTCCGAACTCCGGCCGGCAGAGGAAGGTGTGTGGAAAAGTCCTGTCGATGGGGGCTCCAGCGAGAGAGCAGGGAATGCTGGAGAGGTCTCATATGGGCCCACGCCCAGGGCACCACTTCCAGGGTGGATGCCATGAGACCCAGAACCTGCATGTAATCCCAGGCCATGGGCCGACTGGCTCCCATCATATACTGGAGACGTTGCCGAAGCTTCAACTGTCTCTTGGTCGTAAGACTGACTGTGTCCGCCCGGGTGTCGAACTGTACTCCCAGATACTCTATGGACTGGGAAGGCTGCAGACAGCTCTTGCTGAGGTTGATCACCCAGCCCAAGCTTTCCAGAAGGGCAATCACTCTGTCGGTTGTCCGAAGGCTCTCCTCTCGTGATTTCGCCCTGATCAGCCAGTCGTCTAGGTAGGGATGGACCAGAATCCCTTCCCGCCTGAGCGCTGCCGCTACCACGACTACCACCTTGGTGAAAGTCCGAGGCGACGTTGCCAACCCGAAGGTCAGAGCCCGAAACTGGAAGTGGCGGCCTAGAACCTTGAAGCGTAGGTAGCGCTGATGATCCGGATGGATCGGGATATGCAGGTATGCCTCTGACAGGTCCAATACCGTGAGGAATTCCCCTGGCTGTACTGCGGCCTTGAAGGAGCGTAGAGGTTCCATGCGAAACCGCGGGACGCGTAAGTATTGATTGACGGACTTGAGGTCCAGGACAGGCCGAAAGG
Source organism: Rhinatrema bivittatum (assembly GCF_901001135.1). Lineage (NCBI taxonomy): Eukaryota > Metazoa > Chordata > Amphibia > Gymnophiona > Rhinatrematidae > Rhinatrema > Rhinatrema bivittatum. The sequence continues at coordinate 184,497,875 of NC_042622.1, read as the reverse complement.
TACCCCCTTTCTTGGGTACCATGAAATAGATGGAATAATGACCAGAATTCACTTCCCAGGCAAGTACTGGGATGATGGCTTTCAAGGACAGGAGCCTCGCCAGGGTAGCTTCCAATACTGCCTTCTTGTGTGTGGGACAAGAAGATTCCACAAACCTGTCCGGGGGGAGACGATGAAAGTCCAGGTAATATCCCTCCCGGATAACGGCGAGGACCCACTGGTCCGACGTAATCTCGACCCACCTGGGGTAGAAGAGGGCTAACCTGCCCCCTATGGCTTCGTCCCCCAGATGAGTCGGCGTATCCTCATTGGGAGGCGCGGCCGGGACCCGAGCCCGGGCCCGCTCCCCTCCTATGCTGCTTGGCCCGAAAGGACTGATTCCTGGCCGGAGGACATGGCGTCTGGCAGCGACCCCTGTAAGGAACAAAGCGCTGTGAACCCCTGCCCCTGGTAGGCCGGGGAAAAGCGCGCTGGCCCCTTCGGAACCGATCTTCCGGCAATCTGGGCACTTGAGAGGCGCTCCATGCACTGGCCAGTTTGTCAAGGTCGCTGCCAAAGAGAAAGGAGCCTTTAAAGGGCAAACTAGTGAGGCGTGTTTTAGAAGGCGCATCAGCCGACCATTTTCGGATCCAGAGCTGCCTCCTGGTGGCCACGGAGGATGAAATCCCTTTAGCTGTTGTGCGGACCAGGTCCGATGCCGCATCGGTAAGGAAGGAAAGAGCGGATTCCATGTCCGCCGCTGGAGCGTTGTTCCGAACCTGTGACAAACAGGCACGCGTCACCACCGTGCAGCAGGTAGCGATCCGCAAAGATAAAGCTGCCACCTCAAAGGTCTGTCGCAGAATGGCGTCCAGTCGCCGGTCATGAGGCTCCCTGAGGGCTGTCCCCCCTTCCACGGGAATGGTAGTGCGTTTGACCACAGCGCTAATCAAGGCGTCCACCTGAGGGCATGCCAGCAGGTCCTGGATAGCTGGTGCCAATGGGTACATGCCCCTCAGCGCCCGACCCCCTTTGAAGGCAGCCGCTGGTGCCGCCCATTCCAAATCGATCAGTTGTTGTACCGCATGTAAGAATAATATGCGGCAGCAAGCGGCGCTTAATACAACAGGCGCTCAATAATAATATGCGGCAGCAAGAGGTGCTGAATACTAGGGATGTGAATCGTTTTTTGACGATTTAAAATATCGTCCGATATATTTTAAATCGTCAAAAATCATTAGGGCCACGATACAATACCAATTCCCCCGATTTATCGTTAAAAAATCGTAAATCGGGGGAAGGGGGAGGGCAGGAAAACCGGCACACTAAAACCCCCTAAAACCCACCCCCGACCCTTTAAATTAAATCCCCCACCCTCCCGAACCCCCCCAAATGCTTTAAATTACCTGGGGATCCAGCGGTGGTCCAGAACGGCGGCGGTCCGGAACGGCCCCCTCAATTGAATCCTTTTGTCTTCAGCCGGCGCCATTTTGCAAAATGGCCGCCGCAAAATGGCGGCGGCCATAGACAAAAATGATTCGACGCAGGAGGTCGTTCCGGACCCCCGCTGGACTTTTGGCAAGTCTTGTGGGGGTCAGGAGGCCCCCCCAAGCTGGCCAAAAGTTTCTGGGAGTCCAGCGGGGTTCAGGAAGCGATTTCTTGTCGCGAATCGTTTTCCGTACGGAAAATGGCGCCGGCAGGAGATCGACTGCAGGAGGTCGTTCAGCGGGGGTTCCGGACCGCCGCTGAACGACCTCCTGCAGTCGATCTCCTGCCGGCGCCATTTTCCGTACGGAAAACGATTCGCGACAAGAAATCGCTTCCTGAACCCCGCTGGACTCCCAGAAACTTTTGGCCAGCTTGGGGGGGGCCTCCTGACCCCCACAAGACTTGCCAAAAGTCCAGCGGGGGTCCGGAACGACCTCCTGCGTCGAATCGTTTTTGTCTATGGCCGCCGCCATTTTGCGGCGGCCATTTTGCAAAATGGTGCCGGCTGAAGACAAAAGGATTCAATTGAGGGGGCCGTTCCGGACCGCCGCCGTTCTGGACCACCGCTGGATCCCCAGGTAATTTAAAGCATTTGGGGGGGTTCGGGAGGGTGGGGGATTTAATTTAAAGGGTCGGGGGTGGGTTCATGATTTTAACGATTTTTCACGATATTTTTAAAACCCAAATGGCAACAATACGATTCCCTCCCCCTCCCAGCCGAAATCGATCGTTAAGACGATCGAGGACACGATTCACATCTCTACTGAATACAATAGGCGCTCAATAAGAATATGCGGCAGCAAAAGGCGCTTAATACAACAGGCGCTCAATAATAATATGCAGCAGCCAGAGGCGCTTAATACAACAGGCGCTCAATAATAAGAATATGCGGCAGCAAAAGGCGCTTAATACAACAGGCGCCCGCAAGATATAGGTAGCAATGTACGCAGAATGGCATTCAATAGGCCTACAGCAATAGGCTGCTAGCGCTAGACGCTCAGTGTGCAGTCAATAGGCTATCAGTCATAGGCGGGCAGCCATATACGCTCAATATGCATTCAATAGGCTTTCAGCAATAGGCGGTCAGCAATATACGCTGAATATGCATGCAATAGGCTTTCAGTAAGAGGCGGTCAGCCATATACGCTCAATGTGCATTCAATAGGCTCTCAGTAATAGGCGGGCGGCCATATACGCCCAATATGCATTCAATAGGCTTTCAGCAATAGGCGGTCAGCAATATACGCTCAATATGCATTCAATAGGCTGTCAGCAATAGGTGGCTAGCGTTATACGCTCAGTGGCATGCAATAGGCGCACAGTAAGCCAGAAACGCAAAAGGAGGAAGAAAGCCGCACCTATTATGGGCGCGGAGTACCTGAACCAGGCCCAAGATGGCGTCCTCCACGGCGTGCCACGCCGCCGATCCTCTGTGCTTCGGAGACCCTTAGGAAGAGCGGTGCACCTTACCAGCGTCGGCGCTTCTCGGCTGGAACACAAGCGGTCTCCGGCTGCGGGGGAAGGGAGCACCTCGCCACCGCAATTGAGGATATGCACCCGCTACCTCGTCCACGCCGGGACCGAGGGCCTTGTAGGCTACACCCGAACGTCGTCCGGGGGCTATGTCACTGCCGCGGCTCGGCAGGACCGAGGACTTTCCCACCGGGGGAGCACGGTAATCACCCCGGGAGCTCGCTGGGGGAGGAACCCAAGGGTATCTACCGCAGGAGCGCGGGGCTCTAAGCCGAATAGGCAGGAAACAACAAAGTAGAATCTGAAATGAGAAGAAAGAGAAAAAAAAATCAAAGTAGTCTTGGAAAGCACGCTCAACTAGCGTGCAGGCACTCCAAACTGCTTTGGAGATGGAAATTACTGAGTCGCTGCGCTTCCTGTGGGGCCATATACGCCCCCGTACTGACGTCAGATCCGTCTCCAACTGCTAGCACGCAGATACTATCCCATTCGTACTGAGTCCATCTGGCTACATGCCAGGAAATGGCTGAATGGCAGAATGGCATGGAATGGCTGAATGCCATTGAATGCCAGGGAATGGCTGAATGCCATTGAATGCCATGGAATGCCATGGAATGCCATGGAATGCCATTGAATGCCATGGAATGGCATTGAATGCCAGAATGCCATGGAATGCCATTGAAAGCCATGGAATGGCATTGAATGCCATTAAATGGCTGAATGCCATTGAATGCCATGGAATGGCTGAATGCCATTGAATGGCTGAATGCCATTGAATGCCATGGAATGGCTGAATGCCGCTGAATGTCATTGAATGGCATGGAATGGCTGAATGCCATTGAATGGCATGGAATGGCATTGAATGCCATGGAATGGCATGGAATGGCATTGAATGCCATGGAATGGCTGAATGCCATTGAATGGCTGAATGCCATTGAATGCCATGGAATGGCTGAATGCCATGGAATGGCTGAATGCCTGAATGCCATTGAATGGCTGAATGCCATTGAATGCCATGGAATGGCTGAATGCCATGGAATGGCTGAATGCCATTGAATGCCATGGAATGGCATTGAATGGCATTGAATGCCAGAATGCCATGGAATGGCATTGAATGGCATTGAATGCCAGAATGCCATGGAATGCCATTGAAAGCCATGTAATGGCATTGAATGCCATTGAATGGCTGAATGCCATTGAATGCCATGGAATAGCTGAATGCCATTGAATGGCTGAATGCCATTGAATGCCATGGAATGGCTGAATGCCGCAGAATGCCATTGAATGCCATGGAATGGCTGAATGCCATGGAATGGCATGGAATGGCATTGAATGCCATGGAATGGCTGAATGCCATTGAATGCCATGGAATGGCTGAATGCCATTGAATGGCTGAATGCCATTGAATGCCATGGAATGGCTGAATGCCTGAATGCCATTGAATGGCTGAATGCCATTGAATGCCATGGAATGGCTGAATGCCATGGAATGGCTGAATGCCTGAATGCCATTGAATGCCATGGAACGGCTGAATGCCATTGAATGCCATGGAAGGGCTGAATGCCATGGAATGGCTGAATGCCATTGAATGCCATGGAATGGCTGAATGGCTGAATGCCATTGAATGCCATGGATTCCATGGAATGGCTGAATGCCATTGAATGCCATGGAATGGCTGAATGCCATGGAATGGCTGAATGCCATTGAATGCCATGGAATGGCTGAATGCCATTGAATGCCATGGATGCCATGGAATGGCTGAATGCCATTGAATGCCATGGAATGGCTGAATGCCATGGAATGGCTGAATGGCTGAATGCCAAGGAATGGCTGAATGCCATGGAATGGCTGAATGCCATGGAATGCCATGGAATGGCTGAATGCCATGGAATGGCTGAATGGCTGAATGCCATTGAATGCCATGGAATGGCTGAATGCCTGAATGCCATGGAATGGCTGAATGCCATGGAATGCCTGAATGGCTGAATGCCATGGAATGCCATGGAATGGCTGAATGCCATTGAATGGCTGAATGCCATTGAATGCCATGGAATGGCTGAATGCCATGGAATGGCTGAATGGCTGAATGCCATGGAATGGCTGAATGCCATTGAATGCCATTGAATGCCATGGAATGGCTGAATGCCATGGAATGCCATTGAATGCCATTGAATGCCATGGAATGGCTGAATGCCATGGAATGCCATTGAATGCCATGGAATGCCATTGAATGCCATGGAATGCCACTGAATGCCATGGAATGGCTGAATGCCATGGAATGCCATGGAATGCCATGGAATGGCTGAATGCCATGGAATGCCATTGAATGCCATGGAATGGCTGAATGCCATGGAATGCCTGGGAATGCCATGGAATGGCTGAATGCCATGGAATGCCGCAGAATGCCATGGAATGGCGGAATGCCATGGAATGCCACGGAATGCCGCGGAATGCCATGGAATGCCGCGGAATGCCTGAATGCCGCAGAATGCCATGGAATGCCATTGAATGCCATTGAATGGCTGAATGCCATAATGACTGAATGGATGAATGCCATAATGGCTGAATGGCTGAATGCCATAATGGCTGAATTCCAGAATGGCTGAATTCCAGAATGGCTGAATGGCTGAATGCCATAATGGCTGAATGCCATAATGCCATAATGGCTAAATGGCTGAATGCCATAATGGCTGAATGGCTGAATGCCATAATGGCTGAATGCCATAATGGCTGGATGCCTGAATGGCTGGATGCCTGAATGGCTGAATGCCATAATGGCTGAATGGCTATAATGCCATAATGGCTGAATGGCTGAATGCCATAATGGCTGAATGCCATAATGGCTGAATGGCTGAATGCCATAATGGCATAATGACTAAATGCCATAATGCCATAATGGCTGAATGCCATAATGCCTGAATGGCTGAATGCCATAATGCCATAATGGCTGAATGCCATAATGCCTGAATGGCTGAATGCCATAATGCCTGAATGGCTGAATGGCTGAATGCCATGTTATGGCTGAATGCCATAATGGCGGAATGCCATGTTATGGCTGAATGCCATAATGCTATAATGGCTGAATGCCATAATGGCTGAATGGCTGAATGCCATGTTATGGCTGAATGCCATAATGCCTGAATGCCATAATGCCATAATGGCTGAATGCCTGAATGCCATAATGCCATAATGGCTGAATGCCTGAATGGCTGAATGGCTGAATGGTTGAATGGCTGAATGGCTGAATGCCATAATGGCTGAATGGCTATAATGCCTGAATGGCTATAATGCCATAATGGCTGAATGGCTGAATGCCATAATGGCTGAATGCCTGAATGGCTGAATGCCATAATGGCATAATGACTAAATGCCATAATGCCATAATGGCTGAATGCCATAATACCTGAATGGCTGAATGCCATAATGCCATAATGGCTGAATGCCATAATGCCTGAATGGCTGAATGCCATAATGCCTGAATGGCTGAATGGCTGAATGCCATGTTATGGCTGAATGCCATAATGGCTGAATGCCATAATGCCATAATGGCGGAATGCCATGTTATGGCTGAATGCCATAATGCTATAATGGCTGAATGCCATAATGGCTGAATGGCTGAATGCCATGTTATGGCTGAATGCCATAATGCCATAATGGCTGAATGCCTGAATGGCTGAATGGCTGAATGCCTGAATGCCTGAATGGTTGAATGGCTGAATGCCATAATGGCTGAATGGCTATAATGGCTGAATGGCTGAATGCCATAATGGCTGAATGCAATAATGGCTGAATGCCATAATGGCTGAGTGCCGTAATGCCATAATGGCTGAATGCCATGGAATGGCTGAATGCCATGGAATGCCATGGAATGGCATGGAATGGCTGAATGCCATTGAATGCCATGGAATGGCTGAATGCCATGGAATGGCTGAATGGCTGAATGCCATTGAATGCCATGGATTCCATGGAATGCTGAATGCCATTGAATGCCATGGAATGGCTGAATGCCATGGAATGGCTGAATGGCTGAATGCCATGGAATGGCTGAATGTCATTGAATGCCATGGATGCCATGGAATGGCTGAATGCCATTGAATGCCATGGATGCCATGGAATGGCTGAATGCCATTGAATGCCATGGATGCCATGGAATGGCTGAATGGCTGAATGCCAAGGAATGGCTGAATGCCATGGAATGGCTGAATGGCTGAATGCCAAGGAATGGCTGAATGCCATGGAATGGCTGAATGCCATTGAATGCCATGGAATGGCTGAATGCCATGGAAAGGCTGAATGGCTGAATGCCATTGAATGCCATGGAATGGCTGAATGCCATGGAATGGCTGAATGCCTGAATGCCATGGAATGGCTGAATGCCATGGAATGCCTGAATGGCTGAATGCCATGCAATGACATGGAATGGCTGAATGCCATTGAATGGCTGAATGCCATGGAATGCCATGGAATGGCTGAATGCCATTGAATGCCATGGAATGGCTGAATGCCATGGAATGGCTGAATGGCTGAATGCCATGGAATGCCATGGAATGGCTGAATGCCATTGAATGCCATTGAATGCCATGGAATGGCTGAAAGCCATGGAATGCCATGGAATGGCTGAATGCCATGGAATGCGATTGAATGCCATGGAATGCCATTGAATGCCATGGAATGGCTGAATGCCATGGAATGGCTGAATGCCATTGAATGCCATTGAATGCCATGGAATGGCTGAATGCCATTGAATGCCATTGAATGCCATGGAATGGCTGAATGCCATGGAATGCCTGGGAATGCCATGGAATGCCTGAATGCCATGGAATGGCTGAATGCCATGGAATGCCGCGGAATGCCATGGAATGCCGCGGAATGCCATGGAATGCCACGCAATGCCACGCAATGCCTGAATGCCGCAGAATGCCATGGAATGCCATTGAATGCCATTGAATGGCTGAATGCCATAATGGCTGAATGGCTGAATGGCTGAATGCCATAATGCCATAATGGCTAAATGGCTGAATGCCATAATGGCTGAATGGCTGAATGCCATAATGCCTGAATGCCATAATGGCTGAATGCCATAATGCCTGAATGGCTGAATGCCATAATTGCTGAATGCCATAATGGCTGAATGCCATAATGGCTGGATGCCATAATGGCTGGATGGCTGAATGCCTGAATGGCTGAATGCCATAATGGCTGAATGGCTGAATGCCATAATGGCATAATGGCTAAATGCCATAATGGCTGAATGCCATAATGCCATAATGGCTGAATGCCATAATGCCATAATGGCTGAATGCCATAATGCCTGAATGGCTGAATGGCTGAATGCCATAATGCCTGAATGGCTGAATGGCTGAATGCCATGTTATGGCTGAATGCCATAATGCCATAATGGCGGAATGCCATGTTATGGCTGAATGCCATAATGCTATAATGGCTGAATGCCATAATGGCTGAATGGCTGAATGCCATGTTATGGCTGAATGCCATAATGGCTGAATGCCATAATGCCATAGTGGCTGAATGCCTGAATGCCTGAAAGGCTGAATGGTTGAATGGCTGAATGGCTGATTGACTGAATGGCTGAATGGCTATAATGGCTGAATAGGTACACAAAAATAGTGCAATGCCTCCGTCTATATCACAGATAAAGTATGCAACCAGAGGTCCTATACGCGACACAATATTCACCAAATAAATCTTTTTTTTATTTTTAAACACATATAATATAAATTATCCTCCTCTAATACATAGGAACTCCTAACTAGACGATAAAATAAAAACCCCTCAATCATTCATTACCCTCAATCATACTTTCCGCATACATACCATCCTCTAAAAAATACCCCAACATGATTAATGTGTTAACAAATGTCTTATAAACATATCATATAATATACAATTTGCTCTCTCTCAGTGTATACCGCATAGCATGTTAAATATCTGTTTATATATTTGATCACCCGACGACGATCTCGTTTCGTCCGCCGTGGCAGACTTCCTCAGGGATATGTTCAAAAACACAGTAATCAATCACGTTGAAGTTGAATATTGCACTTCCCGATCACCATAATAAACACCCTGATTCTTCTCATAACCCTACTCCTCAAAGTGCCTTCCCACGCCTAGCAGGAACTCCTAAAACAATACACAAATGATAAAATAATTTTTTATCAATTCAAACAAATTCTCATAATGATAACCATCCATTTCTTAAGTCAGTTACATTCCCCCTCCATACCGGAACATTGACTGTCCATCTCTCATGGCGAAGCAACCAAATGCACTCTTTTTACTTCCGTCTCCGTATATTCTTATAAGGACTGTTGGTGTTCACAATGCTACCAGACTTCATCAATTATGACTTCCCTTCATCTCCTACAATCGTACACAAATGAAATAAAATTTTTTTTGAAATTCAAACAGATTCACGTAATATTAACCATCCCGTTCTAGAGTCAGTTAAACCTCCCTCCATACCAAAACATTAACTCACCATATCTCGTGGCGAAATAACCAAATGCACTCTTTTTACTTCCGAATCCGTATATTTAACATGCTATGCGGTATACACTGAGAGAGAGCAAATTGTATATTATATGATATGTTTATAAGACATTTGTTAACACATTAATCATGTTGGGGTATTTTTTAGAGGATGGTATGTATGCGGAAAGTATGATTGAGGGTAATGAATGATTGAGGGGTTTTTATTTTATCGTCTAGTTAGGAGTTCCTATGTATTAGAGGAGGATAATTTATATTATATGTGTTTAAAAATAAAAAAAAGATTTATTTGGTGAATATTGTGTCGCGTATAGGACCTCTGGTTGCATACTTTATCTGTGATATAGACGGAGGCATTGCACTATTTTTGTGTACCTATTCAGGTTTCCCTTATGTGCAGGGGTTTTTGTGTTGAGTATTTATAGAGTCAGTACCCCTTGATTGATCCATATATAATATAACATGTATAGCTATTCAGACCAAGATTCAGCGGATATTATTGCAGGGTTTAGGCTATTTGACAAAACCACTGGTGCTCAGACTAGTGAGGGCGATTGGAATGCGTTTGTAAAATCTAAACGCAAGCTCATACGTATGGAGTTACATGCAGCAACGTTGGGAGAATATGTACATTGTAATCGAATACCAAGAGGTCTTCGAATGAATAAGGAGCCCCATCTTTTTCCAAACGATGAGTCTTTTGTAGAAAGATGGAATTCCATATTAAACAAATGCAGTCATGATCTAATGATTTTGATTGTAGCTAATGTTAAATCTCAATTAGAGGTTATACATAAAGAAATTGAATCAGAAGCCTCTAAACTACAAACTACTTTCTCTATAGATCTGTTTAGCTCCCAGTTAGAAGAACATCAGAAACAGTTAGAAGAATATCGAAATGAGATTAAACAAATGAAGCTCTCTAAATTTGAAAGAGATGAGAAAGATTACACTACTGGATACGTGTACCCGTGGATGCAAATTCGTAAAGCATATAGATACAAACATAAGGGTAATTTTTCCTCATCTTCGGAGGATTCTTCCGAAGGAGATGAGAATGTACATGAAAAAGATAGCGCTAGACAGGTGAGGTTTAAAACTCCAGTAGTGCATCCTGAAGAGAATCGAGGCATCACAGACACTACAGTAGTGAGAGGTAGAGGGTCTCGAGGGGATCATAATTATAAGTCTAGAAAAGTTTATGGTCATAGGGAACCATATAATTTTCGTCGTTAAGGATAGGATCAAACAACAAAATGACACAGACCAGAAGAGCAATGTAGTCAATCTGTCTTCAAAAAATCTGGGGGAATCCACATTGAATCTGTTAGGCAAGGGGATGTCTTTCATCCCAGTCAATAGATACAATAGTTTTTCTACACAGATTGAGATACATAAATTCTTTAGACGTTTGCGACTAAGAGATTTTTTTGGACCATGTTCTATGGATGTTAGGGATAAATTATACAAACCTTCTAAGTGGGTGCCGGCAGAGCCACCACATCCCCTTTTGGTGGCATTTGAGACTATGGTAATGAATGACATAGCCTGCATTGAGCAACAGAAAGAATGGTTGAATTTTAATACATCTCGACAGGATATGGACACTATCCATCGCTTACGGGAGGATATTGACATCACTATACAAGGAGCTGATAAGGGAGGTGCGTTAGTTGTAATGGACACCTCAGATTATGACGCTGAAGCTTGGTCACATCTGAATAATACTGATTTTTATAGTAGGATAAATGGGGACCCAGGGCGTGACATCATGATCAACATTAATCAGATTGTGACGAGAGCAAAGGAGCAGAGTGCTATTTCTCGTAAGGAGGCAAAATATTTATATATTGAGTCTTTTACTACTCCATATATATATTTTGTTCCAAAGATACACAAGTCTCTAGTGAAACCACCCGGACGGCCCATTGTTTCAGGGCGAGGATCCGTGTTTGAGAATGCGGCCAAATTCATTGACCAAATATTACAACCTTTGGTTAAAAACATTAAGTCTTATGTCAGAGATACTACAGATTTCATAAGCAGTGCAGGACAGAACAGTAACATCAAGTGGGGATCAAAATTAGCTACCGCAGACATCACGGCACTCTATACGAACATACCCCAACAAGAAGCCCTATCTATAATTAACATTTCTTTAAGCAAAACAGGTATAAGAGCATCTAGAAAAGCAGTAATTAATCAATTAGCAGAAATTATCATCACTCAGTTTTATTTTCAATTCAAGGAGCACATGTTTACTCAAATAAAAGGGATTCCGATGGGTTCTCCTTTAGCCCCCTCAGTAGCTTGTCTTTATGTAGGAATTTTTGAAGATAAATTCATTTATACATCTCAATATTTCTCATATATTTCATTTTTCAAAAGATACATAGATGATGTGTTTTTTATTTGGGAAGGTGATGAAGAAGCACTCATTCAATTTATTCAATATGTAAATTCGTGTGATCCTCATTTACAGTTCACTTTTCAATCAAGTACAGTCCAGTTACCATTTTTGGATATGATGATTGCTGTACAGGATGGTACATTGATTTTCTCTGTGTACACTAAACCCACGGATCGCAATACCACACTGCATTTCCAGAGCTTTCATCCCAAGAAATTAAAGGAAAGCATACCCATCAGTCAGTTCCTTAGGTACAGACGGATTTGTTCGTCTGTACAGGAATATAAGGTCATGGCCAAAAGGCTAATGAAGAAATTTGAAGAGAGAGGTTACCCACATAAATGTATTAGAGGGGCTTACAAAAGAGCCTTATATGCCAACCGTGAGAATTTATTACAGCCTAGCCCACGTAGTACAGTGATGAGATCAATTTGTACGTTACCATTTTCCACTAAGGCACATCAAATTAAGAAATGTATATTGAAGCATTGGCAGTTGGTAAAAGCATTACCGGGGTTCAATGAACCCCCAATTTTTGCTATGAAACGTGGCACCAATATGAGATCGTTGTTATCAAGAATGGATGTGGTTGTGCCATCAGCACAATGGGGTCAACATAAATGTACAGGATGTTCAGTGTGCGAAAATGTTTTGGAAATCCAAACATTTAAGCCAGCCCAATGGAAACAACCTTTTGTATTGAGAGGGAATTTCTCCTGTGATTCAGCCATGGTAATTTATGGGATAGTGTGCCCATGTGAACTTTTATACATTGGCTATACTACCCGAAAAATTAGGTTGAGAATCACGGAACATAAAAGTAGACTAAGAACTGTTAAAGAGGGTGCACCTTTAGTGGCACACTGGATGGAGGCAGGGCACACTGTAGATCAGGTACGGTTTTTCGTGATACAACAATGTAACATTAAGACTCAGGGAGAAGTGACACACATCATGCATAAAATTGAACAAAAATATATTTTTCAGTGGAACACTGTACGTCCAAGGGGGTTAAATGATTCATTGGAATGGGAGGCATTTTACTAATATATCATGTGCAGGCGTTTTTATATTCCTATTAAAGATTGTAGGTAAATATTGGAGATATATATGGGTTCTTGATGGTAGACTACACTTTGAGAATAAATTTTTGTTGATATGAGATTAGGACATTTTTTTGAATCTTGTACTTCATCACATAGGTGAGTAAATGTTAGTTTGATATACGCGGAATTGACGTAGACATTTTGAAGCGTCTCTACATCATAGCGAAATGTTTCACGGATGTTAGGACATTTTTTGAGTTATGTATCGTATTGGTCAGTAAATTTCAGCTCGACATATGCAATTTTAGCTTGATATATGTAGAATTGGTGTAGATATTTCGCACTGTTTCTACACCATAGCGAGATGTCTCTCGAGTGTTAGAAGTGGATGTAATATTTATACGTTTGAATAAAGTTTTAGACATTCAATACACATCCGTGGGGCATGGCTTTGATTGGTTGAGAGGATATTCAAAAGGACATGGCCACTTCCTGGCAGTAGAACGTTTGAGTATAGCGTGTCGATTCGGATTCGGAAGAGGACAACTTGCTGGTTTCAAAAGACATTTAAGAAGTAGATGTGCTTTGCGGTTTAAGCGAAAGGTATGGGAGTTTAAAGGTTGGGGGCATGCTTCTTAATAGTTGATTTTTGATAAAGAGGTATAGTTTGGAAGTTATAACAGCATAGTGAATACCAACAGTTCTTATAAGTATATACGGATTCGGAAGTAAAAAGAGTGCATTTGGTTATTTCGCCACGAGATATGGTGAGTTAATGTTTTGGTATGGAGGGAGGTTTAACTGACTCTAGAACGGGATGGTTAATATTACGTGAATCTGTTTGAATTTCAAAAAAAATTTTATTTCATTTGTGTACGATTGTAGGAGATGAAGGGAAGTCATAATTGATGAAGTCTGGTAGCATTGTGAACACCAACAGTCCTTATAAGAATATACGGAGACGGAAGTAAAAAGAGTGCATTTGGTTGCTTCGCCATGAGAGATGGACAGTCAATGTTCCGGTATGGAGGGGGAATGTAACTGACTTAAGAAATGGATGGTTATCATTATGAGAATTTGTTTGAATTGATAAAAAATTATTTTATCATTTGTGTATTGTTTTAGGAGTTCCTGCTAGGCGTGGGAAGGCACTTTGAGGAGTAGGGTTATGAGAAGAATCAGGGTGTTTATTATGGTGATCGGGAAGTGCAATATTCAACTTCAACGTGATTGATTACTGTGTTTTTGAACATATCCCTGAGGAAGTCTGCCACGGCGGACGAAACGAGATCGTCGTCGGGTGATCAAATATATAAACAGATATTTAACATGCTATGCGGTATACACTGAGAGAGAGCAAATTGTATATTATATGATATGTTTATAAGACATTTGTTAACACATTAATCATGTTGGGGTATTTTTTAGAGGATGGTATGTATGCGGAAAGTATGATTGAGGGTAATGAATGATTGAGGGGTTTTTATTTTATCGTCTAGTTAGGAGTTCCTATGTATTAGAGGAGGATAATTTATATTATATGTGTTTAAAAATAAAAAAAAGATTTATTTGGTGAATATTGTGTCGCGTATAGGACCTCTGGTTGCATACTTTATCTATAATGGCTGAATGCCATAATGGCTGAATGGCTGAATGCCATAATGGCTGAATGCCATAATGGCTGAGTGCCATAATGGCTGAGTGCCGTAATGGCTGAGTGCCATAATGGCTGAGTGCCGTAATGCCATAATGGCTGAATGCCATGGAATGGCTGAATGCCATGGAATGCCATGGAATGGCTGAATGCCATGGAATGGCATGGAATGGCTGAATGCCATTGAATGGCTGAATGCCATTGAATGCCATTGAATGGCTAAATGCCATTGAATGGCTGAATGCCATTGAATGCCATGGAATGGCTGAATGCCATTGAATACCATGGAATGGCTGAATACCATGAAATGGCTGAATGCCATTGAATGGCTCAATGGCTGAATGCCATAATGGCTGAATGGCTGAATGCCATAATGCCATAATGACTGAATGCCATAATGCCATAATGGCTGAATGCCATAATGGCTGAATGCCATAATGCCATAATGCCATAATGGCTGAATGCCATGTTATGCCAATGTCTGCCATTGAACCATAACATGGCATTCTGCCATAACATGGCATTCAGCCATAACATGGCATTCAGCAATTCATGTTATGGCAGACTGCCATGTAATGGCTGAATGCCATAATGCCATAATGGCTGAATGCCATAATGCTATTATCGCTGAATGCCATAATGCCATAATGGCTGAATGGCATGTTATGGCTGAATGGCTGAATGCCATAACATGGCAGTCTGCCATTCATGTTATGGCAGACTGCCATGTAATGGCTGAATGCCATAATGCCATAATGGCTGAATGGCTGAATGCCATAATGCCTGAATGGCTGAATGGCTGAATGCCATAATGCCTGAATGGCTGAATGCCTGAATGGCTGAATGCCATAATGGCTGAATGCCATAATGCCATAATGGCTGAATGGCTGAATGCCATAATGGCTGAATGCCATATAACGCCTGAATGCCATGTAATGCGTGAATGGCTGAATGCCTGAATCGCTGAATGCCATAATACCATAATGGCTGAATGCCATAATGGCTGAATGCCATAATGCCATAATGGCTGAATGCCATAATGCCATAATGGCTGAATGCCATGTTATGGCTGAATGGCTGAATGCCATAACATGGCAGTCTGCCATTCATGTTATTGCAGACTGCCATGTAATGGCTGAATGCCATAATGCCATAATGGCTGAATGGCTGAATGCCATAATGGCTGAATGGCTGAATGCCTGAATGGCTGAATGCCATAATGCCATAATGGCTGAATGCCATAATGGCTGAATGGCATAATGGCTGAATGCCTGAATGCCATAATGGCTGAATGGCTGAATGCCATAATGGCTGAATGGCTGAATGCCATAATGGCTGAATGCCATAATGCCACAATGCCATAATGGCATAATGGCTGAATGCCATAATGCCTGAATGGCTGAATGCCATAATGCCTGAATGGCTGAATGGCTGAATGCCATCATGCCATAATGGCTGAATGGCTGAATGCCATCATGCCATAATGGCTGAATGGCTGAATGCCATCATGCCATAATGGCTGAATGCCTGAATGGCTGAATGCCATCATGCCATAATGGCTGAATGGCTATGTTATGGCAGACTGCCATGTTATGGCTCTATGGCAGACTGCCATGTTATGGCAGACTGCCAGAATGCCTTGTAATGGCAGAATGGCTGAATGCCTTGTAATGGCAGAATGGCTGAATGCCTTGTAATGGCTGAATGCCATGTAATGGCTGAATGCCATAATGGCATAATGGCTGAATGCCATAGTGCCACAATGCCATAATGGCATAATGGCTGAATGCCATAATGCCATAATGGCTGAATGCCTGAATGGCTGAATGCCATAATGGTTGAATGCCATAATGGGCGAATGCCATGTAATGGATGAATGCCATAATGGCTGAATGCCATGTAATGGCTGAATGCATGTTGCCATGTTATGGCAGTCTGCCATAACACGGCAGTCTGCCATAACATGGCATTCAGCCATTCATGTTATGGCAGACAGCCATGTAATGGCTGAATGCCATAATGCCATAATGGCTGAATGGCTGAATGCCATAATGGCTGAATGCCATAGTGGCTGAATGCCATAATGCCATAGTGGCTGAATGCCATGTAATGCCTGAATGGCTGAATGCCTGAATGCCATAATTCCATAATGGCTGAATGCCATAATACCATAATGGTTGAATGCCATAATACCATAATGGCTGAATGCCATAATGGCTGAATGCCATAATGCCATAATGCCATAATGGCTGAATGGCTGAATGCCATGTTATGGCTGAATGCCATAATGGCTGAATGCCATAATGCCATAACGCCATAATGCCATAACGCCATAATGGCTGAATGCCATAACGCCATAATGGCTGAATGCCATCATGCCATCATGCCATAATGGCTGAATGCCTGAATGGCTGAATGCCATAATGGCTGAATGCCATAATGCCATATTGGCTGAATGCCATAATGCCTGAATGCCATAATGCCATAATGGCTGAATGGCTGAATGCCATAATGCCATAACATGGCATTCAGCCATTCATGTCTGCCATTGAGCCATAACATGGCAGCCATTCATGTTATGGCAGTCTGCCATGTTATGGCAGACTGCCATGTTATGGCTATGTTATGGCATTATGGCAGACTGCCATGTTATGGCATTCAGCCATTATGGTATTATGGCAGACTGCCATGTTATGGCTATGTTATGGCATTATGGCAGACTGCCATGTTATGGCATTCAGCCATTATGGTATTATGGCAGACTGCCATGTTATGGCAGACTGCCATGTTATGGCTATGTTATGGCAGACTGCCATGTTATGGCTATGTTATGGCATTCAGCCATTATGGTATTATGGCAGACTTCCATGTTATGGCCATGTTATGGCAGACTGCCATGTCATGGCCATGTTATGGCAGACTGCCATGTCATGGCCATGTTATGGCAGACTGCCATGTCATGGAATGGCAGACTGCCATGTCATGGCTAACTGGCAGTCTGCCATGTTATGGCAGACTGCCATGTTATGGCTAACTGCCATGTTATGGCTGAATGGCAGACTGCCATGTTATGGCTATGTTATGGCAGACTGCCATGTTATGGCAGACTGCCATGTTATGGCCATGGAATGGCAGACTGCCATGTTATGGCCATGGAATGGCAGACTGCCATGTTATGGCTATGTTATGGCAGACTGCCATGTTATGGCAGACTGCCATGTTATGGCTATGTTATGGCAGACTGCCATGTTATGGCAGACTGCCATGTTATGGCTATGTTATGGCAGACTGCCACGTTATGGCAGACTGCCACGTTATGGCCATGGAATGGCAGACTGCCACGTTATGGCCATGGAATGGCAGACAGCCATGTTATGGCAGACTGCCATGTTATGGCAGACTGCCATGTTATGGCTGACTGCCATGTTATGGCAGACTGCCATGTTATGGCAGACTGCCATGCTATGGCAGACTGCCATGTTATGGCTGAATGGCAGAATGGCTATGTTATGGCAGACTGCCATGTTATGGCTATGTTATGGCAGACTCCCATGTTATGGCCATGGAATGGCAGACTGCCATGCTATGGCAGACTGCCATGTTATGGCTATGTTATGGCGGAATGCCAAGTTATGGCTATGTTATGGCGGAATGCCATGTTATGCCTATGTTATGGCAGACTGCCATGTTATGGCTATGTTATGGCAGACTGCCATGTTATGGTTATGTTATGGCAGACTGCCATGTTATGGCAGACTGCCATGTTATGGCTATGTTATGGCGGAATGCCATGTTATGCCTATGTTATGGCAGACTGCCATGTTATGCCTATGTTATGGCAGACTGCCATGTTCTGCCTATGTTATGGCAGACAGCCATGTTATGGCAGACTGCCATGTTATGGCTATGGAATGGCAGACTGCCATGTTATGGCTGAATGGCTGAATGGCAGACTGCCATGTTATGGCTGAATGGCAGAATGGCTATGTTATGGCAGACTGCCATGTTATGGCAGACTGCCATGTTATGGCTATGTTATGGCAGACTGCCATGCTATGGCAGACTGCCATGTTATGGATATGGAATGGCAGACTGCCATGTTATGGCTGAATGGCTGAATGGCAGACTGCCATGTTATGGCTGAATGGCAGACTGCCATGTTATGGCTGAATGGCAGAATGGCTGACTGCCATGTTATGGCAGTCTGCCATGTTATGGCTATGTTATGGCAGACTGCCATGTTATGGCTGAATGGCTGAATGGCAGACTGCCATGTTATGGCTGAATGGCAGACTGCCATGTTATGGCTATGTTATGGCAGACTGCCATGTTATGGCTCAATGCCAGACTGCCATGTTATGGCTGAATGGCTGAATGGCAGACTGCAATGTTATGGCTGAATGGCAGACTGCCATGTTATGGCAGAATGGCAGACTGCCATGTTATGGCTGAATGGCTGAATGGCAGACTGCCATCTTATGGCTGAATGGCAGACTGCCATGTTATGGCTATGTTATGGCAGACTGCCATGTTATGGCCATGGAATGGCAGACTGCCATGTTATGGCCATGGAATGGCAGACTGCCATGTTATGGCAGACTGCCATGTTATGGCTGACTGCCATGTTATGGCCATGGAATGGCAGACTGCCATGTTATGGCCATGTTATGGCAGACTGCCATGTTATGGCCATGTTATGGCAGACTGCCATGTTATGGCCATGTTATGGCAGACTGCCATGTTATGGCCATGGAATGGCAGACTGCCATGTTATGGCTATGTTATGGCAGACTGCCATGTTATGGCAGACTGCCATGTTATGGCTATGTTATGGCAGACTGCCATGTTATGGCCATGGAATGCCAGACTGCCATGTTATGGCTATGTTATGGAAGACTGCCATCTTATGGCAGACTGCCATGTTATGGCTATGTTATGGCAGACTGCCATGTTATGGCTAACTGCCATGATATGGCAGACTGCCATGTTATGGCTAACTGCCATGTTATGGCAGACTGCCATGTTATGGCAGAATGGCAGACTGGCAGACTGCCATGTTATGGCAGACTGCCATGTTATGGCTGAATGGCTGAATGGCAGACTGCCATGTTATGGCTGAATGGCTGAATGGCAGACTGCCATGTTATGGCAGAATGGCAGACTGCCATGTTATGGCAGAATGGCAGACTGCCATGTTATGGCAGAATGGCTGAATGGCAGACTGCCATGTTATAGCAGAATGGCTGAATGGCAGACTGCCATGTTATGGCAAAATGGCAGACTGCCATGTTATGGCTGAATGGCTGAATGGCAGACTGCCATGTTAAGGCCATGGAATGGCAGACTGCCATGTTATTGCAGACTGCCATGTTATGGCTATGTTATGGCAGACTGCCATGTTATGGCAGACTGCCATGTTATGGCTATGTTATGGCAGACTGCCATGTTATGGCAGACTGCCATGTTATGGCTATGGAATGGCAGACTGCCGTGTTATGGCTGAATGGCTGAATGGCAGACTGCCATGTTATGGCTGAATGGCAGACTGCCATGTTATGGCTGAATGGCTGAATGGCAGACTGCTATGTTATGGCAGACTGCCATGTTATGGCAGACTGCCATGTAATGGCAGACTGCCATGTTATGGCCATGTTATGGCAGACTGCCATGTTATGGCAGACTGCCATGTTATGGCCATGTTATGGCAGACTGCCATGTTATGGCAGACTGCCATGTAATGGCCATGTTATGGCAGACTGCCATGTTATTGCCATGTTATGGCAGACTGCCATGTTATTGCCATGTTATGG
Organism: Rhinatrema bivittatum; assembly: GCF_901001135.1. NCBI lineage: Eukaryota > Metazoa > Chordata > Amphibia > Gymnophiona > Rhinatrematidae > Rhinatrema > Rhinatrema bivittatum. The sequence continues at coordinate 184,477,502 of NC_042622.1, read as the reverse complement.
CAGACTGCCATGTTATTGCCATGTTATGGCAGACTGCCATGTTATGGCAGACTGCCATGTTATGGCTGAATGGCAGAATGGCTGAATGGCTGACGGCCATGTTATGGCTGAATGGCTGAATGGCAGACTGCCATGTTATGGCTGAATGGCTGAATGGCTGAATGGCAGACGGCCATGTTATGGCTGAATGGCTGAATGGCAGACTGCCATGTTATGGCTGAATGGCTGAATGGCAGACTGCCATGTTATGGCTGAATGGCAGACTGCCATGTTATGGCTGAATTGCTGAATGGCAGAATGGCAGACTGCCATGTTATGGCCATGTTATGGCAGACTGCCATGTTATGGCTGAATGGCTGAATGGCAGACTGCCATGTTATGGCTATGGAATGGCAGACTGCCATGTTATGGCTGAATGGCTGAATGGCAGACTGCCATGTTATGGCTGAATGGCTGAATGGCAGACTGCCATGTTATGGCTGAATGGCTGAATGGCAGACTGCCATGTTATGGCTGAATGGCTGAATGGCTGAATGGCAGACTGCCATGATATGGCTGAATGGCTGAATGGCAGACTGCCATGTTATGGCAGAATGGCTGAATGGCTGAATGGCAGACTACCATGTTATGGCTGAATGGCAGACTGCCATGTTATGGCAGAATGGCAGAATGGCAGACTGCCATGTTACGGCAGAATGGCAGAATGGCAGACTGCCATGTTACGGCTGAATGGCATGTTATGGCTGAATGGCAGAATGGCAGACTGCCATGATATGGCTGAATGGCAGAATGGCAGACTGCCATGTTATGGCAGAATGGCTGAATGGCAGACTGCCATGTTATGGCAGAATGGCTGAATGGCAGACTGCCATGTTATGGCAGAATGGCAGAATGGCAGACTGCCATGTTATGGCTGAATGGCAGAATGGCAGACTGCCAGAATGGCAGACTGCCATGTTATGGCTGAATGGCAGACTGCCATGTTATGGCTGAATGGCAGACTGCCATGTTATGGCTGAATGGCAGAATGGCAGACTGCCATGTTACGGCTGAATGGCAGAATGGCAGACTGCCATGTTACGGCTGAATGGCAGATTGGCAGACTGCCATGTTATGGCTGAATGGCAGAATGGCAGACTTCCATGTTATGGCTGAAAGGCTGAATGGCAGACTGCCATGTTATGGCAGACTGCCATGTTATGGCAGAATGTTATGGCAGAATGGCAGAATGTTATGGCAGAATGGCAGAATGGCAGTCTGCCATTCTGCCATGTTATGGCAGAATGGCAGACTGCCATGTTATGGCTGAATGGCAGAATGGCTGAATGGCAGACTGCCATGTTATGGCTGAATGGCAGAATGGCTGAATGGCAGAATGGCAGACTGCCATGTTATGGCTGAATGGCAGACTGCCATGTTATGGCTGAATGGCTGAATGACAGACTGCCATGTTATGGCTGAATGGCTGAATGGCAGACTGCCATGTTATGGCAGAATGGCTGCATGGCTGAATGACAGAATGGCAGACTGCCATGTTATGGCAGAATGGCTGAATGACAGACTGCCATGTTATGGCAGAATGGCTGAATGGCAGACTGCCATGTTATGGCAGAATGGCTGAATGGCAGACTGCCGTGTTATGGCAGAATGGCTGATTGGCAGACTGCCGTGTTATGGCAGAATGGCTGATTGGCAGACTGCCGTGTTATGGCAGAATGGCAGACTGCCATGTTATGGCAGAATGGCTGAATGGCAGACTGTCATGTTATGGCAGAATGGCTGAATGGCAGACTGCCATGTTATGGCTGAATGGCAGAATGACTGAATGGCAGACTGCCATGTTATGGCTGAATGGCAGAATGCTCAATGGCAGAGTGCCATGTTATGGCTGAATGGCAGAATGCTCAATGGCAGAGTGCCATGTTATGGCTGAATGGCAGAATGGCACACTGCCATGTTATGGCTGAATGGCAGAATGGCACACTGCCATGTTATGGCTGAATGGCTGAATGGCAGAATGACTGAATGGCAGACTGCCATGTTATGGCTGAATGGCTGAATGGCAGACTGCCATGTTATGGCTGAATGGCAGACTGCCATGTTATGGCTGAATGGCAGAATGGCAGACTGCCATGTTATGGCAGAATGGCAGAATGGCAGACTGCAATGTAATGGCAGAATGGTAGACTGCCATGTTATGGTTGAATGGCTGAATGGCAGACTGCCATGTTATGGCTGAATGGCTGAATGCCTTGTTACGGCTGAATGCCTTGTTACGGCTGAATGCCTTAATGTCTGCCATTGAGCCATAACATGGCATTCAGACATAACATGGCAGCCATTCATGTTATGGCAGACTGCCATGTTATGGCAGACTGGCTGAATGCCATAATGGCTGAATGCCATGTAACGGCTGAATGCCGCTGAATGCCATGTTACGGCTGAATGCCGCTGAATGCCATGTAATGGCTGAATGCACTGGGGGGAAACCTATTTTGCCCACATGTTGTGCAGGGCAAAGTATGCTAGAAACTCAGAGAAGCTTGGTTGGTAATGCTTGTTAAGTTGAGTGTTTTTCCTTTGTGTAGTTTGGTTTAATTAATAAACTTCTATACATAAGAAGCTTCTGCCTGAATGTAATATGTTATGTTAAAGGGCTGCCAGGGAGGTGACCCTTACTCTAGTGGAGAATGAGGGAAGTTTGGTCTCCGGGGCCTAGTTGTAAGAAGGCCTTCCCTTACAAGTGGTACTGACCCATAGCCTCCTTGCCTTATCGTTATCCTCTACTCCTGTCTCACAGGAGAAACTTCAGGAAGGGATCTGCTATCAAGGACTTTGTGGAAGCAGTCCTTGATAATTAGCCCCAAGCCTGAAGTCACCGCTGAGGACCTGCCACCACGGGCACCATCTTTGCCACTGGCTAAATGGCACAATAGTAGGATTCTGTCTCTGACCTCTTTGATTAGGCTTGGACTTTCCACAGCTGCTGCATCCCTTCTCATCCTCATGGCTTGCACCTCTTCTTTCTGGGTTAGTTGTGCCATGCATGTAGTCCTCCACCTCAGGTAACCCTTTTCCCTCCACCTCAGGTAACCCTTTTCCCTTTAACAGGTCCACCTGTTAAAACCTTGGGTGAGCCCATCTATAGCATGATCTGCTGTTGTCAGGTTTGTTGATCCAGCATATGTTGCACGAGCTGGTTTGTAACCACCTGCTGTCTCAACCACCCATTTCATCAGTTCCTCCGATGCCATGGTGTCTGCAAAGGGAAAACAACCCAAGTGCACTACCTCTTTTTTTCCCCTCTAAAGTTTTGTTTTACCCTCCAGCCCTGTCCAATCCATCAGCACCCTTTTTAGGGTGCTCTTACCTCTCAGGGCCACTGGAATACACCTTGAGCTGGATACTTGGTTCCCTGTCTCCCACTGGCAGTCCCTCCAGTTCCTGTCCTGGCAATTGTCAGCAATCCCACTTCTGCCACCACTTGTCACACTTTCACTAGTCCATACACTCCCAACTCTATCATTTTCAAGGTCCAGCCCCTGAGAGAGCTTTCCTGGTCCCTTGAACACTCAAGAAGTTATTTGTAATTTATTCTAACAACTCCACAGGCAGGGTTTGAACCCTGCCAGCCTGGCTGGAAGGCAGATGCCTTCCCCAGTGAGCCAGCAACTCACCCTGCAAAGGCTGGCTTCTAAAGTTCATCACCAAACATCAAGTCCAAAGTTCAAAAGTCTGGCCCCCTGGGCTAACTGCCACCTCCCACAGTATCTCTCAGCATATTTTCCTTGTCCCTTCAGATACCACCACCACCCACTGGCAGTCTCTCAACCAATATCCTTAATTAGGTACATCCAGATATTAAAACAGTCTTTAGCTCCCAGCTCACCTTCCTGGAAGTCACAACAGCCATCCATCTTCCATCTAAGCAGGAGCACCAAAGTTCCAGTCTTGAAGCACAACAGGTGTCGTGGTCGTTCAGTCCCCAGCAGGAGACTGATTGTGCTGGGTTAGGGAGTCTCTTTTATACCTTGTAAACTCCTCCTCCTCTGCCAGCTGATTGGCTCTGGGGAAGTCCCACCCTTAACCTCCCACACCTGTGTTTGTCTCTATGGTTACAGGGGAAGCCACCAGTGTATATCCTTGACTCTGTGTCACCTGGGTTTTCTTCCTCCTCCTTCTAGGACTTTGGTTCCAAGGAGTTTTTGTTCCTGCTTTATTCTACCTACCAGGACTGTCATAGTGACCCTGTCACAGTCACCAAAGAAATCTCAGATCCAAATGGATACTAATTGGGGAATTGAATGGAAAAGAAATTACCCTCTTTACTGTATACGGTCCTAATGTGTTCAACCCTGATTTCTTTAAGCAAATCACCACATTCATTACCATTCATAGTAAAGGTTGGCTCATCCTCATCGGAGATTTCAATTGTTTGCTGACCCCACGCTGGATCGCTCACAACCCAGTGGCATAGCTACGGGTGGGCCTGGGTGGGCAGTGGCCCACCCACTTTCCATTCAGGCCCACCCAAATTTATTTGCAAGACACTGCAGCCAATAAAAGTAGGCAGCATCAGCAGGCACCCAAGGGAGAAAAAAAATAAATAAAATCAACTGGTGTGTTGCGGCTCCCGGTGTCCCACAGCCCCAGTAATTCTTCCCTTTACCTTCTTCCTGCCCCCGCGGGCCAATGGGAAACCTCCTATCTTCTTCCTGCCCCCATGGGCCAATGGGAAACCTCCTCCCTTCTTCCTGCCCCTGCGGGCCAATCGGAAGCCTTCTTCCTGCCAGTGGAAGGAGGAAGCCTCTGATTGGCCGGTGGGGCAGGAAGAAGGGGGGCATCAGGCTGGGAGGAGTGGCAGTGTTCAAGCCACGGGCTGGAAATGCAGGGCAGGGAGGTGACTGGGGTGTGTGTGTGGTGAGAGACAGAGACTGGGCAGGGAAGTGACTGGGGTGTGTGTGTGGTGAGAGACAGAGACTGGGCAGGGAAGTGACTGGGGTGTGTGTGTGGTGAGAGACAGAGACTGGGCAGGGAAGTGACTGGGGTGTGTGTGTGGTGAGAGACAGAGTCTGGGCAGGGAGGTGACTGGGGTGTGTGTATGAGAGAGAGACTGGGCAGGGAGGTGACTGGGGTGTGTGTGAGTGACAGAGTCTGGGCAGGGAGGTGACTGGGGTGTGTGTGAGTGACAGAGTCTGGGCAGGGAGGTGACTGGGGTGTGTGTGAGAGACAGAGACTGATCGTAGGGTTTAATTGGTGTGTGTGTGCGCAGGGCCGGTGCTTCCATTAGGCAAACTAGGCGGTGGCCTAGGGCGCCACAATTTTTTTGGGGGGGAGGGGGTGCAAACTCCTGCAACAAATCCAATACCAAAGGAGGGGGCGCTGTGCAGGAGCTGCTGCCAATACGTAATCCAGGGGAGGGGTTGCATTACTGAATGTTCACCTAGGGTGCCAAATACTCTTGCACCGGCCCTGTGTGTGTGACTTGTGGGCCCTAAAGAAGAGGACCATGAGGACAGAGCTTCAGCAGCCGCTGCTGCTCCTGGTATGTGCTTTCAAGGGAAAGGAGTAGGAGAGTTGCTGGAGATGGTAAGTAAAAGTGGCATTTTAAGTTTATTTTTCTTGATTGACTGCCATAATTATTGAGTATTATGTGATATGTCTGCTGTTTTGAAATATTTTATTGATATTTGGACAATGTTTAATAATTTTTATGAGTTTTGTTGGATGTTATTCTCTTCATCAGCTGTTTTGAAACATTTATTAATATAGTTTTACAGTTATTTCTGTGTGGGGCTCTATAGCAGCTTGGCTTGTTCTGTTTTCCTAATAGGAGGTGTATTAGTGTTTAGGACCTGATTTAATATTTGTAGTGTTGCCTTTTCATAGATAGGGTTGTTATATGTTCCATAATGCAGGTGTAACTTTGTGCGGCTTAGTTTGTGTGCATTATTGCAGATCCTGGGACTGTGTTAGGTGCTATATTTCTCCAGGTTTGCACTGCATGCAGAGTGGCTTTTTTTTTGTTTTCCATTCCAGTTTCTATCTCCATATTTATAATGTGTGGTCCTTCTGTACTTTGGTGAAGGTTGGTTCTGTGTGTGTGCCTGAGGTGAGGTATTTTACTAGCATGTAGGCAATTGTATCAATCTTATTTGTGGATGCAGAGTGTATGTTTACATGATGATAGCTTAGTAAATGACAGGGCTGGATAGCCTTTTTCTCCTGTCTACCCAGTTATCCTCTCCACACTGCTAAGGATACATCCCAGCTGTCAGCCAAAGGGTGTGACCACCTTCAAGACATCTCTTTATCCAGAACAGTCTTTTTTCTGTTCTTCCTTTGTAAAGAAATGGGGATGAATGTCAGGAGCCCCTGGACTCGATTCAGCAAATGTCAGCATCAGAGGAAGACTAAAACTAAATAGTTGACCCATAGGAAAGGAAAAGAAATCTTCAAAGATATTTATCTGTTTTATTGATACAGATTAATAAGGCATTTGCTCAGTTATGGTAAATATTTTGGTACAAATTCAAATTTTGAAAGCTAACAAAAACGCCAAGATACGCCATGCTGTGGAATATATTACGCCCTTGAAGAAGGACTCGATGCTAGTCCGAAACATTGTGCAATGTCGGACATAGAACAGCAATATAGTGAATTCTCATATTGCTGACAATTTGAGGGCATCAAGCTCAAAGTCGATGGTGGTTAAGAAGTAGTAATAACATCGTATTATCCAGATAAGTTTGGTTCATAATTTTCAACATAAGTAACCTTGAATTGATGTAACACAAGATTATTGCTATAAATTTGGAGTATATCACTGAGGTGAATTAAGCAACAAAAACACTTAAAAATATGGACTGACATGATTAAGCATAAGGCAGAGTGACAAAGGTATACTTTACCACACAATGATGCCTATTATGATGGTCATGAATTACTGCGTTTGATAAGTTTAAGAAAATAGGAAAGAGGGTTCCTTCATCATTGAATTTGTAATTAGTTTGAACCTAGTTCCATCTTAAAAGTACATTGCCTTTCTGAGCTTTTTTCAAGTAGAAATATTTTGGTACAACATTCCAGAGGGTTTTAAAACATCTCACAGAATACTGTGATGTATGATGAGATATCTGTCTTTATAGTAGACTAGTATATAGTTCTTTGTAAGTTATGAGATACTGCCACTTGAGATCTCTTTAAGTATAATTGAAATGCTTCCATAACTATATATTAGGTTTAGCATTGGTAGCTGCTTGAAGTAATTGAGTTTAAAATATTAAAAGTATAACAGCTGTAGCAGATTATTTAGAAATCTATTGTCAGGTGTGTGTGTGAAAGTATTTATCAATAAGAATATGAATTCCATGGCTCAGACTTTTAGTGCCCACCCATGTTAACCTTGGGCCCAGCCAAAAATTAATTTCTGGCTACGCCACCGTCACAACCTACTCATACGCTTAACAACTTCCCTCAAAAACAGGGAATTCCGAGTCTATGTACGAATTTGCAATTATTGGATTACTGGAGAACCCTCCAACCGGATAAGAGAGGTTACACCCACTATTCTAATGTACATAATTCTTTTTCATGCATCGATTATATTTTGGGCTCACAAACACTTTTCCCACATGTGGTTTCAGTGACAGTAGGGAGTATTAGAGTATCTGACCATGCATTAATATGGGTTGACCTTAACCTCCATGAACATAACTTTCAAAACAACTGGTGGAAGTTCCCTTCTTTTTTAAAGGATGATATGGAATTTAAAAAATTCTTGGAAACAAAATGGTCCCAGTCTGGTGGAAGTTATTTTCATAAAACTGGGACCATTTGGGAAACCAGCAAAGTTGTGCTTCGGAGAGAGATAATTTCAAATTTACGTAGTAGAAATAAAAGGTTAAACGCAAAAATTATAGAGCTGGAGGCTCAGTTGAAGGTTGCCAAGTCCGCTTTACTTGCTAACCCTTCTTCAGAAGGAACCAACCGATATAAGGAACTCCTTAGTTCCTTACAAGTGTATTTACACCAACGTGCGTTAAAACTTTGCAATATGCAGAGCATTCCTTCAAATATGGTAATAAAGCGGGCAAACTCATGGCTAATGCTGTTAGGATACACCAGGGGAAAACCTATATTAATAAATTAAAGACTACTACTGGCTCTTGGACAGTGAGGCATAAAGATATTTGTGAAGAGTTCCATTTATTCTATGAACAACTTTACTTGGATGACAGAGCAGGGGGACACTGGGAAGAAGACTCCTTATTCAGCTGTCTAAAAATTCCAAGGCTTCCTCCCTCCCAAGTGGACTCTTTAAATGTACCTATCTCCTCACCTGAGATACTTCAGGCCATCAAATTTAGGGGAGAAGGAATAGCCTAGTGGTTAGAGCAGTGGACCATGAACTAGGAGACCAGCATTTGAGTCCTGCTGTCACTCCTTGTGCCCTTGGGCAAGTCACTTTACCCTCCATTGCCTTAGGTACAAAAACTTAGATTGTAAGCCCTCTGGGGATGGAGAAATACCTACAGTACCTGCATGTAAACTGGTGTGATATCTCAATTGAGATTGAATGTCAGTATATAAAAATAAATAAGTAAAACAGGGAAATTACCAGGAACTGACAGCTTTTCCTACATTTATTTTAAAATCCTCAAAGATCACTTACTTACTCACCTGGGCTTTTTCTACAGACATGTTCTGGACTTAGGTCACTTTCCCTAAGATTTCAGCAAAGCTTTTATCATATTTTTGGCCAAGCCAGGCAAAGACCCGATTCATCCTGCATCGTATAGACCCATATCCTTACTGAACTGTGACCTTAAACTTCTAGCAACAGTTCTTGCAAATTGGTTAAGCATGGTCTTTCCTCACATAATAATAGAGGAATGGTTTGGCTTTGTTAAAGGGCGATCGGCCCTTTCTCCCTTGTTATACATATTAACAATTGACCCTCTCGTCCGAAAAATAATATATGATGAGGGCATTTCAGGTCTAGAGGTGGGGTATACCTCTTTCCAAATTGCTGCCATAATGGCTGAATGGCGGTCTGCCATAACATGGCAGTCTGCCATAACATGGCATAATGGCAAACATCAAGTCCAAAGTTCAAAAGTCTGGCCCCCTGGGCTAACTGCCACCTCCCACAGTATCTCTCAGCATATTTTCCTTGTCCCTTCAGATACCACCACCCACTGGCAGTCTCTCAACCAATATCCTTAAGTAGGTACATCCAGATATTAAAACAGTCTTTAGCAACCAGCTCACCTTCCTGGAAGTCACAACAGCCATCCATCTTCCATCTAAGCAGGAGCACCAAAGTTCCAGTCTTGAAGCACAACAGGTAGCATGGTCGTCATCCTCCTCCTTCAGTCCCCAGCAGGAGACTGATTGTGCTAGGTTAGGGAGTCTCTTTTATACCTTGTAAACTCCTCCTCCTCTGCCAGCTGATTGGCTCTGGGGAAGTCCCACCCTTAACCTCCCACACCTGTGTTTGTCTCTATGGTTACAGGGGAAGCCACCAGTGTATATCCTTGACTCTGTGTCACCTGGGTTTTCTTCCTCCTCCTTCTAGGACTTTGGTTCCAAGGAGTTTTTGTTCCTGCTTTATTCTACCTACCAGGACTGTCATAGTGACCCTGTCACAGTCACCAAAGAAATCTCAGATCCAAATGGATACTAATTGGGGAATTGAATGGAAAAGAAATTACCCTCTTTACTGTATACGGTCCTAATGTGTTCAACCCTGATTTCTTTAAGCAAATCACCACATTCATTACCATTCATAGTAAAGGTTGGCTCATCCTCACCGGAGATTTCAATTGTTTGCTGACCCCACGCTGGATCGCTCACAACCCAGTGGCGTAGCTATGGGTGGGCCTGGGTGGGCAGTGGCCCACCCACATTCCATTCAGGCCCACCCAAATTTATTTGCAAGACACTGCAGCCAATAAAAGTAGGCAGCATCAGCAGGCACCCAAGGGAGAAAAAAAATAAATAAAATCAACTGGTGTGTTGCGGCTCCCGGTGTCCCACAGCCCCAGTAATTCTTCCCTTTACCTTCTTCCTGCCCCCGCGGGCCAAAGGGAAACCTCCTATCTTCTTCCTGCCCCCGTGGGCCAATGGGAAACCTCCTCCCTTCTTCCTGCCCCTGCGGGCCAATCGGAAGCCTTCTTCCTGCCAGTGGAAGGAGGAAGCCTCTGATTGGCCGGTGGGGCAGGAAGAAGGGGGGCATCAGGCTGGGAGGAGTGGCAGTGTTCAAGCCACGGGCTGGAAATGCAGGGCAGGGAGGTGACTGGGGTGTGTGTGAGAGACAGAGTCTGGGCAGGGAGGTGACTGGGGTGTGTGTGAGAGACAGAGTCTGGGCAGGGAGGTGACTGGGGTGTGTGTGAGAGACAGAGTCTGGGCAGGGAGGTGACTGGGGTGTGGGTGAGAGACAGAGACTGGGCAGGGAGGTGACTGGGGTGTGTGTGAGAGACAGAGTCTGGGCAGGGAGGTGACTGGGGTGTGTGTGTGTGAGAGACAGAGACTGGGCAGGGAAGTGACTGGGGTGTGTGTGAGAGACAGAGACTGGGCAGGGAAGTGACTGGGGTGTGTGTGTGACAGACAGAGTCTGGGCAGGAAGGTGACTAGGGTGTGTGTGAGAGACAGAGTCTGGGCAGGGAGGTGACTGGGGTGTGTGTGAGAGACAGAGTCTGGGCAGGGAGGTGACTGGGGTATGGGTGAGAGACAGAGACTGGGCAGGGAGGTGACTGGGGTGTGTGTGAGTGACAGAGTCTGGGCAGGGAGGTGACTGGGGTGTGTGTGAGAGACAGAGTCTGGGCAGGGAGGTGACTGGGGTGTGTGTGATAGACAGAGACTGATCGTAGGGTTTAATTGGTGTGTGTGTGCGCAGGGCCGGTGCTTCCATTAGGCAAACTAGGCGGTGGCCTAGGGCGCCACAACCTTCAGAGGCCAAGGTGCAGGGGTGGAGCGGAACTATTCTCTGCATTCACTCACTATTAAATAGGTGTGGGTTTGGAATAAGAGCCCCAGGTGCGTAGGGGTATCCTAGGTGTGGTGGAATCCTTTCCTTAAAAATACCTGAGGTCATAATGCTCAGGATGAGACGTCCAGATGGTCACACCATTAGGCAGGAGACTTTCAATTTGATGCTTATTCTGGTTCCCCTTTCTCAAATTAAACACAATGTTTGTGGACATTCATGCCTGTTTTCAACTCTGCAATCCGTTTCTCTAGTTCCTTTGGATAGTCCAAGGTCAAAACCACCCTTTAATATGCGTTGGTCAGCATGCTCCCAAATACAGGCACCCCGATTCTTTTCCATATACAGTAGTTCATTACATAGACAAGGTCAAAAGGATAATGAAGGATGAACAGAGATTGAATTTGACACCACGCCATTTCAAGTCTTTCCGAATTGCTGCCTTTGCAGATGATGTCCTGATATTTCTGACTATTCTAATCCCAGAACCTCATTACCAAAGGTTTTATTACATCAAGTAGATTTTGGAGCTTTTTCAGGATTGAAAATTAACAGGGACAAGTCCGAGGCCCTAGAGCTGTGCGGACACCTCCAAACTTCTTGGGGAATTGAATTCCCACTTAAATGGGCTACTGGAACAATTAAGTATTTGGGGGGGTTAATATTTCTTGTGATGTAAGTGACCTTTATCATCTTAATATTCCTCCGTTACTAAAAACAAAAACAAGTACACATTTAACGCAAAAGAATCACCTTCCATTTTCCTTAATAGGTAGAATTAATGTAATCAAAATGCTGGAACTTCCGTGATGGCTCTTTCTGATGCAAACTGTCTCCATATGGTTGGCAAAAGCGGATTTGGCAAAATTACATAGAATGATCAGGGTGTTCCTTTGGAGAGGAAATAAATCAAGAATTGCTTTACAAATTCTTTGTAAATCGGACATGCAAAAGTATAACCTAATATGCATGATGCAGAGATTGGTTGTTGGGGAGTTCTTTTTTTTCACCCACCCAATACTTGGAACAGTGGTTCGGTGGTTACTCATTATCTGCTCTCCTACAAGTAGAGACGAGATATGTACCCACCTCATGTAGACGGCTTTGGGAGTGCCTATGCAAACTGCTTTGCTTACCTTCTCTCCAATCACCATTTCTAAATATTTGTGGTAACCCTGAGTTCACCCCAGGGAGGGAAAACCCGATTTTCAATTTGTGGGTGCAAAAAGGTCTGACATATTAGTAATCTCCTATCGCTGGAGACTGGTGAAATACTTACATTTCAGAATTTACGGACCACCTTTGAACTGCCACTGTTGGAAACAGGATGCTGGGCTTGATGGACCCTTGGTCTGACCCAGTATGACATGTTCTTATGTTCTCATGTTCTTATGCCTCATAAGCATTTCTACGCATATTTACAACTAAGACATTACATTCTATCTGAGGGGGCTGAGCTAGTTGGGGGAGCTCTTCATGCGAAAAGCAACTGAAAAATATGCTTGTAGAAAATTTACCAAACTCTTAACTTCCTATACATTCATTAGTCATGTGTCTTCAGGAATGGGAGCAAAGATGGGCTGCATACCCAGAGCTATTACCATTGGAAGATGTCAGATTGTGTTTTGACCGATTATTTATTTATTTATTTAAAAACTTTTCTATACCGTTGCTAAGTTAAATACCATCGCAACGGTTTACATGTAGGCACATATTTAATGTAGGTAAAAGTGTACTATAGTACATTCTAACAGGTGCCGTCAAAGGTTCGGTTACAATAAATCATTAGACATAATCATTTAGCGAAGTAGTTCATGACCAATTGTACCAAGGTACTTACACCGGTAGTTTTGTCACATATAGTATTATCGTTATGCTTTATTGTGGTGTGGAGTTCGTAGACTAATCTACTGTACAGTCCTCGGACTGTGTGTCGGTGCCTTTCTGTCTTTTCCTGAATAATTTCTCTCTATTTTCCTGTCTCTTTATAAAATGCTTGTTTAAAAAGCCATGTTTTTAAACTTTTCTTAAATGTCTTGAGATCACTTTGTAGTCTGATCTCTGGAGGCATTGTGTTCCAGATTATGGGTCCTGCTAGTGATAGGGCTCTTTCTCTCACTTGTGTCAGCCTTGCTGTTTTAACTGATGGAATGGTTAAGAGTGCTTTATTTGCTGAGGGGAGGTTCCTGTGTGGAGTGTGTACTAGGGATGTGAATCGTTTTTTGACGATTTAAAATATCGTCCGATATATTTTAAATCGTCAAAAAATCGTTAGGGCCACGATACAATACCAATTCCCCCGATTTATCGTTAAAAAATCATAAATCGGGGGAAGGGGGAGGGCAGGAAAACCGGCACACTAAAACCCACCCCCGACCCTTTAAATTAAATCCCCCACCCTCCTGAACCCCCCCCCCCAATGCTTTAAATTACCTGGGGATCTGGCGGTGGTCCAGAACGGCGGCGGTCCGGAACGGCCCCCTCAATAGAATCGTGTTGTCTTCAGCCGGCGCCATTTTTCAAAATGGCCGCCGCAAAATGGCGGCGGCCATAGACAAAAACGATTCGACGGAGGAGGTCGTTCCGGACCCCCGCTGGACTTTTGGCAAGTCTTGTGGGGGTCAGGAGGCCCCCCCAAGCTGGCAAAAAGTTTCCTGGGAGTCCAGCGGGGTTCCGGGAGTGATTTCTTGCCGCGAATCGTTTTCGTACGGAAAATGGCGCCAGCCATACGCGTATGGCCGGCGCCATTTTCCGTACGGAGATCGAGTGTGGAGATCGAGTGCAGGAGATCGTTCAGCGGCGGTCCGGAACCCCCGCTGAACGACCTCCTGCAGTCGATCTCCTGTCGGCGCCATTTTCCGTACGAAAACGATTCGCGGCAAGAAATCGCTCCCGGAACCCCGCTGGACTCCCAGGAAACTTTTGGCCAGCTTGGGGGGGCCTCCTGACCCCCACAAGACTTGCCAAAAGTCCAGCGGGGGTCCGGAACGACCTCCTCCGTCGAATCGTTTTTGTCTATGGCCGCCGCCATTTTGTGGCGGCCATTTTGAAAAATGGCGCCGGCTGAAGACAACACGATTCTATTGAGGGGACCGTTCCGGACCGCCGCCGTTCTGGACCACCGCCGGATCCCCAGGTAATTTAAAGCATTTGGGGGGGGTTCGGGAGGGTGGGGGATTTAATTTAAAGGGTCGGGGTGGGTTTTAGGGGGGTTTAGTGTGCCGGCTCACGATTTTAACGATTTTTCACGATAGTTTACACACCCAAACGGCAACAATACAATTCCCTCCCCCTCCCAGCCGAAATCGATCGTTAAGACGATCGAGGACACGATTCACATCTCTAGTGTGTACCCGTAATGCTGTGTTCAACCAGTCTGATTTCTCATCATAAATTAGTTTGTGAATGATACATAGGGTTTTGTATTTAATTCTGTGTTCAATTGGTAGCCTTTACTGAAAATATTTTATTGTGTGAAGTGCAATATAAAGTTCTGTGGCAGCTATATTTCTCACCAGCCAAAGCTTTCCAAGCTAAGATCACCTCTTCTCGGCCACCAGAATACCGTATTTCCACGACAATAACCCGCCCACGTATATAACCCGCCCACACACATAACCCGCAGGTTTTCAAGATTTATGTAAGAAAGTTTTAATATACCCCGCCTCCTCATATAACCCGCAACGCCCGATTACCGTTATATTCAACGACGAAGCCATACCGATCGCCCCATTATAACCAATCGTCGTTATATGTTTTGTTAAATATGCTACCTTTTACCTTTAAGGTTTTTTGGGAGCAATCACGATATAGTGTGCAACTAAGACATACAAATAAACAAAAGATCGAAACCGGGAGAATTCATAATCAAATGGTTACCCATTCATAATCGGTAACCATTACTTAAGCGCTGTTTCATCATTTGACCTAAAGCCCAACCGTTGGCCTAACAAAGTCACATGCTTTTCCTTAGAAAATAGTGGGAACCGTTGATACGTACCCTTTAGCAAAAGCTCAGGTCGTCGCGTACCCCTTCCTAGGTGATCTTTTTTTACGTAGAGTCCATCAAATAAAAGCATCATGCTTTTAATCAAATTACATCATGAAAAAGAGCGCAGCAAAAGTACAGACGTACAGACTAACCAGACTTACGTCCCAACATTGCTGGATCTGCAGAGCTGAATCAGGAAATTTTTGCTCAGTGGACGTTGCTGAGAGAGTGGAGCAAACAGTATGCCGGCTGCAATTGACAGAGTGAGCTATATATAGTCTTTTAAATTAATTGCTAGTTATAGGACAAGTATTTTATAAAGTTTAATTTAGGTTGCTTATTTAGGGCTCTTTTATATTGATGTATAAGAACTGGAGATTTATTTAAAAATTATTCATATTTTGACTTTGTTTATTACTACTGTTAGGAGTTGAATGCGTTTATAATATGAAAATGTTTTCTAATTAAATGTTTTCTTTTTATTTTAATATTGCCATTTGTTCAATTTTCATACAAACATTCTGTACACTAACGCTTTACCTATAAATGCGCTATATAACGTAATTACTATTAACTTCCCGTAGGGCTTCCGCTAAGTGATAAGATTCACAATCTGTATTAAAAGTAGTGAAGTAATAAAGTAACAAAATACCATATAACTTTGTTTTAATAAATAAAAATTACAAATAATGCAGCAGATTCTGAACAACAAAGATAAGAATCTGAAACAATAATGTTAAACAATAACAATAAAGTTGATTCATGCTTGTTTACCGATATACTGGTACGTCTCCCTTTGGTTAGGTATTCTGTTAGTCGTTTTCATGTAAAATTTTTTCTGGATAACCCGCCCACGTTTATACCCCGCGGAGGCATGCGGGGTAGGTAAAAACGCACATTACCCGCGGGTTATATGCGTGGAAATACGGTACTTACTGGTAAAGGCAGAAGAGATCATATCACCCAAACACTTGCAGATCTACACTGGCTCCCAATAGAACAGAGAGTTCAATTTAAAACATTATGCACAGTTCATAAGCTAATAAATGACGAAAACTCTGACTGGCTAAACACCGCATTACGATTACATGTCAAAGAAGTCTCAGATCGGCCAATAAAGCTCTGCTAACCGTACCCTCAGTCAAAACAGCAAAATTGACCCAAGTTAGAGAGAGAGCACTATCTTTGGCAGGACCATTATTATGGAACACATTACCACTGGAATTAAGACTAATGAAGGACTTAAAACTCTTCAAAAAAGGCTTAAAAACATGGCTCTTCAAAAAAGCATTTCACAGTGAGATAGAGGAATAACAACACATACACAATGCAGGAAGTCACCAAGTAAAAGCAGAACTGCTTATTTTTATTATCTTCTCACAATTAAGTATTAAATGAGACAGTTAATCATAAATGGTACCACACCCATTCCCCATTTAGAGTATATTATTGAACTATGTAACCGTATAATAATGGCACCCTATGGATAATTTAGAAACCACATATTTGTGCCTAACTGTAAACCGTTGTGATGGTGCACTACTAAACGACGGTATAGAAAAGTTTTAAATAAATAAAATAAATAAATAAATGTCTTAAATGCAGTTTTGCATGGGGAGATTTCCTGCATTGCTTTTGGTCATGCCCTAATATAGTTCTGTTCTGGGTGATGATCCAGAAGTTCTGCTCCTCTATTCTTCAGAAGGAAATACCATTGGACCCCAAACTCTGGCTTTTCGAAGCATCTACATCGGACCAGGAGCCTCCACAAAATTTATAACTGGCACTAGTGTCTAGAGCTAGTATACTTGCTAAACAAACTATTTTAGCCGCCTGACCCTTCCTGACACCCCATCTTTTGAGTCCTGGCAGGCTAGGATGGCAAATCTGCTGACAAAGGAATATAACTCAGCGAGACTGACCACAGCTAAGAGGCGTGGAGAAATCGTACAAACCTGGGCTCCTTACGTTGCGACTCAATCCCCAGATTTTCAGCAAAGTCTTATGTAACTGAGTAGCAATACTCCCCCACCAATGTTTAGTAGATAGACATGGTTCCTATTTTTTTTCCTGAGCTGAGAGAATTGTTGTTTTTCTTTTCCTTTCATTGTGGGTGTTTGTATGTCCATGGGCATAACATAGTGCAGAGGTAAAGTAAGTTTGGATATGTTACACTAAAGCATTCACCGCCTTCACTTGGGTTTATGTGTGTATATTATATTTCTTTTTTATGTGTTTGTAGTAGTATCTGCACCCATCTGGGTGGCTATATTTCTAGCGATTAATACTCTTGTTACAGGTTGGTATTGGGGTCTGTAGTAATGGTGTATGTGAGGTGGGGTAGGTGGGGGGGATCAATGGGGAATAAGACAGATATCTGACTCTCCATTGAAATGAACCTCTTGCACATGATAGCATATGTTTTTCTTTTTCTTTTAAGCTGTTTGGATTCACATTTCTATTCCGCAATTGCTTAGTGTTATATTTTATTTCTACTGAGCTTCGTACACAACGACAATTGAGACTTATGTTACTTCTTATTATTAGCATTACTAAGCTTGTACGCTGTGAATATGTAAACAATCACAAGGTCTGAAAGTTGTTTGTAATACACTGTTTTATTCTTTAATAAAAACCTTATTTAAAAAAAACACAAAACTGTGCAGATCTGCTTGTCCTTATAAAATTAGCTCGCTCTTGCACGGTCACAATTTATTGCCTGTATTAGCGTTTTTATATTTAGCTATTTTTAATAGGAAGTTATCTTCTCCTGTAAAAACAACTCATTGTTGCGAAATTGGAACTGTCAGCCTGACACTGGCAGTATTTCAACCATCCCATCTTCATCGGGGACTAAGAGAGATTTTTCTTGACTTGTACTTGTATCACAACAAGACTACCTCTTCTTTTTGGGAGTAACTATGAAAGCGGGCTATAATGTCCCTAGGTCTGTCAGAGTGATTGACCCCCAAGGAGCGATGGGCCCATTCTATCTTAATAGTTGCCGCCTCCACTGCTACGGATTCGGTGCTGAGAATTTGGGCGCATATATTACTGACCACCTGTTTGCAGTTGCTTAGTTCCTGATATTCAGGCAATCACCGAAACCGAAGATTGACTCTCCGAGACCTATTCTCCAGGTCTTCAATCCTGTTCAGGAGGTCATCGTTAACTTTTAAAAGTTTGTCCTGCGCTAACTTGTGGCTGGAGATCTCAGAGGCTTGATCCTCTAAGCGGACCTCCGTGTCCCCGACCCTGTGTCCAAGCGCAGTTACATCCTTCTGTAGTTCAGCCATAATCCTGTGCAGCTCTTTTTTTTAACCCTTCCATGCCCCCATGGAGCTCCCCAATCCACTTGATGAAGTCGGCGCGGCTCGGCTGTGCATCTCCTGCCCCTGCTGAACTAGGCCCGCTCACCTCTTCAGCTGCATGTGCAGCCTGCTCTGCTCCATCTAGGCTCGCCTCCATGTGCAATGCTGCAGCGGTAAAAGAAAAACGCTGCAGGTCCGTTTTTTTTTCTCTGGGACGCCATTCTAGCAGCCTGACAGCTTTCTGGTGCGGATACACTCCGCGGGAGAGCTCGATGGGGGCTGATGCGGTAAGGTCGGGTGGGGAGCTCCTGATTCAGGCAGCCATAACCGGCGGTGACGTCACTTCCTCCCAGTCATTCGTCTCTTTTCCAAGCTAAAGAGCCCTAATCCATTAAGCCTTTCTCCATAAGGGAGCTTTTCTATCCCCTTTATCATTTTTGTCATCCTTCTCTGTACCTTTTCTATGTCTGCTGTGTCTTTTTTTTAGATGGGGCAACAAGAACTGCACAAAATACTTAAGGTGCAGTCACTTCAAGGATCTATACAAAGGCACTATGATATTCTCAGTTTTGTTCTTGTTTCCTTTCCAAATAATTCCTAACAGTCTATTTGCTGCCACACACTGAGCCGAAGATTTCAAGGTACTGTTCATAAGGACTCTGAGGTCCTTTTCCTGAGTGGTGGCTCCTAACATGGAACCCAGCATCATGTATCTGTAGTTGAGAATATTTTTTTCTATGTGCATTACTTTGCACTTGTCCATATTAAATTGCATCTGTCATTTAGAACCTTCTGCAGTTTTAATGACTTGAAATGGCGTGGTGTCAAATTCAAACTCTGTTCATCCTTCATTATCCTTTTGACCTTGTCTATGTAATGAACTACTGTATATGGAAAAGAATCGGGGTGCCTGTATTTGGGAGCATGCTAACCAACGCATATTAAAGGGTAGTTTTGACCTTGGACTATCCAAAGGAACTAGAGAAACGGATTGCAGAGTTGAAAACAGGCATGAATGTCCACAAATATTGTGTTTAATTTGAGAAAGGGGAACCAGAATAAGCATCAAATTGAAAGTCTCCTGCCTAATGGTGTGACCATCTGGACGTCTCATCCTGAGCATTATGACCTCAGGTATTTTTAAGGAAAGGATTCCACCACACCTAGGATACCCCTACGCACCTGGGGCTCTTATTCCAAACCCACACCTATTTAATAGTGAGTGAATGCAGAGAATAGTTCCGCTCCACCCCTGCACCTTGGCCTCTGAAGGTTGACCTCCTTCCTTTTCAGAGAATCCATGCTCCAGCACTGACTGCGTTCAGGGACTTAGCCCCAGAACTGAGTGTGACCTCTGTACTTTTCAGCATTACTGTGTTGGTTTTTTTATTTACTGTTTATTAAATTTATAACACTGTTTACAATGAAATAATTAAGCATTTAAAGGAAAATCAATACAGAAAAAATAAACCAAAAATAACCACATATGTAATAATTTAGTCCACGTCCAGAGGGGGGATAGAGAACACTCCTGTAAAGCAGTATCCAAATTACTTTTGCAACCTATATTAATCTTCAAAACAACATTGCTAAACTATGGTTTTATTCCTTATAAATTGCTCTAAATGTAGGGATCATAAAACACAAATTTATTATTATGATGCATTATCAAGCATTTACAGGGATATTTAAGAAAAAAACTAGCTCCCAAACTTAGAACCCTTTGCTTGAATTCTAAGAAAAGCTTCCTAGGTGCCTGAGTGGCTCGGGAAACATCTGGAAAAATCTGTATTCTCTGACCACAAAAGATCAGATGTTTATTTAGGAAATACTTATGAAACACTAAGTCTTTGTCACATTTCAGCAAGAATGATACTATCAAAGTGGCTCTAGTAACAATATTGTTAATAGAATCTTCTAAGAAAGTTGAAACATCCAGACTTACTAACACATCCATACCCCCTTCTTGATTTACCACTTTTTTTTTAATCAGGAATATAAGAAATGTTTGACAGGGCTGGGATCTTGCCCTCCTCAAAGGACAAGATCTCAGTCATGTATTTCCTAAATAGTTCTCTCGAAGATAGTAATCTAGTTAAGGGAAAATTCAAAAACCGTAAATTATCAGACCTCATTTCATTTTCCAGCATTTCAATTTGATTATAAAGAAATAATTTATCCTGTATAAAAGATGTACTGGCAACCTGTAAAGGTGCTAATTGGGTGCTGAAGTTAGAAATAGAGGCCTCCATATTCCTTAATCTAGTATCTTGCTCCTTTATTTTAGCTCTAGTTTGTACCGAAAAATTATGCACTTGAGATATAGAGCTTGACACTTTTTTATCTACTTTAGCTTCCAATTTCCACACATCCTTTAAAGAGACAGTTTCTGGTTCCATATCACTCTCAGGTAAATCAATCATATCTGGGATTCTAGAGGGAAAAGGTAACATTAACATATTACTATCTTTGGCCCTCATGGTTTTACCCTCTAAAAGGCTCAATGATAGTTCCCACATGTCTCTTCACCCCACAAATTCCTTCTCCAGTTATACACTGTGAGTTATCGATGGGTACAGGAGGAGTCCCCCCTGCTACCCCAGATAATGTCCCAATATCCAAATGCAATGTTGCAGGTTGAAGAGGAGGTTGCTGGGCCCTGGGACTTAAAGAAATCCCCGAGGGTGGATTAACTTAGGTATTGTCCCTCATGGATGACTCACCCAGATGAAAAATGTGGTCGTCCATCGGCCCAATCTTCGCGGATGTTGAGAGCAAAGGGGAAGAAGTCCAGGTCTTTGATTTCCTTTTCTTCCCCATTTTTTACCCAGAGGTGTGCCCCTTTGGCGCGCAGCTTTGGCTGCATGCTGGCGGCTGTGCGCTGCCAGTCCCTGATTTTATCGGGTCTTCCGGGCTCCTCCCGATGACGTCAGCTCCTTGATGGGATACGCCCCTTCTCTCACTCACCCTCGGCGTCATGGTGGCCTGCAGCAAAAACTCACTGGAAGCTTGCAGTAAGTCTTTCTGGGGTCCTCCCTGCCCTGTGCACTGCCAGTCCCTGATTTTATTGGGTATTCCGGGCTCCTCCCAATGACGTCAGCTCCTATATGGGATACGCCCCCCCCCCCCCCCTCTCTCACCCTCAGCATCACGGTAGCCTGCAGCAAAAACTCACTGGAAGCTTACAGTAAGTCTTTCTGGGGTCCTCTCTGCTCACAGGGCTCTCTTTCCTCCAGCATTACTGTGTTTTTTTAACATTATTCATTTTTATTTGAAGTAAAACTTGTTTTTAACTTATTTTAAACATAAGAATGTCAATATTCAAAAGCCAGTTAAATGGATAACTGAAAAGTAATGGCTAGCTGAAGATACTCATCACTATATAATCCTAAATTTTAGGTGCACATCAAGATTAGTGCCTAGAATTTAGGCACATAAGTTGGAGGCGTTCCGTAGGTGGGCGGGAGGTATTTCATGGCTGACCAGTTAGCCGCTTAACCAATGCAGCTAACTTTGTTTAGTGCAAAATTAGCAGGTTTGACATAAACGGCTAACTTTAAGATAGCGGGGATATTCAGTGGCGAGCTGCATCGCTGAATATCCCTGTTAAGTTAGCCGGATATAACTATCCGTCTAGGTTAACTAGCTGCTCCACAGCTGAAAATTGACCTCAAGATTTTTATAAGTATTTTTTAGCTTCTAGTACTTATTTAAGATTACAAGTTCCAATACTGATAGTGGGCACCAATTGCTGAATGATATATAAATGTATTAGTGGGCAAACTTAAATCCAAGTACTCTTATCAGTAGTAATATGAAGACTAAGAGACTATAAGACAATAAGTGGGTAAGGATTGATGTGCAAATTCTGTGCAAATGCAGAAGAGTTTTGTCTCATTATATTGTTTTTATTGTATTGTTTTATGTATCTTTTATCTTTAGTTTTAACATTTAATGTTTTATGGATTTTATAAATGTTTATTGCACACCACATTGAAATTTTGATCTGTGGTATATACATTTTATGTCCATCAAATAAACAAGAGTAAATACATATTTATTTTAAAAACTTTGGGGGGAGTAGAGGGGGGTGGCAGTTTTGTTCTTGCTCCTTTGGGCTTCTGGCTTAGTTGGAACTGAGCCTGAGATACGACACCATGAGCCTTCTTGCTCAACAAGCTGAGATTATTCTCCCTATTTTATACTCTCCCCCAACTCACCTAACCCATGGCAGTCATTTTAGCAATAGTCCTTGGCCAGCGGCCATGCACCAGACCTCCTTCTGGAACTTTGTAACCAGAGGCTCTAAAACTGGCCACTAAGGGCTTCATTTTAAAAATAACTTAAGTGCATGGGATGGTTTGAAAATCAATCTGGGCCCAGTGCACACATAAATCATCTTGGTGCGTACTTTTACATGCACTAAAAGCATTCCTGGGGGGAGGGGCAAGAAAGAACTAGGAGAGAAACAATTTTTGCTCATACTTTCAATTTTCAAAATTATGCACGTGTAATGGTCCCTCCGGGTGCACTCCCAGTAGTAGTAGTGATCTTTGTTGAGCCAGGGATAGTGCACTTAGACTGGAATAATGAGTGGAGGATCCAGTCAGTGTAGCCCCTCCTAATGAGGGTCCTGGAATGGCCATCCCCTTCTTTTGACAGCTTGGGGAGGGTAGGGGGCAGGATTAGTTGGGAGTTTTGGAGAAGGTTGGAGATGTTTTCCTCTGAGTTAAGAGTTTTTGGCCTACCTGAAGATTTAGGCTTCACCTAGCCTGGAACCTCAGGATCAGGTCGGGGTCTCCACCCCTGCAGCCCACTCCTTAGGTGCAGAGTGGTTATCCTGGATTAATTCGGGGATTTTTTTCCCCCACCTTTTTTGGCATGAAGACTGTGAGACCCCAGGGTATTTGTTCGGGGAGAGGTCTTGGGAAAACGTCTCCTTGGGGGCCCCTGGGTGGGGAAGACCTGGCCTGCTGTGACCTGCCCAGGAAACAGAGGAATAGTGGTGACCTGCTTCAGTGTCTTTTGGCATTTGGATCTGAGTTAGGGACCATGAGATTTTGTTGGCTGCCCAGGAGGAAGAGTTTTGCTGCCTTTCCTACCTGGGAACAGGGACACCGAGATCTGTGCCTTCCTGAGAGGAACCCTCCCAACAGGGATTCATCAGAGAGAGAAAAGATAACTGAAGAAATATCTACTAACTGTGAGTAAGAACTTTGAGACGTTTGGGGACCTCCACCTGGGGAGAGAGAGGCTTGTGTCTCTCTGTGCAGACACTGAATTATTCTATCATTCTTACCAATTTGTCCATCTAAGGGATACCCTGCTCACCTGGGAACTCCACCTGGCCAAGCCCTGGAGGGTGGATGTCTCCTTAGTCCTGATAATAGAGATTCCTGCACAGATTCGGGGAAAATAACTGCAATCTGAACATTGATGTGGTGCTAAGGATTTGGTTAATGGTTCCTTTCATCCACCTGATTATCCATCAGGAAATACTTTAATTTTGGACATTATACAAATGGCTCTGGTGTTTTATTGGCACTTGCAGCATACGCAGTGAGACAATGAAGCATACCTCTCCCCTGGGAAAAAGGACAAAATAGTCCCTCCGAGCCCTGAAAGGAGATCCTTTCCACTCCCCACCACCACCAAAGAATCCAGAGCCCGGGGGTCAGAGATTGCGTTCAGAGTTAGCCAGGAGTGGTTCAAGCCCCGGAGAGACTTAAGTCTCTTATGGCCCCATCGGAGTGTAGACTGCACCCGTGGATGGGGCCACACACACACGCATTTGCACTAGCTCAGGAGCAGGTCTATGAGCAGTGTGTATGTCGGCTCTGGTTCTGCACATACATGAGCATTTCAAAGTGGACTTATGCACATAAATCCATTTTGAAAATTTAGACTTCAGCCCTATGTGGGCAGCTAAAAATTATCCCGCTTGTCTTCCCACTGCTTGAGAACTGGGACTTCCTTCCCCAAGGCCCATGAGCTCTGTTTACTTAAACATCATTGCGCCGACGAATCCTTTCTGCATTGATGCACGTATTGTGCAATAAATAATAGTTATTCTGTGATGTGTCTCTGTTGAACATAGGTGTCATGATTACAACACCCTCTGGACAATGAAGATACAGACTCCAGGACTCTCTGAATTTATGTGGAATGAGTCACGTGTTTCTGCTTTCCCAGACTGTACACATTTCATGGTTTTGATTACAGATATGTTTCCGTGCACTTTCAACACAAATCACACCATTCTTTCTGGTTTTCAACCACATGATGATCATTCTGACATACACCACTAGTTTTGACATTATGGTTTAGCATATTTTCTGATTTGATAGGAACTGTGGTAATTTTGTATGAATGGAAACTTCTGGTTTTAGTAAATCTGTTTCAGAAGAACTGAAATTTAGCGTTAACCTGAAATGCCTTTTGCCTGTTGTTATCTTGTTGTCAGTGGAATGCAGTCAGGGTTTTCAATGGATTCAGTGAATCCCCAGCCCCGATTGATTTCTTTTTTTTTTTCATTTTTTCGTCCTCTCCAGTTACTAATATGGGCAGAGTTTGAGGTTGAAGGACATTGCTCCCCCCCCCCCCCCCTTAAACATAAGAGCGAGGAAGGTGTGGCAAGCTGCCGCCGAACCTGTCCTGCAGTGGTCACAAACAGAGTCTGAGGTGCTGCAGGCTACCGCGGAGCCAGTCCTCTAGCGGCCAGAAACAGAATGAGGTGCTGCGGGGCAATGGCCAGAAACAGGAAGCCGCTGCGGGCGGTGGCCAGAAGCAGAGAGGAAGGGCAGGGCAGGCTGCCTCAGATCCCATCCCATTGAAGCTGAAGGCAAGGCCTAGAAGAAAAGGCCAGAAGAGAAGGGGAAGCCCAGTATATCTATGTGTGTGTCCGACTGTCTGTGAGAGAGAACCAGCTAGTGTGTGTATCTATGAGGAAGAGAGCAAACTAGTGTGTATGTCTGTGAGGGAGAGAGCATGAGCGTGTGTCTGTCTGTGAGAGAGCACGAGCCTGTGTGTCTGAGAGATACTGTGAGCGTATGTGTGTCTGTGAGGGTGTGAGGGTGTGAGCATGTGTCTGTCAGGGACAGAGCGTAAGCATGTGTTTGTGTGTCTGTGAGAGATACAGAGGTTAGCTTGTGCTTGTATGCCTGTGAGTGAGAGAGCATGAGTGTGTGTATGTGTGTGTGTGGGGGAGAGAGCATGATCATGTGTGTGTGTCTGAGGGAAAGAGCATAAGTGTGTGTCTGTGAAGGAGAGAGCATGAGTGTATGCGTATTTGTTAGGGAGAGAGCGTGAGTGTATGTGTGTCTTTGTGCCTGTGACGGAGAGAGTGTGAGTTTGTGTGTGTGAGATGGAGAAAGAGTGAGCATGCATGGATGTTTGTGTCTGTGAGAGAAAGCACGTGAGTATGTGTATGTGTCTATGAGGAAAAACGTGAGCATATGTGTGTCTGTGACAGTGGAGTACCAAGAGGTGGGGTCAAGACTCCTGATGCCTGGCTGATGGGGGTTGCCTGGGGCATTTATGTGCAGGAGACCCTTGGTCGCTGGGGGATCCCACTTGGCAGTCCAAGTGCAGGAGGCCCCTGAATGCTGGGGGATCTCAGCAGGGAGTAGGAGGCAGGGGAGGTGCTTTGGACCCTAGATGCCAGAGACCCTGGGTATGCCTTTGGCCTGGGAGGAAGATAGTATGAGTGTGTGTGTGTGTCTTTGAGGTAGAGACTGTTGGCATGTGTGCTTTGAAGTAGAGAGCGTGAGCATATGTGTGCATGTTTGTCTGTGAGGAGAGAGCATGAGCATGTGTGTATGTCTGTGGTGGGAGGATTGTGGGAGTGCCTGTAGGGATGTGTGCAAGAGAGTGGAGAAAATGTGGGCCATTCAGCCAAACAGAAATATTTGTTAAACAATTTTGCTTTTTCCTCATCAGTCTCTACATATTCCTCCCCTTCACCTCTGAGTCTCACAAGGCCACTTTTGTACTTCCTTCAATCACTAACATATTTTTAAAAAAAGTCTTGACCCCCATTTTACTGTATTTGCTATTTTTTCTTCTATATGAAATTTTGTATGCCTTGTTACGCTTGGGCTGAGTTCAGGGGTAGTGAACACCACCCAAAGGGGTGGCTCCAGGTGGAGAGAGACAGGGATGGCTGGAAACCGTGGCTGGGTCAGGGCAGACAGCAAGAAGCAGTGTCTGGGTCTAGGCTGGGTCAGGGCAGGCGGCAGAGCAAGGCAGGTCAGAAGGCCCGTAGGCCAGACACCGTAAGCGGGGCAAGGCAGGTCAGAAGGCCCGTAGGCCACACACCGTGAGCGGGGCAAGGCAGGCCAGAAGGCCCGTAGGCCACACCCACACAGAAGGCCCGTAGGCCACACACCGTAAGCGGGGCAAGGCAGGTCAGTAGGCCCGTAGGCCACACACACACACAGAAGGCCCGTAGGCCACACACCGTAAGCGGGGCAAGGCAGGTCAGTAGGCCCGTAGGCCACACACACACAGAAGGCCCGTAGGCCACACACAGTAAGCAGGGCAGAGAGCCCGTAGGCCAAACACACACAGACAATAGAGCAGAGGGCCCGTAGGACCGCATGCACAGTAAGCAGGGCAGGGCAGAAGGTCCGAAGACCATACACAGCACAAGGTAGAAGGCCCGAAGGCCGCGCAGGGCAGGGCAAGGCAAGACAAGACAAGGTAGAAGGCCCGAAGGCCGCGCAAGGCAAGGCAAGACAAGGTAGAAGGCCCGAAGGCCGCGCAAGGCAAGGCAAGACCGAAGGCCCGAAGGCCACCAAGACTAGACAAGACAAGGTAGAAGGCCCGAAGGCCGCGCAAGGCAGGCTAGAGCAGGGAGCCCAGGTGAGCTCGATGCCGAAGCACCGAGGCAACTGTCAGGCAGGGTTATAAGGGCACACCCAGAGCATAGAGTGGACAGAGGAGATGGACTGGGCCTGTCAGGAAAGCCAGCTCTAGAGGGGCCCCTGGTGGTGAGGCGGTTGCACAGCAGCCACAGCCGTAACAGTACCCCCCCCTCAAGGCCTCCCCCTCCTCCAGGGTCCCATTTTTGCAGGGGGTACTCAATAATAAAGTCAGACCCCTCCGGGGGCGATGCGGCAGGTTCAACTCCTTTCTGAGGCAGCAAGGCAGTCCCTAACCCCTCCTGGGGTGATAAGGCAGACACAACCCCAACCTGGGGCAGCAAAATCATCCATAACCCCTCCTGGGACAAGGCGGCAGAGTTAGACCTCTTCTGGGGCAAGGTGGCAGGTTCCATTCCTTCCTGAGGCAACAGAACAGTCCATAACCCCTTCTGGGGTGACAAGGGGAACACAAACCCCACCTGGGGCAGTGAAATAGTCCATAACCCCTCTTGAGACGACAAGGCAGGTGCTAACCCCTCCTGTAATGACAGCAGGGACGGTCCGGACCCTTCCAGGGTCGGCATCAGGGCCGGCACAGACTCCTCCCGAGTCGGCAGCTGAATCGGTACAGCAGGCTCAGATGGTTGAACAACAAAGTCTGTTGGCAGGACCGGTTCGGACCCCTCCGGGGACTGCAACAGGGCCGGTTTGGACCCCTCCGGGGACTGCAACAGGGCCAGTTCAGTAGGCTCGGATGGCTGAGTCAGAAAGTCTGTCAGTAGGACCGGTTCGGACCCCTCCGGGGACGGCAGCAGGGCCGGTTCGAGCCCCTCCGGGGGCGGAAGCAGGGCCGGTTCAGACCCCTCCAGGGGCAGCAGCAAAACCGGTTCGGACCCCTCCAGGGGCAGCAGCAAAACCGGTTCAGCAGTTTCAGACGGCTGAGAGACACAGTCTGTCAGTAGGGCCGGTTCAGATCCTTCCGGGGCCAGCAGCAGGACCGATTCGAGCCCCTCCGGGGGTGAAGCAGCGGGCTCGGACTCCACTCGAGGCGATGAAGCAGGCTCGAACACCTCTCCGGGCGTTGTAGCAGGTTCGGACCCCTCTCGGGGCGATGAAGCAGGCTTGGCCCCCTCTTGGGGTGAGACAGCAGGCTTGGATCCCTCTTGGGGCGATGAAACAGGTTCAGGCCCCTCTCGGGGTGATGAAACAGGCTTGGACCCCTCGCGGGGTGATGAAACAGGCTTGGACCCCTTGTGGGGAGATGCAGCAGAGTTGGGCCCCTCTTGGGGTGATGAAACAGGTTCAGGCCCCTCTCGGGGTGATGAAACAGACTTGGACCCCTCTCGGGGTGATGAAACAGGTTCAGACCCCTCGCGGGGTGATGAAACAGGTTCAGACCCCTCGCGGGGTGATGAAACAGGTTCAGACCCCTCGCGGGGTGATGCAGCAGAGTTGGAAGGCAGAGCAACAAGGTTAGAATTAAGGCGCAGGGAGGACAAAGATTGTACTGCCGTGGGCTTGATACTTTGAGCCAGAAGCTCCTGCTTTTGTTTCTGGAGGAGCTGCTTAGAGAGGGCACAGGCAGTTCTAGGACGTCTAGGGAAGGTGCTCGTTAGTGTCTTAAGTGCAGCTGTGGGAAGCAGAGCCCTGCTAGAGTTAATTACTTCTCTCAGCTTTCGTTTCTGAGGCTCTAGCGTGGAAGTTATAGAAGGCTTCTTAACCCGGTGAGTTCTAAGATTTTCAGAATTAATACTTGTTTCCTGGTAGCAAGTTTTTTCAAAAGTGTCCAGAGATGAAGTGCTAGAATGCTTAATCCACAAACTGCTACATGAAATAATGTTGCTAACTGGGCCAGAAGCTGAACGCCCGGTAGTAGAACTAGCTGAGCTTTTGGGAGAAACAGATGGCCCGTTAGCTTTGCAGCGGGGGCAGGGTTCGCCTGGAGGCAAAAGGCACGGAAGACAGGAACATTTCCACCATCCTGGCTGTGGAGTAGAACAGTTTAAACACTCTTGATAAACAGAGACATTTCTCTTATTGCAGTTACTGCACAACCAGTGTTCCTGACCAGCAAGTTGACAGGCTAGACAGTTCTGATAGCTTAGGTAATTCAAGGTCTGACAGGAATTGCAGGTATAAAACTTTGAAGGAGGCATCTTGTAATAGGGAAAAAAAGGTTGACTCACCGGTTTA
This sequence comes from Rhinatrema bivittatum, assembly GCF_901001135.1. Lineage (NCBI taxonomy): Eukaryota > Metazoa > Chordata > Amphibia > Gymnophiona > Rhinatrematidae > Rhinatrema > Rhinatrema bivittatum. The sequence goes on along the minus strand of NC_042622.1, from coordinate 184,448,153 downwards.
GCACACAGAGCTATCTCTTCTCCTGGAAATTTGATGGCTTCGGCATACTGTTACGCTTGGGCTGAGTTCAGGGGTAGTGAACACCACCCAAAGGGGTGGCTCCAGGTGGAGAGAGACAGGGATGGCTGGAAACCGTGGCTGGGTCAGGGCAGACAGCAAGAAGCAGTGTCTGGGTCTAGGCTGGGTCAGGGCAGGCGGCAGAGCAAGGCAGGTCAGAAGGCCCGTAGGCCACACACACACAGACGGCCCGTAGGCCAGACACCGTAAGCGGGGCAAGGCAGGTCAGAAGGCCCGTAGGCCACACACCGTGAGCGGGGCAAGGCAGGCCAGAAGGCCCGTAGGCCACACCCACACAGAAGGCCCGTAGGCCACACACCTGTAAGCGGGGCAAGGCAGGTCAGAAGGCCCGTAGGCCACACACACACACAGAAGGCCCGTAGGCCACACACCGTAAGCGGGGCAAGGCAGGTCAGTAGGCCCGTAGGCCACACACACACACAGAAGGCCCGTAGGCCACACACCGTAAGCGGGGCAAGGCAGGTCAGTAGGCCCGTAGGCCACACACACACACAGAAGGCCCGTAGGCCACACACCGTAAGCGGGGCAAGGCAGGTCAGTAGGCCCGTAGGCCACACACACACAGAAGGCCCGTAGGCCACACACAGTAAGCAGGGCAGAGAGCCCGTAGGCCAAACACACACAGACAATAGAGCAGAGGGCCCGTAGGACCGCATGCACAGTAAGCAAGGCAGGGCAGGGCAGAAGGTCCGAAGACCATACACAGCACAAGGTAGAAGGCCCGAAGGCCGCGCAGGGCAAGGCAAGACAAGACAAGGTAGAAGGCCCGAAGGCCGCGCAAGGCAAGGCAAGGCAAGACCGAAGGCCCGAAGGCCACCAAGACTAGGCTAGACAAGACAAGGTAGAAGGCCCGAAGGCCGCGCAAGGCAAGGCAAGACAGAAGGCCCGGAGGCCGCGCAAGGCAAGGCAAGACAGAAGGCCCGGAGGCCGCGCAAGGCAAGGCAAGACAGAAGGCCCGGAGGCCGCGCAAGGCAAGGCAAGACAGAAGGCCCGGAGGCCGCGCAAGGCAAGGCAAGACAGAAGGCCCGAAGGCCGCGCAAGGCAAGGCAAGACAGAAGGCCCAAAGGCCACGCAAGGCAAGACAGAAGGCCCAAAGGCCGCGCAAGGCAGGCTAGAGCAGGGAGCCCAGGTGAGCTCGATGCCGAAGCACCGAGGCAACTGTCAGGCAGGGTTATAAGGGCACACCCAGAGCATAGAGTGGACAGAGGAGATGGACTGGGCCTGTCAGGAAAGCCAGCTCTAGAGGGGCCCCTGGTGGTGAGGCGGTTGCACAGCAGCCACAGCCGTAACATGCCTGACTACATTCCCAGCTTCTCTTCATTGGTCCAGATGTTGTCTTCCTCTTTCTGCAATCTGTAATTTATGAATGCTAACCTTTTCTCCCTTAGCTTTTCAGCTACTTCTTTAGAAAATCATAATGGTCTCTTTGTCCTCTTCCTTTTATTTACATTCCTAATCAAAAGATTAATTGCCTTTATGATATCTCTTTTTGGTTTTGCCGACTGCCCTTCTACTTCCCCTAGATTTTCCCATCCAGCTAACGACTCCTTGAGGTTGTTGTGTGCGTGGACTCTTAGACCAAGGCAGGGTTGATGCAGTCTGCAGGGAAGAGCCCTGCAGGTCCCCACCATCGGCGGACAGACCCAGACAAAGCAGAGGCCCGGCTGGAGCTTCACCTTTACCAGCCCATGTTCCCTCGGGTTTTTGCGTTTGGGGCCAGGGCTGGCAGGTCTTAGGTGGGAGCCTCTGCTGACAGCGGAGAGATCCGTTGAGATAGCTAGGTCGGAGTCAGCATAGGTGAGGTACATCTGGTGGCAGGCAGAGGTCAGTGGCAAGTGGGAATCAAGAATGTCCAGGAGTCAGGCCAAGGTCCATATCAGGTATCCATCTGAAGGGAATGGCAGGACGGGCAGAGCAGGAAGGCTAGGAGAAGAACAAGTGGGCAGCAAGGGAGGCATGGAGGAACTGAAGAACTGAAGACAGTGGCACTGGAAGAGAAGGCATGGAATGCTGGAACTGAGACAGGACACTGAAGTAACATGCACTGCTACTGGAGCAGGGAAACCTGTAGCCGAGGCAAGGAAGTGAAGGTTTGGAGGTCCTTTTATAGGCCTGGCTGCGTGAGGTCATCAAGCTGCACCTCAGGGCTTTTCCCACCACAGTCTCCTTAAATCTGGCAGCATCAGCCGTACATGTGCCTGGGGGGAGGCGAGGCAGCAGAGAGTCTGCCATGGGGTGAGGCGTCCAGCTGCGAAGCAAGCTAGCAACATTTTGCAGCTAAGCGGAGTGGTGCCTGGCACAGAGAAGAGCAGCATCCTGCCACGAGGGCGTCTTGACATGACCGAGGCTCGGCCCGAGAAGTGAGGGCGGCAGTTTGCGGGGTTAGCCCGTGGACCACCGAACGCAACAGAGGTACTCCCCCATTTTGAGAAAGTTAGTTTCCCTGAAGTCTAGGATTTTCACTTTAGAATTAACCTTCATCTTTTGCTTTCTAATAATTGAACCACACCATCCATTGGTCACTGGTTCCCAGATGATCATCGAATACAAAATCCTAAATACTCTGGTATCTTTGTTTTTTTAGAACTCTTTATTTAAATGTTTTTTAATATACATCCAGAATAAAAGGATTACATAACATGTTATTTTAAAACAATTGTACTTAATATACAGAGATCAGAACAAGCCATAAAATAACAGGATACAACATGCAGATCAGCTCGATGCAACCAGAATCAAAATTAGCCAGGAAACTCCTGACTACAGGGTTACATAAACACTTTAGGATATACCATAAAAAGTATGATAAGAACACCATATTATATCATATTTATAAATTTCACATTTTAAGTTAAATCGTAACTTTTCTAGGTCTGCAACATTATAGACCTAAGGAGGTCATTTACTAAGCATTTTTCCCATAGACACAGAATGGGAGAAAAGCCTTAGGAAATCAGGCCCTAAGTTAGCCAATATTCCACACTGGGTCTGGTTTTCCAAAACGTGCTGCCAGAAGATGATGATTGACCAGAGGCCTGTACTTAACCATGATACCTGAGCCAGTCCATCTGCCCAGGAGTGCCAGTGAAGGACTGACAAACACAGGCAGGTCTAGAATATCAGCAATCTTCTGTGCTACCTGTGCCGAACATTGATGTGTAATCTGACAGTTCCACCACATGTGAAATTATGTACCTGATACTCCGGTATTTTAGAATATGTGAGTATACGATGTACCAGGTTATAAAATATGTATAAATATACCCAGAAACATGCGCATGCATGTTAAAAAAGAAAAAACATGCTAATACATTATTTTACTTATTTGGACACGTTCCGAGATACCCGGATAATTAGCGCTATCTGAATTACAGGATCATTCATCAAATTGCGTTAGGCCTTATGGCTCAATAATAAGCTCTAACGTATGTTATATCGTGTATATCATGCAATATTGATGTGAGAGTGGACTATCACAGCAATATTGTGCAATGTACGTGATATTTTGCAGGTTTCCACCCAGATACTATCCCCTATTACAATGACCTTCTTTGCATGCAAATACATGCAAAGAAGGTCATTACTAGGCAATTCGATGCAAATATTTTATTGCGGCCGACCGAGAAGGTAGTCAGATGCAATAAAATAACAACACCTCCCTGGTAAGCATTAGATGTGTGGCGGGAAGCCTGGGACTCTAACACAGGTCTCAAGGCTCCTGCCGCACATTTAAAGTGGCAGGGAAAAGAAAAAATAAACCACAGCCAAACAGGAAGGTTGAGGTGGGTCATTGCTGACCCACAATCAACCCAGGGCCAGCAGCCCCCCTTCAGAGACCCCCTTACCTTATAATCATCCCACATTGGGACGGGTGCACTCTCGCACCATTTCTGGTCAGCACCATTTTCCAAAATGGAGTTGACCTCATCTCGCCACAGGCATGTGACTGTGGTAAGGTCTAGGCATGGGACTCAGGCCACGTGGCTGGGGCAATGTAAGGTTGGAGCCATTTTGGAAAATGACGCAGACTGGGATGGGTGAGGGGTTGCACCTGTCCCTGACATGGGATCGATTATAAGGTAAAGGGTCTCAGGAAGGGGCGGGGCAGGGGGCCTATCTATTAGATGGGCCGGAGGAGGGGGATCTGTCTCGGGTGGGCTGGGGAGGGGCCGCCACCGCATGCATATTTTAAACCTTTTTTTTTTTTTGGAGGAATTGGGATCACCTCGACCGGCGGCTCTGGGTTGAAATGAGTGTCATCAATGATCCCCCACTACACCTCCCTGTTTGGATGCAGTTTATTTTTGGAGTAGCCAGTGGGCCTTTGAGACGATGGCGGTCCCATAAGGTTGGGGTTGCCATCACGTTAAATGGCCACTTGCCACAGTCTTTTGAATTGCAGTATTTGGCTGCAACACAAAAGAATGTGCCATCGAGCCGCAATGCGTTTTTGGTGGAGGGGGCCCCACTATCGCGGCAAGACTGCTGATGACTTGCCTCCACACAGATCCAATGACTGTGCCATCAACTTGAAGCCGAACATGGAACCACCCAAACGAAGGGTTTACCCCCTCTCCGTGGTGGAAAATAAAGCGATATCCGAGTACATCCAGGAGAATCTCCAGAAAGGCTTCATAAGACCTTCCAAGTCTCCTGCCGGCGCAGGCTTCTTCTTCGTGGGGAAGAAGGACAGAACATTACTTCCATGTATTGACTACAGAGGCCTGAATGAGATCACTGTAAAGGATTGCATATCCCTTACCACTCATCTCAGAGTTATTTGACAGGCTACAGGGAGCCCAAATATTCTCCAAGCTTGATCTCAAAGGAGCCTATAATTTAGTTCGCATCTGCTCTGGCGATGAATGGAAGACGGCTTTTAATACCCGGGATGGGCACTTTGAATACCTGGTGATGCCCTTTGGCTTATGTAATGTCCCGGCTGTCTTCCAAAACATGATGAATGACATTCTGCGTGATCTACTCTACCAATGTGTCGTCGTCTACTTAGACGACATCTTGATATTTTCCCAGGACCTGAAAACCCATCAGGAAGATGTTAAAAGTTCTGCAGAGACTTTGTGAGAACCGCTTGTATGCCATGCTGTCTAAATGCGAATTCCACAAGGAATCTGTGCCCTTCTTAGGGTACATTATCTCAAACAAAGGTTTCCAGATGGACCCTCAGAAGCTGGAGAGCATTAAAAAATGGACACAACCCACTGGCCTAAAGACTCTGAGACGATTTTGGGGATTTACCAACTACTACTGGACCTTCATTAAAGATTACTCTTCATTGACTGTTCCCTTAACAGCGATGACTAAGAAAAAAGCCAATGTTGCCACTTGGTCTACGAAGGCTGTGACAGCATTTCAGAAGTTAAAAGACTCCTTCTCAAGCAAACCATGTCTCCGCCATCCGGACCCTACACGACCCTTCATCGTGGAAGTTGATGCCTCGGATGTAGGTGTAGGGGCAGTGCTAAGCCAGTCCAGTGATTCTAAAGTCCTGCACCCCTGTTCTTTCTTTTCCCGACGCTTCTCGCCTGCGGAGAAGAACTACAGCACTGGGGATAAAGAGCTACTGGCAATAAAAATGGCATTTGAAGAATGGCGCCCCTGGCTTGAAGGTGCACAACCTCAGATCACTGTTTTCACTGATCACAAAAATCTGGAGTACCTCCGTCACGCTCAACGCCTTAACCATAGACAGGCGAGGTGGACCCTGTTCTTCAACAGATTTGACTTTGTGCTGAAATACCGCCCTGGTGATAAAAATGTCAGAGCAGATGCTTTATCTCTCTCTTCTCTCTGAAGATGTACTTGATGAACCTCAGCATATCATTGCCCCGAAAAGAGTTATCCTATCAGCTACTCATCCGGTACCCCCGGGCAAGACCATTGTACCCAGTAAACTAAGGAAGAAATTGCTAGCCGATTCAAAACTGGCTGGACATCCTGGTCAACGCTGAACACTGGCTATTATTGGTGGCCAACCATGAAGGAAGACTCCATTGCATACATAGCTTCCTGTCCAAACTGTGCCAGACAGAAACCTCCACCTGGACGTCCTTGGGGCTTGCTTCAACCCTTGCCAGTACCAGACGAGCCTTGGACCCACATTGCTACAGAGTTTGTGGTAGACTTGCCACTTTCTGGAGGTAACTATACCATCTGGATTACAGTGGATCGATTCTCGAAGATGGCTCACTTCATGGCTCTCCCAGGCTTGCCTTCAGCCATGGAACTCGCTAAACTATTCATCAGCCACATCTTTCGCCTACACGGCATGCCTAAACACATTGTCTCTGACAGAGGAGCTCAATTTACAGCAAAGTTCTGGAAAGCTTTATGCAAGAAGTTCGACATCACACTTGACTTCACCTCTGCGTACCATCCTCAGTCAAATGGCCAAACTGAGAGAATGAATAGAACTTTCAAACAGTTCCTTCGCGCCTATGTTGGTTCACGACAGAATGACTGGGCTGAACTGTTGCCCTGGGCTGAATTCGCCATCAATTCCCATCCAGCATCATCTACTGGATCAACACCTTTTGAAGTGGTCTATGGACGACAACCCTTACCACCTTTACCACTTCCACTTTCTGTGTCATCCCCGGCAGCTCAATCTACTGCCAAAAATATATAACTCTGGAGAGAGACTAAAGAGATGTGCCAAAAAGCAGGACAAAGAGCTAAGAAAGGCTATGACATTCACCATAGCAAGGCTCCTGAATTCCAGCCTGGTGACAAAGTCTGGCTTTCTACCAAGCATCTAAGTCTTAAGCTTCCATCTGCTCGCTTTGCTCCACGCTTTGTCGGATCCTTTCCTATCCTCCGACGATTGGGGTCACTCACCTATAGTCTGAAACTTACTCCAGCTAGAAATATTCATAAAGTGTTCCATGTATCGCTGTTGAAACCGCTTGTTCTTAGCAGTTTTCTAACAAGACACCTGAACCTACTCCTGTTGATACAGAAGAAGACATTGAGTAAAAGGTAGATGCCATCCCTGACGTAAGAAAGAGAGGCAGAGTATGGGAATACTGATGCATTCGTGCCTGTTCTCGCCCTCGCTCCACTCTCTCTACCTTAGTGGCGATTCCCTTCGGGTCTGATGGACAGATGCTGCCGCGGCTTCTCCTCGCCGCTTCTCTCTGGAATCCCCGGGCTGGCCTGACGCTGCGGATCTGCCATGTTCCTGATGACGTAAGGGCGCGTGCGTGCGCTCCAAGGGCGCGAACCTCGGGGGCGTCCCCCAGTAGTGACGTCATCCGCTTCCAACTTAAAAGGTCTTTTGCTTGCAACTACGAATCGAGTTAGCAAGGGGAATTCTTTCTCCGCTGCTCTGCCTCCACAAACAAAACCCCTCGATCATCTAACAGTCCAACTGACTCCCTCACAGGCTTTCTGCTTCGGATATATTTAAAAAGGTTTTTACTGTGAGTTTTTGCCTCTACAGCCAACTTCTTTTCAAATTCTCTCTTAGCCTGTCTTATCAATGTCTTTCATTTAACTTGCCAATGTTTATGCTTTATCCTATTTTCTTCTGTTGGATCCTTCTTCCAATTTTTGAATGAAGATCTTTTGGCTAAAATAGCTTCTTTCACCTCCCCTTTTAACCATGCCGGTAATCGTTTTGCCTTCTTTCCACCTTTCTTAATGTGTGGAATACATCTGGACTGTGCTTCTAGAATGGTATTTTTTAATAATGACCACGCCTCTTGGACATTTTTTACTTTTGTAGCTGCTCCTTTCAGTTTTTTTCTAACAATTTTTCTCATTTTATCAAAGTTTCCCTTTTGAAAGTTTAGCACGAGAGCCTTGGACCACGCTCTGGTTTCCAACCCTTGGACTGGCTGCGGACCGCTCGTTGGACTAGGAGTTTTGGGCGACTTCTGGAGTTTCTTCAACTTCTCTACAGAGATTACTTACGACCTGCTGGAGGCGCCAGCCGTCTGGAACCCATGACCTGCAGGAGGCCACTTGGCCACTTAGGAGCCACTTGGACTTAGGAGAGGCCTCCTGGATGAAAGCCGGAGTCAGGAACCAGAAGCCGGAATCAGATGCCAGTGGACGAGCCGAAGTGTGAAGCCAGTAGTCGGAAGCCAAAGTCAGAAGCCAGTGGACGGAAGCCAAAGTCAGAAGCCAGTAGTCAAAAGCTGAAGTCAGAAGCCAGTAGACGAAAGCAGCAACTAGAGACTCTCAACAGAGAGTGAACCTTGTTGCAAGGTAAAGCATAGGCCCAGCTGCAGCATCTGACGTCATTTGTGGGCCGTCCTCACTCTTCCCGTGCTGGCCCCTTTAAGTCCTGACCCCCTGCGCACGCACGCGCCTAGAGGATTGGGCCAGGTGCCGAGGATCGACGGTGTCTCCTTCCAGGAGGGAGCGCCGTGGCTGTTAGTACCTGGAGCGTGGACCCTTGTTCTGAGGTAGAGTCTGTACTGCCGTCAAGGGGCGAACTCCTCGTCGGTCTCTACCGTCAGATGGCGAGGCCTGTTGCAGATGCAGATCGGACTTCACCCTGGAAGCACGTGGTCCCCCCAGGAGGAGCCCGTAGGGACACGGCCGCTGGGACTTAGGCGACTCTCTGAGGATAGAAGATGGTCTGGATGCAAGCGCCTCCTGCAGGTCGTGGGCTTCAGAAGGCTGGTGCCTCCAGCAGGTCGTAAGTAATCTCTGTAGAGAAGTTGAAGAAACTCCAGAAGTTGCCCAAGACTCCTAGTCCAACGAGCGGTCCGCAGCCAGTCCAAGGGTCGGAAACCAGAGCGTGGTCCAAAGCCAGTCCAAGGGTCGGAAACCAGAGTGTGGTCCAAAGCCAGTCCAAGGGTCGATATCCAGAGAGCGGTCCCAAGCCGGTCCAAGAGTCGAAGTCCAAAGCGTGATCCGAAGCCGGTCCAGGGGTCGAAGTCCAAGGCGTGGTCCAGAGCCAGTCCAGGGGTCGAAGTCCAAAGTGCGGTCCAAAGCCAGTCCAGTGGTCAGGGTCCGAAAGAAGCAATCCAACGAGGAGGGCAGAGCAGAAGCGGGACGAAGAATCAGGATACCAGGAACACAGGAACCAAGCAGACCTCAATACTAAGGCAAGGTCTGAGGAGCAGGCCTTGCCTTAAAATACTAAATCCAGAGGAAGTGCTGCAGAAGGGAGCCATGACACTTTCTGTCGTGGCCCCTTTAAATGCTGTCTTCAGCCGCGCGCGTGCGGCCCTAGTGAAGAGGAGAAGGGGGCGGAGCCACGGTCTGAGTCAGAGGCCTGCAGCCGGCCGCACAGCGGCCTGGGCCGCGCAGAGATCGTCTTCTGAGGTTCCCTGCACCAGCAGGAGCCTCTGTGGAGCCCCGACGCCGCAGGTGAGCACTAGGTCCCGGCCGCGGACCGCCGCGGCCGGCGGCCATGACAGTCGGCCCCGGTCGTGGACTGCCGCGGACTGCCACGGCCGGCGGCCATAACAGCGGCAGAGGCCAGGACGGGCTTTGCCAGCCGGGGAGGAGTAGCAGCGGCCTGGGCCAGCCCCGAGGTAGGTGAAGGTCCTGGGGCACGGCCCAGGACCGTAACATGCAGTTAGTGTAGCTGTGTTTAAAAAAGAATTGGATAAGTTCTTGGAGGAGAAGTCCATTACCTGCTATTAATTAAGTTGACTTAGAAAATAGCCACTGCTATTACTAGCAACAGTAACATGGAATAGACTTAGTTTTTGGGTTCTTGCCAGGTTCTTATGGCCTGGAATAGCCACTGTTGGAAACAGGATGCTGGGCTTGATGGACCCTTGGTCTGACCCAGTATGGCATGTTCTTATGTTCTTACCCCCACCTAGTCAGTATTTCACTTTTAAGATGTTTACTATCACTTACTCCAGATATGCGAGTAAGCTGCCAAATCTGTACAGGAAACTTGCTTATAAAATAGCACGAATACTGGCGAACTAATGTCACTGCAGGGGTATATATATACTGTGATGTCAGCTTTGCTCCGTCTCCATCTGCTGGTAGAGGTGCATATCCCACTGGTTCTGGATTCATCTGTCTAGATGTTAAGAAATTTAGGGTTAGACATGGGAAATGAGGTGTGCTGGTGACAAAAAAAACTGTCCTGAATAAGGAAAGGAGTGATATCTTATAAGAGGCTACAATCATAGCTAGATGCTGGTTCTGTCCTTAAGAGTGCTGGGAATAATTGGGTGGACTGGGGGTGTGGGCCGCTAGCTGTTATCTAGTGTAAAGTAGTTTGCCTGCCATCTTACTCCACTTAAATAAAGGTTATCTAATAGGTTACAATGTTTTTCTTTTGTGTTATTATACCACATTGTAAACATCCGATGGTGATACATTTAATTAAATAAAATGATTTTATAATTATGAATTCAATCATTCAGATTCCAACCCCGCCCCTACAAGGCCACTGTGCAGGCAAAGAGGGGCTCCAGGACCCAACTAATGAATGACACCGTTCCATTAGCAGAGACCCCGCCCCCTGCTTTCCCCTCCTCCCCCCGCCTTTCCTCAGAACCCCACCCTCTCGGCCAAAGCGCCGCGCGCGGGCGGCCAATGAGAGCAGTCCTGAGAAAGCTGGCAGACTGGAGCTGCGGCTCCCTGTGATACAGCGCCGGCGATAGGGAGAGCTCGGCGGGCACCTCCTCTTACTGTCCGCAAAACAGCGGGCACATTGCACTCTGCAAAGGAAAGAGGAACGCAGAAAGCGGCAGCAGGAGCCGCGGGCGCCGGCGGCTCCCTCTCAGGTGAGTGACCTTTTGTCACAGCTTTCCTTTCTTCTCAGCCTGGTAACATGGAGGGATTCAAGTGACGAGTCCCCTCCTCTCTCTCTGCACATATATGTGTGTGTGAATATATATTAAAAGCAGGAGAAGTACTCCTGCTCTCCCCCTCCCCTTCCCCTTCCGAGAATAAGCGGCTTCCTGCAGCTGTCCGCTAATTCTTTGCAGGTGGGGCACGCGCAGGAGGCTGCAGCAGCACTTCCTTATCCCGCTGCAGTGGGCTTGCTCCGAAAACTTGTGTGGGAATGGAGGGGGGGGGCAGCAGCAGCAGCTGTCAACTCTGTCAGCCCTGTCGCAGCTCCTGCCAAAAGCTGTTCTCTTTCACTTTGGGAAGGGACCGCTTTCCAGGATGAATTGAAGGTTCGGGGCTTTTTATTCGTCTGCAATGATCCTTGCTTGCGTTCACGAAGGGCCAGATGTACTAAAGGCTTTATGCCCCATAGACACGAAATGAGAAAATCCTCTTTGTATATCTGGCCCCTAGCCTTAGAGAAAAAAAAATGCATATGATGATAGTGTTAAGAAATCAATATTTTTTAGGCGAGCTATAAAATTAGAGAATTTAAAAAGAGGGGGCTTTTTTGCTAAACATAAAACCATTCCCCATTCATCAGTTAATTTTTTTTTTTTTGTGCTTTCTTGATCTTGTAGTTTGTGCTATGTATTCGGAATCTGCCTGCTTTTTTTCAGGGTAAATGAAAAATGAATAAAGGCTTTTCCCCATGGAGGGGCTCTGTAACCATTTTCTTTGCAGTAAGGTTTAGTGCAGCAGAGTAACGAATAATATCTTGTTTTCAGAAGTGTTTTAAAGCATAGGAGTGGGCTGTTGAACATATAGAAACACCAGTGTTGCATTTGTGGGCTCTTTTTTTTTTTCTCTCTCCCTCTCAAGGATTTTGAGCTGGTGTCAATTGAGAGTCACTGTTTAAGATCCTTACTGTTATACTGTAGATATTTTTACATGCTGGGTCTGTGATTTTGTCCTTTTATTAAAAAGTTGATAGACAATAGAATGTTTTTATATATTAATGTATGCAGTCAGTTGGAACAATTACTGACTTTATTTTTGCATTTGTGTGAAACCTATTGACTGAATTGGAATGAAAGTACCTAGAGTCTGAAATATGTTACACACAAATAACCCAAGATGCTAGTGACTCAAAACAGACTGTGGGTGTTGTGCTTTTACAAGGATTAAATCTAGTCCCGCAGAACAGAGTGAAGACCAGTCAAAGCTGCAGGTTTCCATGAGCAGTGTGCAGACACTCGCTTGTATTACATAGTGCTGCTCTGCAATTTCTACATAACTGGGAATCTTTCTGAGGTCTCCACTGCTTTTTCATTTCTTCTGTATAAATCTGTGTGTGTATACATAAATGTATATTTGCCCCACACAAAGTTTATTTAATGTACTTCAGACTTTATGTATTATATATAGAGAGAGAGTATTTTACTTCTTTTTGCCAGGGTTGTAATAAAACCTTCCTCTTCAATGCATACTATAGCCTAAAATCAAAAGTGGTGATATCAAGAATACTAACTGAAGAATTGTTATATCATCATGAGGTTCAATGAGATTATAAACTCGCACAACAAATGATGTGATATTTCTTTGCCATAAGAACTCTCCACCCCTCTGAACCTAGTTTCTACTCTGAACTAGCAGAAGATGGGAACACTGTGGAAGCCGGTGGGGGAGGGTGGCTGGAGATGAGGAGAGGAAGGCTCAGCAGTGACACCTACTGGCCAGATGTGGGAGTGCATGTGTACCAGGCTATGAAGGGATGTGTGAGCCCCTGCCATAGACTGTCACTGGTGTCCCGGCTAGGCTATACTATAGTGAGAGGAGTGCTAAATAATGATGAGAAAAACCCCAGAAATAAAGAGAATTAGTCCAGTTTGGCATTACTTATTTTCCTCATCTTTCATGCTTGTATCTTACATTTTCTCCAAAAATATGGAAGTTTCCAGCATTTACTAAAAAGGTATGCGAGTTTATCCACTTCTACATTTTCACAATGATTAACACTTGACCAAAATGAGCAAAACTGTATGTTACCCATTATTTCAGTCTTAGCTTAATTTTTTCAGTCTCGTTTCTGAAGACAGAGAAGGCTTATGAGATTACTCCATTTGTGTGTATGTTTATACTCAATTTTTATGTTTTGGTATCCTATCCAAATCAGGACATGGAGAATTCTGGCACAGGTGTTTTATTCATATCCACTTATCTGCGCAGGTTGTGGATGTGAACACACCTGTAGCTCCTCTTGTTACAGGTGAATTGTTTTGTTTACGTTTTTATCACACATGTAATTTTAGGACTGCTGGTGTTTCAGACATTCCACGGCATGTTTATTTTACCACTCGTCAGCATATGCATTTTAATGTTGGCGCAGCATCACTCAAGTGGAGTACAGGCTGACACGGCAGCCAAAATGCAGCAGGAGGAAAAGCATCAATGTAACGTGCTGCGGGTCAGTTTGTATTTTACTTTAGGTTACCAGCAAAGGAAAGCCAGAGTCTGTTACTTTTTAGTATCTTGAAACAACCAAATGCTTTCTTGGGGATGTGTTAAAGATGAAGCTAACTGCAGTAACTAGTTCCTGTATATTTCTGAAAGGAGACTGTAGTGCTAGGTAGACTCCACATCTGTGAGTGAACACTTTCTCTTCCACTGGAGGCTGTGATTTTGCAAGCCACATCTGTTTTAAAATATCACTTGTTACATTTTTTTTATATGGTGTTATGAGCATGGGAACTTTGTCTCTGACTGGTGCATTTGCAAAATTCCTGTTGTGACCATTTGGAGTTTTGCTCAAGAGTGAGGTTTTTATTGTGGATAGCCATGCAAATTATTTTGGTAATAGCTATGAAAAATGTGCAGGTAGATTGGTTCTATTTTATAATAAGCTTCCAGATTTTAGCTGAACTTTGTGGCTCTGGTGTTATAATGATAAAAAGTTTCATATTCCATTTGACTAGGGAGTCACTAGTGTTGAGTGACATTGTTCCTTCTCTTCAGTACATTGGAAGCCTTTTGGTTCGCTATCTCTCCTCCACGGCTGTTCAAGATGATTATATTCCCATAGCCTAGAACAGAGAAGGCTGTTTTGTATAGGCCCTCAAAAGACTCCCACAATAGGGGTTTGATTTCTTGCTCAGAAAACAACGCATGTGTGGGAGTAGCATGTGGCCTGCCTGAAGAATTTTTGACATGGTCAGGCGGGCCTTGCAGTGTTCTAGTCCATGGGCTCTTCTTTTCTCTGAGCAGGAAGCCATGGTGCAGAGGCCACGTAGGGGCATGAGGTCTCCAAAGAGATGCTCCAGGATGCAGCAATCCCAAGAGCTTCCAGGATTTTCCAGATCTTTTCCGCAGAGAATCCGCTAGCACCTTAATCAGCACCACGAACAAGATACTAGATGAACCATTACACAAGTTAGCTCTGAAATCCTAATTGTTCCTCACATCAGTGCTTCATGTGCCCTTGAAATTTACACTTTAACAGATTGGCATGCAGAGAGAACTGCACAAGGGTTTTGTGCTGGGAACTCTTGCACTGAACCGAGCTGGTTTGTTCTCCTTCGCGAAATAGATAACACTATTTCCATGTTCTTTTTATTCCTCCCCTACATTTTTGTTCCTTTCTTGTAAGTGGCAAAAAGTGTATAATGGTGGTGGTATAATATGCCATGGAGGCTAAAATAGAAGCAGAACCCTCGTCACAAATAGAGAGCTATATCACAGTGGATTAGTTTAATTATGAAAAGATTTTTTTTTCTTTAATTTTTTTTACCCATCCCCTTACAAAAATCACCCAGGAGGAGGTACAAAATTATTAATAAAATACTCCTACCCTTTAAAAAAAAAAAAAAAAGGTACCATACTGGGTCAGACCAAGGGTCCATCAAGCCCAGCATCCTGTTTCCAACAGTGGCTAATCCAGGCTACAAGAACCTGGCAATTACCCAAACACTATGTAGATCCCATGCGACTGATGCTAGTAATAGCAGTGGCTATTCCCTAAGGAGCAGATTTTAAAACCTGTGCGCGGGCGCAGATTTGTTTGCACAACCCGGCGCGAACAAATCTACGCCCGATTTTATAACATGTAAGGATTTTGTTAGATAGCATTTTTTGTAGGAGGTAGAAAATGTTAGGAAGGAGTAGGAGCAGGGCAACCAAAATGATAAAGGGGATGGAACAGCTCCCCTATAAGGAAAGGCTAAAGAGGTTAGGGCTGTTCAGCTTAAGAAGAGACTGCTGAGGGGGGATATGAGAGGTCTCTAGAACAGGTAAATGTGAATCTGTTGTTTACGCTTTCGGATAATAGAAGGACTAGGGGGGCATGCAATGAAGTTAGCAAGTAGCACATTTAAAACTAATCAGAGAACATTTTTTTCCACTCTATGCATAATTAAGTTCTGGAATTTGTTGCCGGAGGATGTGGTTAGTGCAGTTAGTGTAGCTGGGTTTAAAAAAAGGTTTGGGTAAGTTCTTGGAGATGAAATCCATTAACTGCTATTAATCAAGTTGACTTAGGGGCAAATTTTCAAAGGGTTACATGCGTAAGATATGCTCGTAACCCCCGAAAAACTGCCCCTGCGCACACCGAGCCTATCCTGAATAGGCTCGGTGGTGCGCGCAAGCCCCTGGACGCGCGTATGTCCTGGGGCTTGCAAAAAGGGGCGGGGCATGAGCCTCCAGGCACAGTGGGCCAGCCGTTGGCCAGCACGCGTAACTTCTTCAACAAAAGGTAAGGGGGAGGGGTTCTAGGTGGGGGTGGGGGGTGGAAGGAAAGTTCCCTCCGAGGCCGCTCCGATTTCAGAGCGGCCTCGGAGGGAACGGAGGCAGGCTGCTTGGCTCGGCGTGGGCAAGTTGCATAATTGTGCATAGAGTAAAAAAAAATGTTCTCTGATTAGTTTTAAATGTGCTACTTGCTAACTTCATTGCATGCCCCCTAGTCCTTCTATTATCCGAAAGTGTAAATAACAGATTCACATTTACCCGTTCTAGAGACCTCTCGTATCCCCCCCTCAGCCGTCTCTTCTCTAAGCTGAACAGTCCTAACCTCTTTAGCCTTTCCTCATAGGGGAGCTGTTCCATCCCCTTTATCATTTTGGTTGCCCTGCTCCTACTCCTTCCTAACATTTTCTACCTCCTACAAAAAATGCTGTCTAACAAAATCCTTACTGCTGACAAACATGCCTCCGTTAGTGGACTCGTCAAAGAGCTCAGCTGCCACACTGTGATGATTTGACCCAGTTTAAGGCCCAAGAACCACTTGCTTATGATCTGGACTTCCAGGCCTTCAGTCTACATCTGAAAGACCAAAGATTGCCTCTTTACTTTGGGCAGATAGCAATCTGTTCCCGAAAGAGGTCACAGCCCAAGAGAGAGATTAGCTGTGACAAGGAATCAGGTGAGCTATCTGTTGGTGAAGGAATTTAAAGCAGTGATCCAGCCTGGATTCTGGAAGTTACACGGAGCACACTTGCTGGGCAGAGTGGGGAGGAGAACTAGTGGTCATGTTGTCTTCTGTCGCTATCATGGTGTTTAGTGGTGGATTTACAGACTTCCTAACAATTTGAGGTAGATCTTAAATAAGCACGCCAGATTTTTATAAGATACGTGCGTAGCCGCGCCTATCTTATAAAATCCGGGGTCGGCGCGCACAGGGCTGCTCAAAATCGGCAGTCTGTGCGCGCCGAGCTGCGCAGCCTGCCTCCATTCCCTCTGAGGCTGCTCCGAAATCAGAGTGGCCTCGAAGGGAACTTTCCTTCTGCGTTCCCCCCCCCCCCCCCCCCACCTCTTGTTGTGCAAGTTACACCTGTTTGAAGCAGGCCGCAGTGCCGGGGGACTCTGGACCGCCTGCCCCGGGACGCACGCGCCGGCAGCCTATGCAAAATAGGCGCGCGGCGCAGTGCTTTTAAAATCTAGCGCTTTGGGAATAACCACATGGGCAACCTTTAGGCCAGGGGTCTGGAACCCATGGCTCGCGAGCCAGATATGGCTCTTTTGAGGGCTGCATCTGGCTCGCAGACAAGTGTCGCCACACTTTCCCGCTGACCCAGCTGCTCCCCGGTCCTCCTCCGCCCGGGCTTAAAATGCTGTCAGCCCTGGCGGAACGCAGCAGGACAGCTGGAGTCAGCGACACCGGCGTGCTCTCTTCTTCCCGAACCCCCCCCCCCCCCGCGGCCCGGAAGAGGAAGTGGAGAGTATCGGGTGCGTGCGCGGCAAGAAGAGGCCACGCTAGTGCGCTCGGCATCGGCCCGAAGAAAAGAAGACTGCAGCGCGGCTCGGAGGAAAATGAAGAGCTTCAACTGCGGCCGATGGGACTCCGCCTCCGCGAGGGCTAAAAATGAAGGAGGTTAGCGTTGGGAGGAGGCTGCTGCTGCCGCGAGTTCCTGGGGTGGGAGGGGGAGAGAGTGAATGAGCGAGCAAGCATGTGTGTTTGCTCGCTCATTCATGTGATTGAGAGCCTGTGTGTAAATGAGAGAGAGGACATGTTTGTAAGCATGTGAATGAGAGTCTGTGTGTGAGAGAAAGACAGCATGTATTTATGTGATTGAAAGCCTGTGTGTGTGTAAGCGTGAAAAGATAGACAGCATGTGTGTAAATGTGTAATTAAGAGCCTATATAAGTGAGAGAGAAAAAACATGTGTATATGTGAGTATTGAGAGCATGTGTGTATAGGTGTGTCATTGAGAGCCAGTGTGAGAGAGAGCACTGGTATGTGACAGAGAGGAGAAAGTTCCAAGCAAACCACGCCACCTCCTGCTAATTCAGAACAATCTCAGGACACCTGGATATCAAACGTTCCCAGGTATGCAGAGCAAAAAAAATTTTGTATCCTTATTTTTCATTACTGGGTCTTTGTGTCTGCTATTTTGAAATATTTTGTTGGTATCTGGAAATGTTTTATATGAGTTTTTAATTATTGGATATTCCACTCATCAGCTGTTTCAAAATATGTTCTTTTTGTTAGTACAGTTTACTGCTGATGATTTTATATTTCTTGATTTGTTTTATAAGGATGGGTGATGTTTCTTTTTTCCTTTGTTACACTGCATACAGAGACTCTGGCTTGTTGCAGTTTCCAATTCAGTTTTTTCTGCATGCTTCTTGTTATGCGTTTTGGTCTCTTTATTCTATGTTAGGTGAGGGACAGCACGTGATTCAGGTGAGGTTTTCTGCTGGCGTGTAGTTTCTGTGTAGGACTCTATAGCAGCCTGTCTTGGTCTGTTTTCCTAATATGAGATGTATTGGTGTCTTAAGGCCTGGTGTAATATTTTCAGAGACTTATTGTACTTTAAAAGTGTGATCTTACATAAAATGCACACATTTACTTGTATTTAGTTTTAAACATATTGTATGGCTCTCATGGAATTACATTTTAAAATGTGGCGTTTATGGCTCTCTCAGCCAAAAAGGTTCCTGACCCCTGCTTTAGGCTGTATGTGTAGCTATTGGTGACACCTAGGCTTTATGCAGCAGCGGAATGAATTGGTGGGTAACGGAGGAAATATCCCGATATTGACAGTGAATTTGGCACTCTGATGGTTCTTTGTTACCTTGGTAGGTACTGCTGTATAAAAGTGGTAGTATATAATTTTGGTGTTCTTACTTTTTTTGGAGACATTTTTAAAGCAGATCGCATTCAGGTACTGTAGGGATTTCTCTCTCTCTCTCCTTCCCCCCCCCCCCCCCCCATCAGAAATTTGGTACGGGAAACATATCTGGTCTGTTTCAAAAGCTGAGGAGTAAAGTTTTTTTGGGGGGGGTTGGTGTGTTCTCTAAGATTTAGAATGCCATTTTGGTCTGAATAATTGCATAGATTTTGTATGAGCTCCAGTAGATCTAATTTTATAATGCTGTGCATTATTTGCATAATGTAGACTTACATTTTTTCCACCACCCTTGACTTTCTTGGGCTCTCTTCCACATGTTGAGGTGGGCTGCTTTTTAGTCTGTGGCCTGAAGTGTATGCTTGCCTGGAAATTGTAGTTCCCTGAGCCTGCCGTGCACTGTTAAAACTTTTTTTTTTTTTTTTTTTGAGAAATCCCCATTCACAGGCTGTGAAATAATTGTTAGAGTGTAAACTCATTTGCATACCTGTTGAAACATTAACAGATGGAAAGGCTTTTTGGAATTGCTTGTGACTTGTGATAACTTGCTTCAGGATCTGTTTTTTAGAAATGTTCTTCAGTCTCTGTGTGTGGAGGGGGATGTATTTAACACGGAGCGTGTTTTCTGTGTTGTCATGCTTGGCTTCTCTCCTGCACTACAGGTTCACGCTTACACATTGCTAAGGTAGTCTTCAGTATTCAAATGAAGGATGTGCATTAATGATGCTCGATAAACTTTACGCGGATGTGAGCTAGAAATTCTTTCTGACTGTGGCTCTTGTCTGTGTGTTGAACAGCATTTATATTCCAGTAATATTTTGAGCTCAGTTCTTTAGTAGAGTAGAGTGACTTATCTTACTGCTTTCTATGCCCATATGATCAGGCTCATGCTGTTAAAGTAAAAAAAATTCTAATCAAGTGCTGTCTTGAAGAGTGTTAACAAAATCCCTCGTGGACGTCCTTTCCTTATTTTCAGTTCTTTGTTAGAATACCTGGTAAATAAACATTCCCAGGTGCTCTTTGCTAACGTATTCTAGGAATGATGCCTTGTTTTATAATTACTTTACCTGCCCCAGGGAGTCTTCCAAGGGAACACTACTGCTAGTAATCTCACGTTAACAACTGTATTGCCTGCTTTCTTATAACCTGCCATCAGGGTAGGGAAGAAGCCCATCGCTAGGAGAGAGAAGAAACTTTTTTTTTTTTTTTAAATTTTAAACTTACCATGAAATACAAAATAGTAAATCCTGTTTTTGTTTTTTGTTATCTGATTGGAAACCATTCTGTTTTGAAAGATGACCTGAGTGATTGTTCTGATTGTATTTATTTTCTTATTGTTACAACTTTTATTGGTGCAGTTTTTATAGTTTCAGGGTGTATTTTGAAATATAGTTTTTCATTTTAGCTTTTAAATGAAATAGAGATGTTAGATTTTATTGTCTTTATTTTATGTTCCCTATTTTAAATGCAAATGTGTTAATTAACATTTGCTGTATGATGTAAACAGACATATGTTTTTTACACGAATGCCGGTATATAAAAATCATTAAATACATATAATTAAGACACCTTTCTTCACTTTTGAAAAGAGGACTTTGCTTTCCTTACTCCATGTTGGTTCTATGCAAAGTCACACTAGCCACTTCATGTGTGATTGGTTTTATACTAATGAGTTCCAGATGTAATTGGTTAATAGTATTTTGGTTGCCATGTTAGTCCACTTGAATATGGAGAAAGAAGGGTCTAGCTTAGCTAGTCACAGATGCATTGAGTTCAGTGAATAGATTTTGCCTATGACTTGTTTCATCTTATTTCTGCATAATTGGGCAATAATAGTAATTCTTCATACATAAGTACTTTAGAAGTTTGTTTTTTAAATATTATTATTGCTATTCCTTTCTGTAGTTTCTGATTAAAATTCAAATTTCAGGATGGTGATGCACTTGAATAGGGTTCCATCTACTACTGTGTGTGCTGGGACCATGGAGATTGCAAGTCAAAGATCCAAATTACCACTAATGCATTAATGCTTAACCTGTCCTTTTGGCAACTTCCAGTAGCCAGGACTTTTATATAGCTGGCATTAGGGGGTCATAAGAACATAAGTTGCTGTACTGGATCATAAAAGGGTCCATCAAGCCCAATATCCTGTTTACAACAGTGGTCAATCCAGGATACAGAAACCTGGCAAGTAGCATGTATTTTTTTTTGTTTGTTTTTGTTTTTATTACAGGAAGTATATAAAACCTTTTTAATAAATAATGCCAGTAATAAGCAGTGGCTATTCCATAAGTCAACTTGACTAATAGTAGTTTATGGACTTCTCCAGGAACTTATCCAAATCTTTTTTTAAACCCAGCTAAGCTAACTGCCTTAACCATATTCTCTGACAATGAATTCCAGAGCTTAATTGTGTGAGTGAGAGAATTTTCTCCGATTTGTTTTAAATGTTCTACTTGCTGACTTCATAGAGCACCTCCCTAGTCCTTCTGTTATATGAGAGAATAAACGACCTCTTGGTTTTGTGCAGACCCCTGGGACTTGTTTCCCTTGATTCTTTTAGGTTTTTATATTTCTTGTCTGTCTTTAGCATTAAATATGTCCTCTATGATGTGGCATGCTGCTGTTTCATGTTGTCCGTAGCAAAAACTGTCTTATGGCTCTTTAGCTCGAACTGGAATATGATGCTTGTTCACACACATCTTTGATTTTAATGTTTCCTGGTCCCCATGGATATTTGTGTGGATTGGACTACAACCCAATGTAAACTTCAAAATGCTCAATGACATCACAATGTGTTTGACATCACATAGAAGTGACGGCAGAAGAAGACTATATGGCCCATCCAGTCTGCCCAGCAAGCTTTCACAGTTATTTTTCACATACTTATCTATTACTCTGACTGCTGAGGTCAGGGCCCTTATTGGTAACTTCTTGGTTCTAATTTTCCTTCCACCCATGCCATTGATATAGAGAGCAGTGCTGGAGTTGCATAAAAGTGAAGTATCAAGCCTAATTGGTTAGGGGTAGTAACCGCTACTCCCACGCTTATTTGTTTACCCAGACTATGCAAATCAATCCTTGTTGGTAGTTGTCTGAATGTAAATCCTCTTATCTTCATTCACCTGCCATTGAAGCAGTGAGCTGCGCTGTCTAGGAACCAGGAGACCAGGGTTCAAGTCCCACTGTCACTCCTTGTGACTTTGGGCAAGTCACTTTACCCTCCATTGCCTTAAGTACAAACTTAGATTGTAAGCCCTCTGGGGATAGAAAAATACCTACAGTACCTGAATGTAATCCACTTTGAAGTGCTGAAAAAAGTGTGAAAAGCGGAATATAAATCTAAATTATTAAAATAAATAAATAAAAATAAATGGTAGGGGTAGTAACTGCCACAACAAGCAAGCTACTCCCATGCTCATTTGTGAATACAAATCCTTTGTCCCACATTTCCTCTTGCTGTTGAAGCTTAGAGCAATGTTGGTGTCGCATTAATCGTGTGTATGTTTATTGAATAAGGGTATTAATCACCAGGAAGTAGCCGTCATTCCCGCAAGCCACCCCCATGCCTCTTCTCTTCATTCACATCCTCGAGACTTTATGGATCCACAGTGTTTATCCAATGCCCCTTTGAAATACATCACAGTTTTTGTCTTCACCACTTCCTCCGGAAGGGCATTACAGGCATCCACCAACCTCTTCATGGTGAAATACTTCCTGACATTGGTTCTGAGTCTTCCTTCCTGGAGTTTTAAATCGTGACCTCTGGTTCTGCTGGGTTTTTTTTGTAATGGAAAAGGTTTGTCGTTTTGACTCTGGATCATTAAAACCTTTCAAGTATCTGAAGGTCTGTATCATATCACCCCTGCTCCTCCTTTCCTCCAGGGTATACATATTTAGATTCTTCAATCTCTCCTCATAAGTAATTCGATGAAGACCATCCACCTTCTTGGTCGCCCTTCTCTGGACCACCTCCATCCTGTCTCTGTCCCTTCGGAGATACGGTCTCCAGAACTGAGCACAGTACTCCAGGTGAGGCCTCACCAAGGACCTGTATAAAGGGGATAATCACTTCCCTTTTCTTACTCTATATTCCTCTATGCAGCCCAGCATTCTTCTGGCTTTAGCTATCGACTTGTCACATTGTTTCGCTGACTCAGATCGTTAGTCACTGTCGCCCCCAAGGTCTCTCTCCTGCTCCGTGCACATCAGCCCTTCACCCCCCATCGAATACATTTCTTTTGGATTTCCACACCCCATATGCATGACTCTGCACTTCTTGGCATTGAATCTCAGCTGCCGTATCTTTGACCAGTCTTCTAGCTTCCTTAAATCCCCTCTCATTCTCTCCACTCCTTCCAGTGTGTCCACTCTGTTGCAGGTCTTAGTATCATCCGCAAATAGACAAACCTTACCTTCTATCCCTTCCACGATGTCGCTCACGAAGATATTGAACAGGACCGGTCCCAACACCGACCCTTGCGGCACTCCGCTCATCACTGCTCTCTCTTCCGAGTAAGTTCCATTTACCATCACACATTGTCTTCTGTCCTTCAACCAGTTTGCTATCCAGGCCACCAACCTTGGCACTCACTCCCAAGCTTCTCATTTTATTCACTACCCTCCTGTGCGGGACCGTATCAAAAGCTTTGCTAAAATCCAAGTAGATGACAGAATGCTCTTCCTCAATCCAATTCCTTAGTCACCCAATCAAAAAATTCAATCAGATTCGTCTGACAGGACCTTCCCTTAGTGAAACCATGCTGCTTGTAGATAGTTCACTATTCTTTCCTTCAGTAGCGACTCCAATACTTTTCCCAGGTGAGGCTAACTGGCCTGTAGTTTCCAGCCTCCTCTCTGCTCCCACTCTTGTGAAGAGGGATCACTCGGCACCACTCCCGTTTCCAGGGATCTATTGAACAGGTCATTCAGTGGAGCCGCCAGCACATCTCTGAGCTCTTTCAGTATCCTGGGATGAACCTCATCAGGCCCCATGGCTTTGTCCACTTTCAGTTTTCCTAGTTCTTCGCATACACTCTCTTCCGTAAATGGAGCTTCATCCATTCCACTCCCCTCCAGTTTCTTCTTAACTAGTGTCAGTCCTTCTCCGGGGTCGTCTTTAGTGAACAACGAACTGAAGTATTCATTTAATATTTCTGCCATTTCTTCATCTGTCTCCACCCATTGATCCTTTTCACCTTTCAATTTCACTATACCACTTTGGACTTTTTCTCTTTTCACTGATGTATCTGAAAAATGTTTTGTCACCTCGCTTTTACCTCTTTGGCAATCCTTTCTTGTGCTTGATTTTTCACTTTCTTGATTACTTTCTTCGTCTCCCTCTGTTTTATCAGATATATTCTTCCTTGTGATCCTCCCTTTGGGATCTTTAATATTTCTTAAACGCTGTTCTTTTAACTTGTTTTATCAGCCACCTCCTTGGTGAACCAGATAGGTTTCATTTTCTTCTTACTTTTCTTTACTTTTCTAACATACTAGTCGTTTCAGTAATTGCACCTTTTTAGTTTGGCCCACTGTTGTTCCACATCTCTTGTTTTCTCCCATCCTTCTAGTTCTTCCTCCAGGTACTTCCCCATTTCAACCAAGTCTGTGTTTTTGAAACACAAAACCCTGGTCTTCGTGCGACTTCTCTGTATCGTGTTAGTGATATGACTTGGACATCATTGTTACAGAGACTGGTTCACGGAGTCTCATGATTTGGGATATGGCCATTCTTGGCTATAACTTGATAATGAAGGACAGAAAAGGGCGAAGAGTAGATTTTTGTAAAAAAAAACCCAGTATCCAAGCAACTGAAATGTAAGGAATGTGGGTAGGGAGAAAGCATTATGGGCTGTCCTTAAGTGCTTCCTTGTACATTGGTGTAGTCTACAGGCTTCAACTCAAACAGAAAAACTGGACAGAGATCTGGTTGAAGACATCCAAAAGGTGGGAAAGAAGGGAGAGGTGTTGCTCATTGAAGATCTTAATCTGCTAGATGTGGATTGGAGAATCTCTTCTGTGGACTCTACAAGAAGTAGAGAGATAGTGGATGCTTTTCAAGGGGCTCTGCTCAAACAAATGGTAATGGAGCCCATGAAGGAAGGTGTGATATTCGACCTAGTACTCACTAATGGTGATAATATCTGTGTTTGAGTAGGTGGTCATCAGACAGTATAGTTTTGATACCATGAATAGGCATATATAGAAGTTGCACAAAGACCTGAGTGTTGAATTTCACAAATAAGGAGTTTTGTCAATATGGGGACATAGCTGGAGGAAGAACTGGAAGACTGAGGGAAAATGAGTGAGGTGGAACAGTGGGCCATATTTAAAATGAGCTATTGCAAAGGCAACAGATCTGTTAGAAAAGTAAACAAAAGTAAGAGGAAAAAGAAACTGATCTGGTACTCAAAGGAGATGACTGAAAAAAGAACAGCTTTCAAGAAGTATAAACAATTCCAAAAAAATTGAACATAGAAGAATATTTGTTAAAGCTAAAGAAAACAATAGAGAAATAAGGAAAGCAAAAAATCAAGCAGAAGAAAAGATTACCAAAGGGGGTAAAGCAAGGTGACAAAACATTTTTTTTCAGGTATATAGGAGAAAGAAAGGAAGCCAGAAATGGGGTAGAGGAGTTGAAAGGTGACAATGTGTAGAGAGAGATGAAGAAATGGTGGAAATATTAAACAAATACTTCAGTTTGGTGCTCCTAAAGAACCCTGGAGAAGGACCGTTGCTGGTTGACAAGACCGTAGATGGGGGATGGAGTAGACACAACTCCCATTTACAGAGCAGAATGTATGGGAATAGCTAGGCAAAGTGGACAAGGCCATGGGACTGGATGAGAGATATCCCAGGATACTGAAGGAGCTCTGAGATGTTGATGGGTCTGCTGAAGGACTTGTCCAATGGATCCGTGGCAACAGGAGTAGTGCCATGGAATTGGAGAAGAGCGGTTGTGGTTGCACTTCACAAGAGTGGTAGCCGAGAGGAAGCTGGAAACTACGGGCTGGCTAGCCTCACCTCTATAATGGGGAAAATTAATGGAGTTGCTGCTGAAGGAAAGGATAGTGAACTATTTGCAATCAGGTGGGTTGCTGGACCCAAGGCAGCATGGATTCACCAGGGCAAGGTCCTGTCTGATAAATCTTGTTGTCTTTTTTTTTGGGTGTCTAGAGAATTCAATTTGAGGAAGAGCAATCTGTGATCTACTTGGATTTCAGCAAAGTTTTTGGTACAGTTCTTCATAGGAGACTTGTGAATAAAATGAGAAGCTTGGGAATGATTGCCAGCATGGTGGCATGGATTACAAACTGTGGGTGACTGATAGCGTGTGTTAAGTGCTAAATCAGCTTAAAGGCACTGCCTCATGAACACAAAGGTACCATACCAAATTTAGTAGAAACAAATTTAGATTTATTATTGCATATCAATAAGCAATGCAGGTACCTTTTGGGATGAACAGAGTCGCAGTTCACTCTGTAGAGAAGCACTACTCTGTGTCTCCCTGTATGTCAGTAAGTGCTTTTTTTTTTATATAGGTAAAACATACTAAATCCCTAATAGGGATCCATGAGAGTACCACGTATTAAGTTTCTTGTGTCAAAACAAGATAAATTAAACCCGAGTTACTCTGATCCCCCTCCCAAGTTGAGGCCCACTTGCCTGATGTTCACGTCAATCTTCTGTTAGTCCTTTGTCGTGTCAGGTTTTCATTCTCAGGGAGGTTTCCAGTCTCTGGTTTCGCTGGTACCAATTAGTGGAAACAGACTGAGATTCTAACCTTTTCCTTCTGCTTTTCCATGACATCATGATCTTCCATCATAAGTTTTTGACATCTCCTGCTGCAGTCCAGATGTCTCCTGTAATTTCTCCAAATTAGGGTCAATAGGGCATTTAAGGTTCCCATGGTCAGAACTGCAAGCAGGCCAAGGCAGCAAAAGATTCTGGGTGAGCCATAGTCTCCATGTTGGTTTAAAACTCAGGCACACGTTTCACATGTAATGGTAAATGGAACCTACTCCTAAAGAGAACCATTTAAGTGAAGTGCCACAGGGATCAATATTGGGACTGGTTCTGGTCAATATCTTTATCAGCAACATTGTGAATGGATTGAAGATAGTGTTTCTGGGGGTTTTATTTTTTTTTGTTTATTTGCGGATACTAAGATCTGCAACAGAGTGGACATGCTCGAAGGAGTAAAGAGAATGAAAGGTGATTTACAAGAGCTTGAACAGTAGTCAAAGACTTGACAGCTGAAATTCAATGCCAAGAAGAGCGCACTCATGCATCTGGGATGTGGTAATCCAAAAGAGCCGTATAGAATGGATGAAAGACTGTGCGTGGACCAAGAGAGGTATCTGGGGATCTGAAGATGTACAAGGTGATGGCTAAAGCCAGAAGAATGCTGGGCTGCATGGAGAGAAGAATAACCAGTAAGAAACAGGTGATGATGGCCTTGTACAGGTCCTTGGTAAGGCCTCACCTGGAGTACTGTGTTCAGTTCTGGAGACCATATATCAAAAAGGATAGAGACAAGATGGAGGAGGTCCAGAGAAGGGTGACCAAAATGGTATATGGTCACTATCAGAAGACTTATGAGAGGTTGAGGGATCTAAATAGTTATATGCTGGAAGAGAGGCGGTACAGGGGAGATACGATACAGACCTTCATGCATCATTAAAACCTTTCAGGTATTTGAACTTCAAACCTTTTCCATTGGAAAGAAATCAATAGAACTAGGAGTCATATTTAAAAGAAACTCCGGGGGGGGTCAACTGAGAACCAACATTGGGAAATATTTCTTCACAGAGACGATGGTGAATGCTTGGAATGCCCTTCTGGGGGAGGTGGTGAAGATGAAAACAGCCAAAGAATTCAAAGGAGCATGGATCCCTAAATGCTAGAGGATGGAAATGAAGGAAAGGGTTCATTGATGGTGGGTGGGTTGGGGGGGGGGGGGGGGGGGTAACTTGCTGGCATGGTGGTTACTACCCTTAACCAATAAGCCTTGATGCTTTTAATGCAGCTGCAACATAGCTCTGTACTGTGAGGGCAGGGGAAAGGTGGATGGAAGAGGAATTGGATTCAGACAACAACCAGAACAGGCCCTGACTTTTATGGTCTGGGATACAGATATGCAGACATGGGGGGGG
The DNA here is from genome assembly GCF_901001135.1 of Rhinatrema bivittatum. Classification (NCBI taxonomy): domain Eukaryota; kingdom Metazoa; phylum Chordata; class Amphibia; order Gymnophiona; family Rhinatrematidae; genus Rhinatrema; species Rhinatrema bivittatum. The sequence goes on along the minus strand of NC_042622.1, from coordinate 184,420,522 downwards.
AAAACACCAGGACTATTTCTATGGCTAAGTTCAAGTCCATAAGCAAAGCATGTCGAGCAACAGTGTCTGAATTTTCAAGAAGCCTCATCACCCAGTAAAAATGTTGCTAGCAATAAACTTATGGGTTGTTGTAAGGCTTGGGTATAACTGCGCAGAGCAACAGTTGCTACCCTTAAGAGAAACATGGGGGTAACCTGCATGTCACAGCAGATACTACCATATGAAGCTTGCTGGGCTGACTGGATGGACCCTTTTCAGTGCTTTTTTCTGCTTCCATTATTATGTGTTAGGGATGTGCAGAGGGACTGCATATGTTACATTCGGTATTCGTGGGGGTGGGGGGGGCAGATCCATTGCATTTGGCAAGGGGGGGACCCCAATCCATTCATGCGTTCCATTCTTATTTGTTTCCCGGCTAAAATTTAATTAACTACAACCCCCACCCTCCTGACCCTCCCCAAGACTTGCCAAAACTCCCTGGTGGTCCAGCGGGGGTCCAGGAGCCATCTACTGCACTCATGCCATCAGCTGCCAGTATTCAAAATGGCGCTGATAGCCTTTGCCCTTACTATGTCACAGGGGCTACCGGTCGGATGGCCGTCCATTGCTCCTACCATGTGACAGGGGCCGACCAATGGCACCGGTAGTCCCTGTGACATAGTAAGGGCAAAGGCTATCGGCGCCATTTTGAATACTGGCAGCCGATGGCCCGAGTGCAGGAGATCGCTCCCGGATCCCCACTGGACCACCAGGGACTTTTAGCAAGTCTTGGGGGGGGGGGGGGGGGTCAGGAGGGTGGGTGTTTTGTTTAAATTTGCTCCTTTAGACGGCCGACTAATTCGGTGAAGATTTTTTGTATTCGTGGGGAATTGCAATACATTTCGCTTCCCCACGAATACAACGAATATGGCCCTATACTTTGCGGATTGCCAATTCGTTGCAAACGAATGCACACCCCTATTATGTTAGATTACAATTGAACTGAATTGGCCTAAGTAAATAAATCAGATCACAATTTTAAGTGTAGGGAGCACATGAAAAGTCTGGTCCAGAGATCACTGTGGTCAGTCTGTCTATATAAATTGAATGAATGGCTGAAATTTACTAGAGGGAGACACAAACATGATCTTATAAGGCCAGTTTCCTTTAGTTCTGAGTCTTTCCTATCATTCATGATGTAAGCAACTACATTGGTCTACTGCTGGAAGGTTCTGAGCATCTGTTGCGTTGCCAACTCTGTAAATATTTTATGACGATGAAACAGTGTTTTGCTTTTCCACTTTATAGTGTTTATATTTGATTGTTAAATCATTGCTTTCTATTTTCTGTGTGAAAATGTTTGGTCACTACTTTTTTTGTTCCGTAAATTGTTTTAATGTAGTCTTCTTTGGAAAGGGTAAGTGAGTAATCAAGTGTAAACATTTGGATTTATGACAATTCTCTATATTGTAGCTTGCCTTGCACAAACAATGAAAAAGGCAGGAGATCATTTTAGCATAAAATGAATAAATGCATCGCAGACAATACAATTCAGGAGAAAGTGATTTTTTTTTATGCTGGAACCTCCTGTGGATGCTTCACAAAAATCATATTCCCCAGACAAAAAGTTCTATATAATTGGATCATTTGACAAATAGATTTCCAGCTGTTATCGAAGACACGAAAAAGAACCCAAGTCCGGAGAATGTTCCTGCCACCTGAAGAACGTGAGCAAAAATGTTCTCCTGCTCGAAAAGAGAGAGTTTATTCTGTGTGCTTTGTTAAAATTCCCAAACAGTTGTTTTCTGCTCGATGGCTAAAATTAACTTTAAGCCTGCCCTATGGATTTCAAAATCTTACGAAGCAGGATAAGGGCAAACAGAGGCATGCATTTGGTACTCCTGGGGGGATTCTGCACTACTGTTAGCACAGAATTACTGAGAAGGGGCCCTGTGGGCCATGAGTGGCGCCTGTCCCGCTTGCAGTGAAGATCTGGCCCAAGGATCATCTGACTGGGAATGGAGCCCATCCTGCTGTGGCAAAGATCAGGCCTGGAGTAGCAGCTGGCCATAAGCGGAGCGGCGACGATCAGACCCAGCAAAAGAGCTCCTGAGCCTGTGTGAGAGGAAGCCCATATGAGGAAGTGTAAATGAGGGAGAGATTTGGATCCTGTATGTAAGTGAGAGAGAGAGGTAATGTGTGTGTAACAGAAGGCACCCTGTGGGGGGGGGGGGGAAATGTATGGAGGAGAGGGGAGACTGGGTGATGGGGGTGTTTGTGTGTGCAGGGGAGAGGAAGCCTGTATGAAAGGGTTGTGTGTGTCTCCTCCATTGCAGAGGGAGCCTGTGTGAGGAGAGGGATAGTGGAAGCCTATGAGGGAGGGGTCAAACTGGGCGTGGAGGGCTGGGGGGAGAAATAGTGGAAGGAGTTGAGAAGTGGAGAGCGGATGAATTGGGGCCTAAGAGGGCAGAGTGAAACAGGTCTGGCCAGGGGAGTAGGGAGAGAGATGGAAGGGTTACTCTCTCTTAATCAGTGTACTTCTAGGGGAATTCTACATGTTTAGTAATAACTCTTCTGGTACATTTTAAATTCATTACTTAAAGACTGAAGTGTGGTGGTGTTTTAACTAATAAAGTATGCAGAATTTTGCAGAATTCCCCCCCGCCCCCTCCCGGAGTAATTTGGTTCCCATCATATTTTACTTTGTATTCCCACCTGAAAATCCTGCCTAATACAGTATTGAAAAGGCTAGTAAACATGCTGTGAACTGGGGTGCCACGTCTAGAAGAATTAAAACTTACCACCTTGATTTTTCAGGGAATGCATTTGCACAAAGAGACAGTTACCCCTTTCCCAAATGCTCAGTTTCATGTATTTTTGTTTACTTCATTCTAGTGGGGAAAAGAACTGGATCTTTTTGCAGGTCTGGATGCCTCCTTATTGAATTAATATTGCATATGAGTTTCCAAGACTGCATAGATCCCTTATTCCTATCAGGCCGATACAGTAAAATCGGTGGGAGAGCCGGCGCTCCGAGGCGAGCATTTGCTCGCCCAACACGCACCCAGGCCACTCTTCTGGGCGTGCAATCCAGTATTTAAATGAGGGCCCATGGTAAAAAGAGGCGCTAGGGACACTAGCGCATCCCTAGCGCCTCCTTTTTTGACAGGAGCGGCAGCTGTCAGCAGGTTTGACAGCAGACGCTCAATTTTGCCGGCGTCTGTTCTTGAGCCTGTTGACAGCCACGGGTTCGGAAAATGGATGCCGGCTAAATTGAGTGTCCGTCTTCCGACCTGCGGGCCGCCGGACGATTTAAAAAAAATTTTTTTTAATTTTGGGGCCTCCTACTTAATATCGCTATGACATTAAGTCGGAGGGTGTACAGAAAAGCAGTTTTTTCAGCTTTTCTGTACACTTTCCCGGTGCCGGCAGAAATTAACGCCAGCCTTTGGGCAGGCGTTAATTTCTGAAAGTAAAATGTGCGGCTTGGCGGCACATTTTACTTTCTGTATCGCGCGGGAATAACTACCGGTAATAGGGCCATCAACATGCATTTGCATGTTGCAGACGCTGTTAGTTTCAGGGGGGTTGGACGCGCGTTTTTGATGCGCTATTACCCCTTACTGTATAAGGGGTAAAGCTAGCACGTCAAACGTGCATCCAAACCCGGGCTAACAGTGCGCTCCACCAGAGCACACTGTACTGTATCGGCCCAAGTGTGAGGAGAAGGACCATTACAGGGACTGAACAAACAGATCCTAAAGCACAGAGAATACTGTGGCATCAAATCGCTGTCTAAACTTAGTCACTTGAGCTGATGTGAAAGAAGGGGTGCTATGCAATACTATTATAAACTTGTGTATGGGTTTTTTTTTTTGTGTTTTTGCTTTGCTATCAGTTTTTTTTTTTGTGAGCATAGCATAAATTGGCAGACTAATCTGCAGACCAGATGTGGAAAAAAAAATTCTACCCAGTGCAAGCCTTAGTTAATTTCCAGTTTTAGAACTGATGTTTTGTCTTATACTTGCAAAATAAATTCTGCAGGGCTGAATTAGCCATGATCTGTGGGTGCAGTGCATCAAGTTGGAGGCCACCTTCCAGGACCAAGCTCTGTCTCCTTGCTTTCTACTTTTTTTTTTTTTTTTTAGAAGCCTCTAGAACAAAATTGGCTGCCTGAGATATGGGTAAAAATATGTGCGTGGTGTGTGCATGTGTGCACTTTTTTTTTTTCCTGTAGTTTGCGAGGAATTCTTGAGGGTGGGGCTGGGGTGGGATTTGGAATAATATGCAAATGTTTGTATTTTCCGAAATATGTGCATGTTCTGCCTTCCTCGGGGGGGGGGAAGCTATAGGGTGAATTTTCAAGAGTCGTGTGTGTATCATGTCTCTGATCTATGTTGTGACACTGAGTATTTTGTGTGCAGTTCTGATCGCCTCATCTCAAGACGTAGCGGAACTAGAAAAGGGTGACCAAAATGATGATAAAGGTGGTTGGGCTCCCCTATGAAGAAAGCTTTTTTTTTTTTAATATATATATACAGGTTATGACTCTTCAGCCTGGAGAAGAGAGAGCTGAGAGGAGATTTTAACATTTCATGTTAAAAAAAAAAAATGTATATTCCAGCTATGTAACAGAAGTCTCAAATCATGAGTGGGGTAGAACTAGTAAATAGGGAAAGTTATTTATTTTTGTCAATAGTATTAGAACTAGGGGACATTCCATGAAGCTAATAGGTTGCACATTTAAAACAAATTGGAGAGTGTTTTTTTCAACCAGCACACACTTAAACTTTGGAATGTGTTGCCAAAAGATGTAAAGAAAGCAGCTAGTGCTGTTTGATTTAAAAAGGGGTTAAATTTAATCTTGGAGGAAAAGTCCATAAACTATTAGCCATGTAGATTTGGGAAAGCTACTGCTTGTCCCTAGTTATGAGTTAGGACTGAATCCATTCTTTAGAATACTCCCATGTATTTGTGGCTGGAATGGCCCTTGTCATAGTGAGAATGCAGGGCTTAATGGACATTTTGGTATGACCCAGTATGGCACTACTTATATTCTTGTATAGCTTTGACATAAATATACTGGCAGTTGGGCAACAAAATAAAAAATCCTACTAGGTGACCATTTGTAGGCCTTTGCAAAACCCACTGATAGGTCTGCACTCTGTTTCTGTAAACACCTAGAAGATCAAACACATTTAGCTTAACAGCATTAGATCATGTACACTATTGTTTGGAAAAGCATGTGGTGGTTTTGCTTTGTAACTGCTAGAATAATCATTTTTATCTGCTGGTAAACATGCAGCAGCTGCCTTTACTCCTACCATGCTTCTGTAGGTAATTTGGAATATTAAAAAAAAAAAAATGTGAGTTTGAAATGAAGCATCACAAGGCGATGACATTTGGATTGTTGGTATGCAGCAGCTTGTCACATAAATATACGCAGTGATTCACAAGCCTGCATTTCATTTGCAGCAAACAGTGTACAAAGCAGCAGCACAGAGCACAGTCCAAGTTCTCATTTCCATTCCCCCCCCAAAATGAATAATGAAATTGGCTTGCCCCTCATTTTTTGTTACTACAGTGAAGGCACTTAAGCTGAATTTCAAACCTGTAGGAATAAAAAGAGAACCCGATTTAAGGAAAAAAATAGATTTGACTCCTTTTCCCTGGAAAAGGACCTTATTGTCCTTGTCGACAGTACACTGAAATCCTCAGCTGACTGTGCGCCGGGAGTCAAAGTAAATAGAATGTTAGGAATGGTCTGAAAAGGAATGTATAACAAAATGGAAAATAACACATGGCCTCTGTATTAATGCATGGTGCAACCACACCTTAAGTATTGTGTGAAGTTCTGGTCATCCCATCTCAAAAATGACCTAGCAAAACTAGAAAAGGTGCGTAGAAGGGCAACAAAGAAAGATAAAGGGATGGAATGGCTCCCCTATGATAGATTATGCAAGCTAGGGCTCTTCAGCTTGAAAGAGACAGCTGAAAAGGGGATGTAATAGGTTATAAAATCATGAATGGGGTAGAACGGATAAATAAAAGATGGCTATCTACCTTTAAAAATAATACTAAAACAAGGAGATGCTCTATGACACTAACAACCAGATGAAAACAAAAATTGTAGAAACTTTGCACAATCAAGCTGTGCAATCTGCTGCCAAAGGGATATGGTCAAAGCATCTAGCATAGTGTGATGTAAGAGGTTCGGACAAACTCCCGGAGGAAAAGTCAATAAAACATTGTGGGGCGGATTTTCAGAGCCCTGCTCGCGTAAATCCGCCCAAAACCGGGCGGATTTACGCGAGCAGGGCCCTGCGCGCCAGGAAGCCTATTTTACATAGGCCTCCCGGCGCACGCAGAGCCCCGGGACTCGCGTAAGTCCCGGGGTTCTCCGAGGGGGGCGTGTCGGGGGGCGGGCCCGGTCGTGGCGGCGTTTCGGGGGCGTGTCGGCAGCGTTTTGGGGGCGGGTACGGGGGCGTGGCTACGGCCCAGGGCGGTCCGGGGGCGTGGCCGTGCCCTCCGTACCCGCCCCCAGGTCGCGGCCCGGCGCGCAGGAGGCCTGCTCGCGCGCGGGGATTTACGCCTCCCTCCGGGAGGCGTAAATCCCCCGACAAAGGTAAGGGGGGGTTTTAGACAGGGCCGGGTGGGTGGGTTAGGTAGGGGAAGGTGAGGGGAGGGCAAAGGAAAGTTCCCTCCGAGGCCGCTCCGATTTCGGAGCGGCCTTGGAGGGAACGGGGGTAGGCTGCGCGGCTCGGCGCGCGCCGGCTATACAAAATCGATAGCCTTGCGCGCGCCGATCCAGGTTTTTAGCAGATACGCGCGGCTCCACGAGTATCTACTAAAATCCAGCGTACTTTTGTTTGCGCCTGGAGCGCAAACAAAAGTAGGCTATTCGCGCGCCTTTTAAAATCCGCCCCTGTATTAGCAAGGTAAACTAGGGAACGCTATAACTCTCCCTCGAAGTGAATAGCAAGAAATTAGATCTAAACTTGAGATCTGCTGGGTACTTGTGACCCGAACTGGCCACTGTTAGAAACAGAATGCTGGGCCTGATGGACCTTGGTCTGACTCAACATGATATTTCTTATGTTCCTATGCTTGTTGGTTTGAGTTCCAAGGATCAAGTGACAGCCTTCTAAGAATCTGAGTTTAAACATAGTCCTGGAAATGTAAGCATGACTTTGACCAGTTATTTATAGTGTTTGGGATTGGGAGGGGCTATAGGTCAAGGATCCCTGAATAGCACTGACATACATCCCATGTACAAACTCCATTAAAACAATGGTGCTCAAACTGATTGTCGGGTCTCCCTCCCTCTGCTCCCCTCCAAGTTACTTGAGTTTTCAAGATATCGTTAATGAATATGCACAAGACAGACTTGAACACATTGGAGGCAGTGCATGCAATCTCATGCATATTCATTAAGGATAGCCTGAAAACTCGATTGGTGCAGTGGTCTCCAACCTAGTCCATGAGAATCCTTGAGCCAGTCAGGACTTCAGAATATCCACAATGAATATGATAAGCAACCATTTCTTCCACTGTATGTATGCAGATCTGTGCATACCAGATCATTGTGGATATCCTGAAAACCAGACTGGCTAGGGGACTCTTCTAGGATCTAGTTGGGGACCACTGTTGGAAGCCTGAGAACTGGTTTGAGCCCCACTGATTTAAATCTTTAATTCATTGTACCTCTTTGGTATTTACATGGGGATGGTTGTAAGGTATTCACAGAAGTCAAGATTAGCTAAATATATGTAGGCTTTTATTTTTAGGTTATTTTCAACAAAAGCCTTGGTCTAAAATAAAAATCATGTGATCTCTATAGTGAATTTAAAACCATTGATCCGGTTTCAGTTGGATTTGCAGGGCCATTTTAGATCTATGTTCACCATTCCAAATTGATTTGGATATGAAGACAGTGAGCTGATGAGGTGGGTTGACAGAAGTACATGTTAAGAACATTAAAAAGTTACCATGCTGGGTCAGACCGAGGATCCATCAAGTCCAGCATCCTATTTCCAACAGTGACCAATCCAGGTTATAAGTACCTGGCAAGTACTCAAACACTAAGAAGATCCCATTTTACTAATGCCAGTAATAGCAATGGCTATTCCCTAAGTCAACTTGATTAATAGCAGTTAATGGATTTCTCCTCCAAGAACTTATCCAAACCTTTTTTAAACCCAGCTATACTAACTGCACTAATCACATCCTCTGGCAACAAATTCCAGAGCTTAATTGTGCATTGAGTGTGAAAGCAAGTAGCACATTTTAAAACAAATTGGAGAAAATTCTAATGTCATGGAGTGCCCCTAGTCGTTCTATTATCCGAAAGAAAAAATAATCTATTCACATTTACCTGTTCTAGACCTCTCATGATCTTAAAGACCTCTATCATATCCCCACTCAGCCGTCTCTTCTCCAAGCTGAACAGCCCTAACCTCTTCAGCCTTTCCTCATAGGGGAGCCATTCCATCCCCTTTATCATTTTGGTTGCCCTTCTCTGTGCCTTCTCTAGTGCAGCTGTATCTTTGAGATGCAGCAACCAGAATTGTACACAGTACTCAAGGTGCGGTCTCACCATGGAGCGATACAAAGGCATTATGACATTTTCCGTTTTTTATTTACTATTCCCTTCCTAATAATTCTTAACATTGTTTGCTTTTTTGACTGCGCAGCACACTCAGGCAACGATGTCTATGCATTATCCACTATGATGCCTAGATCTTTTTCCTGGGTGGTAGCTCCTAATATGGAACCTAACATTGTGTAACTACAGCACAGATTATTTTTTCCCTATATGCATCACCTCGCACTTGTCCACATTAAATTTCGTCTGCCATTTGGATGATCCAGTCTTCTGGTCTCACAAGTCCTCCTGCAACTTATCACAATCCACTTGTGATTTAACTACTCTGAATCATTTTGTATCATCTGCATATTTGATAACCTCATTCGTTCTATTCCTTTCCAGATCAGAGAGAGAGAGATATTGAAAAGCACTGGTCCAAGTACAGATCCCTGAGGCACTCCACTATTTGCCCTTTTCCACTGAGAAAATTGACCATTTAATCCTCTCTATTTCCTGCCTTTTAACCAGTTTGTAGATCCATGAAAGGACATTGACTGTCTCCTAACCCATGACTCTTTAGTTTTCGTAGAAGCCTCTCATGAGGGACTTTGTCAAACACCTTCTGAAAATCCAAATACACTACATCTACCTGTTCACCATTACTCACAAGTTTATTAACCCCTTTTAAAAAAAAATGAAGCAGATTTGTGAGGCAAGACTTTCCTTGGGTAAATCCATGCTGACTGTGTTCCATTAAACCATGTCTTTCTATATGCTCTTATTATGACCTTTAGAATAGCTTCCCCTATTATTTCTGGCACTGAAGTCAGGCTCACTGGTCTATAGTTACCCGGATCGCCCCTGGAGCCTTTTTTAAATATTGGGGTTACATTGGCCACCCTCCAGTCTTCAGGTACAATGGATGGTTTTAATGATAGGTTACACATTTTAACTAATAGATCTGACATTTCAATTTTGAGTTCCTTCAGAACCCTGGGGTACATACCATCTAGTCCAGTTGACTTGCTACTCTTTTTAACTTGTCAGTCTGGCCTACTACATTTCTCAGGTTCAGTTCTGACTAATCACCCTTGAAAACTATCTCCAGAAGTGGTATCTCCCCCAACATCCTCATTAGTAAACACAGAAGCAAAGAATTCATTTAGTCTTTCTGCAATGGCCTTATCTTCCCTAAGAGCCCCTTTAACCCCATCGGTCATCAAACAGTCCCAACAGATTTCCTCACAGGTTTCTTGCTTTGGATATATTTTTAAAAAGTTTTTATTATGAGATTTTGCCTTTATGGCCACCTTCATTTCAAATTCACTTAGCCTGCCTTATCAATGTTTTACACTTAACTTGGCAATGCTTATGCTTTTTCCTATTTTCTTCAGATGGATCATTCTTCCAATTTTTGAAAGCGTTTTTTTTGGCTAAAACAACCTTTCAGCTCATCTCTTAATGCCAGTAATAGTTTTGCCTTCCTTCGACCTTAATGCATGGAATACATCTGGACTGTGCTTCTAAGATGGTATTTTTAAACAGTGTCCACGCCTATTGTACATCTTTAACTTTTTGCAGCTGCACCTTTCAATTTTTTTTCTATTTTCCTCATTTTATCAAAGTTTCCCTTTTGAAAATTGTTAGAGCTGTAGATTTACATATTGTCCCCCTTCCAATCATTAGTTCATATTTGATCATGTTATGATCACTGTCAAGTGGCTCCACCACAGTTACCTCTCACCAAATCCTGCACTGCACTAAGAATTAGATGTAAAATAGCTCCCTCTCTCATCTGGTTCCTGAACCAGTTGCCCCCTGAAGCAGTTGTTTATTCTGTCCAGCACCTTTTTATGTCTAACATCAGGGCATTCTGCATTTTACCCAGTCAATATTGGGGTAATTGTATTGAATTCTCCCATTATTACTGTACTGCCAAATTGGTTAGCTTCCCTGATTTCTTTTAGTATTTCATCAACTATCTCATTTTGGCTAGGTGGACGGTAGTATACTCTATCACTATAGTCTTACCCATAAAGATTCTACTGAGCATTTAGTCTCTTGTATGATCTTTATCCTGTTGGACTCTATGCCATCCCGGACATAAAGCACCACACCCCCAACCAAGTTGATCCTCCCTATGATTGAGATATAATTTGTACCCTGATATAGCACTGTCCCATTGGTCTGAGATGCCAATTATGTCTATCATTTACTGCTATACACTCTAACTCTCCTATCTTACTACTTAGACTTCTGGCATTGGCATACAGGCATTTCAAAGTGTTTCTTGTTTATATTAACAACCTGCTTTTCAGTTGATAGTGATAACTTGGAATCCTTTAGTTCAGGTGATTCTTTACTTAGAGGCACATGGACTACTTTTGCTTTTATTGGAATCTCTGTTGGGATATCCTAAATCTCTCCTGTTTCATTAGTATCCTTTGATACCTTCTTCCAAATCATGCACTGCTGAGTGACTGCTTTCCCCCTTGTTCTAGTTTAAAAGCTGCTTTATCTCCTTTATAAAAGTTAATGCCAGCAGCCTGGCTCCAGCCTGGTTAAGGTGGAGCCTGACCTTTTGGAAAAGTCTCCCCCCCCCCCCCTTCCCCAAAAAGTTGTCCAGTTCCTTACAAAACTGAACCTCTCTTCCCTGCACCATCGTCTCATCCATGCATTGAGACTACGGAGCTCTGCCTGCCTCTGGGGACCTGCACGTGGAACAGGGAGCATTTAGAGAATGCCACCCTGGAGGTTCTGGATTTTTTTACCTAAAAATCCTAAATTTAGCTTCCAGAACCTCCCTCTCACAATTTCCTATGTCATTGGTGCCCACATGTACCATGACAGCCGGCTCCTCTGCAGCACTATCTAAAATCCTATCTAGGCAACATGTGAGGTCCGCCATCTCCGCACCAGGTAGGCAAGTTACCAGGCAGTCCTCGCATCTATCAGCCACCCAGCTATCTCTATTTCTAATAATCAAATCACAAACTATGATGGCTGATCTAACCCTTCCCTCCTATGCAATAGCCTTGGGAGACTCGTCCTTTGTGTGAGAGGACAATACATCATCTGGAGAGAAGGTCCTTTCTATAGGATCACTTCCTGCTGCTACAGAGTGATGCTCTCCAACTGGTAGACCTTTCTGATCTAAAGCAGCACTGGGGCTGCCAGATTGGATTTGGGACTTGACTACTATGTCCCTGAAGGTCTCCTCAATGTACACCTCTGTCTGCTTAGTCTCCTCCAGGTCTGCCAATCTAGTCTCCAGAGATCAGACTCGTTCTGTTGAGAGCCAGGAGCTCTTTGCACCAGGCTCACGTATACAACTTTTCACCAACAGGTAAAAAAAACCCATACATGTGACACACTATGCATAAGACTGGAAAGCCCCCCTCTTGCTGCTGGACTGCTGCCTTCATCTTAATTTTGTTGAGTTCCTAGTTAAGTTTAGGTTGCTATGGGAGTTGGAATGTGTACAATTAGAGTCCTTTAAATTTATAGGTATATTATCTAATTGATCTGGTAGTGACCTACAAGGAGATGATTGAACTTTCAATAAGGGCTGGTGCAATAGTATGATTTTGATTAGAGCCTGATTGTCTCTTGCCTATAAATCAAGGGATGAGCTAGGGGTAAGTGGGAGGGAAAGATACACTAGAATTAACTCCCTCTGTTTCACCTCTCTCCAAACTTTGTAAGGTTTCCCAAAACTATATTTACCGATTCTCCTAAAACACCAGCAAGTTGTTCTCCTCTCAATGGATTGAGAGGTTTGAGTTTCACTTCTGGACCTCTTCTCCCACAAGAGGTGTGGAAGCTGGGGCAGTGGCATCCAAAGCCTGGATCACTTGCTGTGATCTCTCCTGGGGGATGCTGGGAACAGTATGCAGATGAGCCTTCTGGTCCTCTTCTACTGTTTTGGCACATTCTCTCTCCCTTTCCCCCTCCTCCTCCCTCCCTCCCTCCAGAAGCTGTTATTTCTAACATCTTTTCATGCATTAAACCTCCTCTTCTTCATATGTCTTTGTTCTGCAAAGGGCAAGCAGAACATGGCATGTTTCTCTTACAGATTAATCTGTCCATGCAGGAGGATTATGATACAAGCACTTAAATCAAACTGGACTGGCTAAATTCCTTACCACGGGTCCCTGCTGAGGCCCATAAAGCAACACAACCTTCCTGTGTTGCCTGCCCCCCCCCCCCCCCATTTGAGACCAATTAATCCTAACTTTCTGGATTCATTCCTGTCAGTGACTGACTTACTTTATTTTATGCGGGGAGTTTTAGTCTAAAAATACACTTGACAGTTCGTGTATTTTGAGCTTAGCAAAGTCAGTTTTCCAATGGGAAAAAAAAATCTTCTTGATGTACCGAGTGATTTTTTTCACTTAGTATGTAACATAGTATAGTGATTCTCAACCCAATCCTTGGGTCATGCCTAACCAGGTGAATTTTCAGGATATCTGTGATGAATATGCATGAGAGGTGTGCATACATTGCTTTTGTGTGCAAATCTTTCTCATGCATGTTCATTCTGGATATCTTAAAACATTGGCTGGGTATGGCCCCAAGGACTGAGTTGAGAACCACTGACATAATAGATGGTAGCAAACAAATTGCCAATTGGCCCATCCATTTTCTCCAGTTATTCTGGTCTACGCTACTAAAGATGTATTCCACCTGCCAGCCAACTTGTAGGATATCTCTCCTTATGCAACATCAGCACCCATCCTTCTCATGTCTTACCACCAAGATTTGTAACCATCCAAACAACCATCAAAACTATTGCAGGTCTTGTGGCTTCTTATGTCATTGTGCCTTTGGCTGGAATCTGGCTAGTTTCTAGCCTATTGGCTACTACTTGACTTTTTTGTGACTTGCTAATTTGTTCTTTTATTTGCTTTTTTTCTCCTTACCTTTCTGCACAACCACCATCCACCTACTGGTATTGACCTGGTTGGTTTCTGGGGAGTTAAAATCTATTGGTTCTCACCTGGCTATCCCATGGCTTATGGTGTCACAAGAGCATGGTTCCCTTATCTGCCTCTTTATTTTCTCATCTCTCCTCTTGCTTCTGGTCTTGATCGGTTCTTCCCAGGCAAGTTTTGAATTCTGCCATAGTACTGGTTTACACCATCCCTTTGGTAGGTTCCTCAAAGAAATACTATTTCATGCTTTTTTTTTTTGTCTTCTGAAAACATCAGTGTGTAAAAGGCATGTCATAAGTAGTTCAACTGACAAATCAAGTTATGCAGGGGCTTAGTGCACAAAGCTTTTAAGCTCTGCTGATGAACAGTCAAAATTTGGTCACAAACAAGTTTGTTTTTTGTCTCTGGTGGAATGGTGTTTAAAGGAATTCATAAATCCTACACACAGCTTGTATCTGTTCTTGAATACAAAAACAGTGTATTTCAGTAACTGGAATTCACAGTGCTACTAGGTCAGGGCCAAGCTTGGTGTGAGTAGATGGCGGCAAATTGTTGCAGTTCAAAAATGAATCTTAGGTGCTAACTTGGGACAGGTGCATTAGTGAGTGTAGGGAGGGAAGGTTGTATGAATCTTCACAGAATGGTTGTAGAACTGCATCCCAATGGAGGGTCAAAACTAACAATTCAGGAAGTCATGAGGTGAGCAGAAAGGATTCTTAATTGTAAAGAAGTGAGTGAGGGTAAAAAAAAGATATCGACCTGGGCCTGACCTTGCAAAAGGAAGAAAACTGGGCTGATTTAGCTGAAGGGAGGGAAGCCACATGGTGGTGGGTTCTTATCTGTCAGATTTTGTGTTTCCATCAGGCATAACCTGTGCTAGCCTTAGTTCTTTATATGCATGTGTAATAAAATTCATTACTTTGTATACAAGATTTTAAGCAAACAAATCTTTGCAGGTTGTAGTCTATGCAGAGATGCTCCCTGTGGATCAAAGAAGTTGTACCTTATACTTGACGTAGTGCTCACCAAAGGGGGATAATGTCTCTAATGTCCAGGTGGGTGCCCACCTCAGCACCAGTGATCATCAAACCGTATAGTTTTATATTGCAAATAGGGTACAGAGAAGTCACACAGACACGAGTTTTGAATTTTAAAAATACGGACTTTGTTGAAATGGGAATGTACCTAGAGGTAGAACTAGAAGACTGGGAGAAAATGAGAGATGTGGAACAAGAGTGGGCCAAACTAAGAGGAGCAATTACAAGAGCAACAAATCTGTTAGAAAAGTAAACAAAAGTAGGAGAAATAAGAAACCGATCTGGTTCTCAAAGGAGGTGGCTGATAAACTAATAGCAAAAAGAACAGCGTTCAAGAAATATAAAGTATGCCAAAAAGAGGAACACAGGGAAGAGTATCTGGTGAAAGTGAAAGACTAAGAAAGAAATCAAGAAAGCAAAAAGCCAGCCAGAAGAAAGTATTGCCAAAGAGGTAAAGTGAGGTGACAAAACATTCTTCAGATATATCAGAGAAAGGTCAGAAGTGGTATAACGAAACTGAAAGGTGATAATGATCAATGGGTAGAGAGTGATGAAGAAATGGCCAAAAATTTAAACAAATACTAAAGAAGACCCTGGAGAAGGACTGTTGCTAGTTGACAAGACTGTGGATGGGGGTGGAGGAGAAGAAACTCAATTTACAGAAGAGAATGTATGGGAAGAGCTAGGAGAACAAAGTGGACAAGGTCATGGGGCTGGATGAGGTACATCTCTAGATACTGAAGGAGCTCAGAGATGTGCTGGCGAGTCCACCGAAGGACCTGTTCAATAGATCCATGGAAACGGGAGTTGTGCCGCAAGATTTGGAGAAGAGCGATGGTGGTCCTGCTTCACAAGAATGGGAGCAGAGAGGAGACGGTGAAGCTAGCCAGGCTATAGTTTACAAAGGTGATGGGAAAATTAATGGAGAGTCTGCTGAAGGAAAGGATAGTGAACTATCTACAATCTGGCGGGTTGCTCGATCCGAAGCATCATGAATTCACCGGGGGAAGGTCCTGTCAAACCTCCCTTTTTTTTTTTTATTGGGTGACTTGAGAATTGGATAGGGGAAGAGTACTAAAATCCAAGTAAAATCACATCGAGCAAAGCTTTTTGATACGGTTCTACATAGACTTGTGAATAAAATGAGAAGCCTGGGAGAGGGTGCCAAGGTATTAGTATGGTTTGCTAACTGGTTGACTGACAGGAGACGGCGTGTAATGATAAATGGAATCTTCTCTGAAGAAAGAATGATAAGTGGAGTGCCACAGGGATCGGTTTTGGGACAGATTTGTTCAGCAGCTTTGTGAGTGACCTGGCGGAAGGGATAGAAGGTAAAGTTTGTCTATTTGTGGATTGTACTAAAATCTGTAACAGAGTGGACACACCATAAGGAGAAGAGAGAATGAAAAGTGATTTTTTAAAAACTTGAAGAGGGGTCAAAGATTTAGCAGTTTGCACTTCTTGGCACTGAATCCTGAGTCATGCACCTGGGATGCAGCAATCCAAAAGACCTTTATGTGATGGGTGGTGAAAGACTAATGACCATGGACTGTGAAAGGGACTTAGGTGTGATAGTGTCTGATGATCTAAAGATGGTGAAGCAATGTGACAAAGCGATAGCTAAAGCCAGAAGAATGTTGGGCTGCATAGAGAGGAATGACCATTACAGGTACAGATGCCCTTGTACAGATCCTTGGTGAGGCCTCACCTGGAGTACTGTGTTCAGTTCTGCAGCCCCCATCCCAAAACGGATGGAGCAAGCTAGGAGGCGGTCCAGAGAAGGGCTACCAAAATGTTGTGGGGTCAGCATCAGAAGACCTATGAGGATAGACTGAAGGATATGAATATGTACACCCTGGAAGAGAGGAGGTGCAGGGGTGATAAGATACAGACATTCAGATACCTGAAAGGTCTTAATGATGTACAAATGACAAACCTTTTCTGTTTGAATGAAATCAGTAGAACTAGGGGTTATAAAATGAAACGCCGGGGGGGATGTCTCAGAACCAACATCAGAAAATATTTCTTCATGGAGAGGGTGGTGATTGCCTGGAATGCCCTCCCAGAGGAGGTGGTGAAAACCAAAACTGTGAAAAAATTCAAAACTGCATGGGATAAATATCATGGATCCCTAAAGGCTGAAGGATGAAAAAGGAGTGCATGGAGTAACTTGCTGCTGTGGTGGTACTACCCTTCGAACAATAAGCCTTGATACTGTTGATACCACTTCATCATTGCTCTCTGCTTCAACGGCAGGGGAAAAGGGGAATTGGATTCAGACAGCGGTCAACGAGGGCCCTGACTTATACGTTCTGGGGGAAACAAGTATATGAGTAATGTGCTGATGCAGCGGTTACTACCTTTTAAACCAATAAGCCTGATACTGTTGATGCAATTCTAACAGTGCTTTCTGCTTCAATGGCAAAGCATAATGAGGACCCTGACTCTTATGGTGTGGGAAACTGAAAAGCACGGGGTAACCTACCGCTCGCTACAGGGCACAGTAGATATTACCATAAGCTTACTGGGCAGACTAGATGGACCACTTTGGTCTTTTTCTGACAACATTTCTATGTTTCTGTTACTATGCGAGAAACCTTGATTTTTAAGCAATACGTCAAAGATAAAAGAATTACAAATTTAAAACTTAAGCAAAGGAAGGTTTGTCATTTCATAAATCTAGGTTTATCTGTTGGTGGAATTGCAGTTTTCCTGTGGTTTACCATCCACAGAGGCTAACTCAGATCCAAAATCAGTTTAGCTGAAATCCAGAGGCTGATATTTTGGAGTTGAAATCCCCGCCCAGCAGTGCTTACCCTAGAGGTGTTACTAGGATAATCCTAGTTGCATCATTGGATTATTGTAATTCACTAAGGGGGTAGTTTTCAAAGGATTTACGTGTGTATATGTAACATACTATCGTAGCAATTTTCAAAAGCAGTCTACTCGAGTAAAACCAGTTTTATGCATGTAAATGCTTTCTAAAATCAGGTCCATATGTACACGTTTTAGCAGTTTCCTAGATTTCTCTGGCAAAGCATTCTATAAACTTGGGCCAGCCACACAAAACAGCCTCTCAGTTTAGTAAGATAAATCATCTGTATCAATGGTGCTTCCAGTAGGTTCCTAGCAGAGGACCTAAGTATTCATACTGGTTAATAAGCTGCTTTAATTCAGCGTTAAAAGATTTATCGAAAACTAACATTTATAGTCTTAAATTTTACTCTTACATATTGGGAGCCAATGAAATTTCATTAATACAGGGAAATATTAGCTTCCACAATAACACATGCAACAACATTCTGAATAATTTGGTAATGCTCGTATAGTGATAATTCAATCTATTCTTACATTTTTGAGATGCTAAGTTAAAGTAATATATTTCCTGAGTATACTGAACTCAGAATAATATATATAGGTGGAAGACTTAATTGGCCAGTGGTTGCTATTTGCATCGTAGCTGAAGTGGGTCTATCATTCTAAGTGCAGTGTTATGTTTATGTTGTGGTTGTTTTCAAACTATTTTTAGAATGTTAGTTTGTTTTTAGATGATTGTCAATGGAGTATTTATTATACAGTTACATACCCCTGTTAGAATTTGTAAGATGTGTAGCATTTTAAGGAAACGTGAGTGATCAGACAAAACACATCTGTCATTTTTAATGTTTCAAACTAAACTATCTTATGCATCACAAAATAGCACAATTATTAAACGAACCATAACAATAAAGGAAATAATAAAATGATACTGTTCAAAAGTTTGTATACCCTTGAATATTTAGGCTGATATAAATATACACTCAAATTGACAAACACAAGTTGAAATGGCAATGAAGGGTAGGCATGCACAGATGTGCCTTGGTTGATTGTAATTAGTGTCTGTGTATAAATGGTCAATGAGTTTCTTAGCTCTTGAGAAATCCTTGTGCATTTCATCCATGGCTGCACTGACTTTGATTACTGAAGCATGGGAAAAGCAAAAGAACTGTCAAAGGATCTGCAAGCAAAAGTAGTTCAACTTTATAAATCAGGAAAAGGATATAAAAAGATATCTAAAGATTTTAAAATGCCAATCAATACTGTTCAAACTCTGATCAAGAAGTGAAAAATGTATGGGTTCGGTTAATTCCAAGCCAGATGAAAGATTTCAGACACAACTGCCAGGAAAATTTGTTGGTATGCAAAGAAATCCCACAAGCAGCTTGTACTGAAATAAAGGCTTCTCTGAAACAAAGTGGTGTGGGTGTTTCAGCATGCATAAGGAGCTACTTGAACAAAAATGGGCTGCATGGTAGAGTTGCCAGAAAAAAAAGCCATTGCTGCACAATCGCCACAAAACAGTCTGCTTACAATACACCAAACATCTAGAAACTTCTGGAACAAAATAACTTAGAGTGATGAGACCAAAATTGAACTTATGGTCACAACCATAAATGCTGTGTTCGGAGATGAGTCAACACCATCCCTACCGTGAAGCATGAGGGCAGATCTCTGCTGTTTTGGTGGAGTGTGAGCTACAGGGTCACAGGGGAATTTAGTCAAAAGTAATGGCAGAATGAATGCAGTATCCCTTTTCAGAAAATATTGGAGAATTTTGCATTCATCAGCCAGGAAGCTGTGCATGGGGTGCACTTGGACTTTCCAACATGACAGTGATCTGAAACATAAGGCCAAGTCGACCCTTCAGTGGCTGCAGCAGAAGAAAGTGAAGGTTCTGGAGTGGCCATCTCAGGCTCCTGACCTCGGCATCATTGAGACACTTTGGGGGGAAAACTCAATCATGCAGTTCATGCTAGACAACCAAATAATTTACAGGATCTGGAGGCTTTTTGCCAAGAAGACTGGGCAGCTTTACCACATGAGAAAATAAATGGCCTCATTCACAACTATCACAAAAGACTGCAAGCCGTCATTGATGCAAAAGGGGGCAAAACACAATATTAAAAACTAAAGGTATGCAGGACCACTTTATTTCCTCTGACTATGGTTTGTTTAATGATTGTGCTATTCTGTGATGCATAAAATAGTTTAATTTGAAGCACACTAAAAATAAGACTTTTGTCTGATCGCTCATGATTTCTTAAAATGCTACACATCTTACAAATT
Organism: Rhinatrema bivittatum; assembly: GCF_901001135.1. Lineage (NCBI taxonomy): Eukaryota > Metazoa > Chordata > Amphibia > Gymnophiona > Rhinatrematidae > Rhinatrema > Rhinatrema bivittatum. Next base: position 184,400,879 of record NC_042622.1, on the reverse strand, counting down.
CTAACAGGGGTATATAAATTTGAGTACAATTGTATTTCATGTGGATATACACTTGATGAACTTTTTGTTTTGGTTTTGTTTTTTTAATAAACTAGGCATTTTATTACCCAAGACAGGCTAGTGAATTTGCATTTTGCTCCTTTCACTTTCTGTCTCCTCCTCTGACTTCACCCACAGTCCTTTCACTCTTCCCTCCCAGCCTGGATGGTAGGAGAGCACAGGCTTCCTGGGTTTTCATTTGTTGCTAGCTCACACTTACGTTTCAGTCACTTTTCCACCACCAGAAGGCTTTGTGCCATGGGTGGCAGGGCAGGCCTTCTTGCCCATGCCTAGTTATGGCCATCAGTCAAAATCCAGTATTGCTTCTCCTCACAAGCCATGCTTAATTGGATTGGTTTGATTGCTTTCAAGTTTCTGCTAATTCCATATGTATCTCTTCATGGCCGTAGTTCCCACTAGTGAAGGTAGTCGTCATATTAGTAATAAATAAACAAATTCCTAAGGGGGCTTGCTGCTATTGATACTGGACAGCTATTTTATTTATTTAAATCCATTTATAGGCTGCCTATGACCACAGCTCCTTGTGGTGTACAAGTAAAACATACGTGTACAAGTCAGTGTTGACATTTATGGACCAGGGGCTTGTATAGGAAACATTTATGTACAATTCTGCCAAAGGCACCTGCAAAAGGTGTGTATGTGTAAATTAATTTGCTTCCCATGACTCCTGAAGCGTGAAAAGCCGCCTTATTTGGCTTGAGGATGGTGGTGAGGAGCTTGGAACACAGGGGTCCAACAGGGAACATGAAGCACGAGGTGGCGATACAAGGACTGCTGCAAGCTTCTCAAGTATGGCTCCCCATATTTAGCCAGGGATGAAACGGGAAGCTTAAATTAACTTACATACAAGTTATGGTGGTGGGGTTTTGTTTTTGTTTTTTATTGTAGTCAATTAACTCAAAGGAGCTAAAATTGAAAGTTAACAGCAGCGCCAGTTGTCAAGGCTTATAATTTCAAAAAGTCTTACCAGGGTTTCAAATCAATATTTAAGTGTTATACAATGAAAGTTAAGCGAAGTGAAATTTAAGAATAATATTAGTAAATACTTTTTGAAATTTATAATTTATTGGGAATACAAAAATGTTTCTCAACACCACGGTTGAACAATTACTTTTGCATATGCACAAAAAGCATAATGACCCCATGATTAAACACAATGGCAGGGTTAAAAATTGTGTCTTATATGCAGCACATTTACGATGATGCCATATATGAAGGTCATTACATATAAAAATTGTTATTTTTTGAAAAACATTTGTTGGATTTATTTGAGAAGATCAGGAGAGAGAGTTTTTTTCTTCAGTGAGAAAATAAGATATGCCATACTAAGCCAGACTAAGGGTCCGAGCCCAGTATCTTGTCTCCAGCAGTGGCCAATCCAAATGGCAAGTACCAAAACATTAAATCTCATGCTACTAATGCCAGCAACAAATAGTGGTTATGCCCTATTGATTAATAGCAGTTTATGAAATTCTTCACCATGAATTTATCCAAACCTTTTTTAAACCCAGCTAAGCTAACTGCCTTAACCACATCTTCTAGCAAAAAATTCTAGAGCTTAATTGTGTGTTGTGTAAGAGAATTTTCTGATTTGTTTTTAAATGTGCTACTTGCAAACTTCATGGAGTGCCCCTTAGTCCTTGTATTATCTGAAAGAGTAAATAACTTTTATGTTTACCTGTTTAAATCCTTCCTCCTCCCCCCCCCCCCCCCCTTCCTCAGCCATCTCTTTTCCAAGCTGAATAGCTGTAATCTATCTTTAGCCTTTCCTTAGGGGAGCCATTCCATGCACTTTATAATTTTGGTTGCCTTTCTCTGTACTTTCTTCAGTGCAACTATGTTTTGAGATGCAGTGTCCAGAATAGCACACAGTATTTAAGGTGCAGTTTAACTATTGAGTGATAGAGGCATTATGACATCCTCTATTTTATTTATTCCTTTCCTAATAATCCCTAACATTTTGTTTTTTTGACTGCTGCAACACACTGAACTGACAATTTAAATGTAATAGCAACTATAACACCCAAATTTTTTTTTTCTTCCTGGGTGCTAACTCCTAATATGGAACCTAACATTGTGTAGCTACAGCATGGATTATTTTTCCCTATATGCATCTGCTTGTGACAAATCGCAGGAGGATTTAGGAACAGGCCATGTGCCCTGGGTGCCAAATCCTGCAGGTGCCCAAAATCTGAGACTTCCCCACCCCCTTTTGATTTCCAGGAGGAGGAGGGAAGTACTTATCTGAAGTGCTGTGGGTGGCGTCATCTTAAAATACGGTCCTGCAAGGCATCAGGTCTGTTCCAGGCTTCTGTGTACAGCAATTCACTATAAAAAGTAAAGAGGAGCAGCTACTTGTGAGCTGTGCATGCTTGCTGGGAAGCCCTCTGACAAGCTGAAACTTTTCCAGTTTACAGCTTCCTTTATCAGAAAACAGGAATTGTGTGGCAATGCTGATTAGACAAATTGTGTAATCCAGGCAGAAGATTGAAGAGCAGGTCCCTAGAAACTTTACCATTTAATTTTTTTTTATAAAGAATAATTGCATGAAATTTTTTAAGCAAACATTTAATTGGTTTTCTTCCTAAAAATAGATAGCATACTTGAATAATCCTGAGTGACAGCTGGAATTAAAATAACCTTATTTCAAGTCCTTGTGGTGTTTTTGTTTTAATTGTGTAAATGAAATCTAGGTAACGATCATAGCTTTTTCTTCTAAAAAAAAGTCTACATTGGGCCAAATTTGAGGCCCAAATGTGTGTGTGGTGTTTTTAATGTCTAATCTACAGTTGTAGGCAGGTAACAGTACATACATAACAAAAATGAAATTTTAAATTACTTGTTTTTCCCTCTTCCCTCCCTCATGCTATGAAATTAAATGCAATATCCTCAGGGGCTCAGTTAATGCGTGTTTATCTTGGAAGACAAAATATAAGTGAAATAATGTTTCGGAGCCTGCAGGGGAAAATCTTCTGTCTTTGTATCTGGCTTACAGATACCAGTTTAAAAAAAAAAACGTTTTTACAGAGTTCTGTACATGTTCTTTTAGAGAAAATAGTTTTATGAAGCAGCAACTGCTCTTAGATCTAGTCAAAGTAACTACCTTTTGAAGGGATCGATTTTCAAGCAGATGTCTAAACAGGCAGTGCATGCATTTTTCAGCCCGTGCTAAGACAAGGTACCCGCAGATGCCATCTTTATTTAAATATTAGTTAAAACGTGCATGGTATATTACATGATGGCATCAATTTGCTTATATTTAACCCCTGCTGTCTGCAGATTCCTGTAGACTTAAATGTATGTGTATGTGCATAACTTTCTTTTTTCTTTCTTTTTTTTTTTTTAAATTGTAGTTTTCATTGTGATGCAATAAAACAATACACTGTTACAAAAGTCAGGCCATACAATAACTATTTGCTCTTTCCAGTATATATATATATATACAAATAGTCAAACATGGTTGGTCCTATTTCCCATTATTGAGCAATCACATCCTTATGCAGCTGATAATACATCACATCCCTATTATATTCCCATATTCCTCTTCCCCCCCCCCCCCCCCGATCTCCCTTCCTTGCTCGTAAATATGAGTATCGGATTATGTAAAAAAGAGACACAAAAGATTCATCATATGCAGCTCAGCACCTTCCCAAGCTATGATCCTTTACAATAGGTCTGGAACTATCTGCTGGCCATGACAAGTCTCCCTTCGTTACGCGCCCCCCCCCCCCCCCCCCCCCCCCATGTTCTTTTGATCCAGTGCATAGTGGGATAGTATATGACTAAAATGTCCCCAAAAGCCACTGATCTCAGCCCAATGCTTGCCATGTGACATACGATTCCCATAGTTGTTGAAAGGAGCTGGACAGTCTTATTTTTAAATGCAGTAATTTTGCTTAGTCTATATATAGTAGAAACTTTCTTCTGTAGCTCAGGTAAGTTTGGAATAGTAGAGGTGCCCCAGTGTTGGGCTATAACACATCGTGTAGCAACAAATATGTGGTACTCTGTCTTCCACAGGAGGGATGTTAAGGTCCCTGATACATTCAGCAAAACTTGGCTGGCGGTATAGTTCATCTCTGTAGAACACATCACTGAAATCCATTTAAATATCTGCCGCCAGAACTGTTGTGTATATAAGGGCAGGACCACATGCATGAAAGTAGGAACCCTCCTGTTGACAGCCCTTCCAACATTTCCCTGATGTGCCAGGGTAAAATCTTTGTAAATGCTGGGGACTGTAGTGCCATCGATATACTAGTTTATAGCAGTTTTCCGTTAAAGAAGCTGCTATCAGTCCCTTTCCAATTCCCTTATAAACTTCCTGCCAAGCCCTGATAAAGTGAGGTTTATCTGGCAGATCAGAGTTCAAGAACCTATATAGTTTAGAAATGACCTTAGACACCTTATTGGCCCCCTTATGCAACCCTTCAAAAAAAAAGTTACTCCTTGATGTAAGCTACTACAGACTGGAGAGGATGTCAGAAAGTGTGTTAGCTGTAAATACAGATACCACTCCTGCGAAGGTAGATCATATTTAATGCATATATCTTCAAAAGTATATATCCCCTGGGGCCCCCACAATTGTGCAATAGTGTGGATCTGTCTATCTTTCCAATGAGCAAAAGCTAGTGGAGGGATCCCCGGTATGAAAGTTCTATTGTAAAATAAATATGATTGTGGCGAGTAGATCTTTAATCCTAAAAATTTCCGCCTTCACTTATCCCAATTCACAAGTGTAGTCTGCAGGGGTAAGGAAGTCATATTCAGTGGCTGCCAAATGAGAGCTGGTAAAGGCATATTACCCACCAGAGCCTGTTCCAGTTTCACCCATATCTTGACTACAGGCGTCTTGTGCCAATCTACTATGGCTCGTAAATGGGCCGCCGCATGATACCACAGCAGATTAGGGACACCTAAACCTCCTTGTTCTTTTGACAAGTATAATATTTTCCTAGACACACGAGGTTTTCTACCTCTCCAAAATTATTTCAGTATCCTGCTCTGCCAACGTTGCAATTCCTTTTGGGGAACCATGAGAGGAAGATAAGACATGGAAGGACATTCATCTTTAGTACAGCAATTCTGCCCAGCCATGATATATGGTACCTATCCCATTCCTCTAATTCTTTATAAATTTTCGTTAATAGAGGTGTATAATTTAAATGGAAGATATCATCTAAGTTGCCAAGATATATCCCAAGATATTTATCTTGTTTGGCCATTTAAACGCATAGGCTGACTTTAAATCCGCTACCTGGCCAGCTGGTACTGATAAACTGGGACAAATCAGAGATACTTATTTTAAAACCTGAGAGAGAGCTAAACTGGGAGATTACCACTACTATTTCCGGCATTGACGTAACCAGTTCTGAGACAGAAAACAAAATATCATCTGTGAAAAGGGCCAATTTAGAGGGAAAATTCCCAATATCTATACCTTTTATCCTCAGGTTATTGCGGATTCTGATAGCAATGGGCTCCAAAAAAAGGGCAAAGAGGAGTGGTGAAAGAGGGCACCCTTGGCAAGTCCCTCTCTGTACCTGAAATGGAGCAGAGTATCCCCCATTCACCTTAAGGTATGCCATTGAGGAGTCATATAATTTGGAAATACATTGGATGTATTGGGGCCAAATTGCATGTGCTTTAGTAATTCGAATAAGCATGGCTAATGTACTAAATTGAACACCTTTTCGGCATCGATAGTTAATAGCAGAGCAGGCACCTTCCCACTTTGCGCCCACCATATAAAGTCTACTGCCTTTCTGACATTGTCAGAAGCCATCCTTCCAGGAATAAAACCCGACTGACCAGGATAGATAAGATCTCCCACCACTCCCTTCAATCTGTCCACCATTATCTTGGCCAAGATCTTTAAATCCAAATTGATTAGAGAGACCGGGCGATTAAGAGCCTCAGCGAGATGGGTCACGACTCGGCTTAGCTAAAATTGTAATTCCCGCCGTGTTAGTGGACCTCAAAATTATCCCACTTTCCCTTAGTGAATTAAACATACATGTGAGAGTTGCTAGGATTTCAGTCTCAAAGGACTGATAAAATTTTGCCGTGTACCCATCCAGTCCCGGGGATTTCCCAGCCTTAAGGTGTTTAATGGCGGCCTGGACTTCCAGTTGAGTAATTTCTTTATCGAGGCTGTCGCCCCGATTCAGAGAGAAGAGGTATATCCATATTACTTAAATATTCTTTTATATCCTCCTCTTTTATAATGTTGTCTGCACTGTACAACGTAGCGTAAAATTTGAGAAAGCGTTGTCTAATATCTTTAGTCCCAGTCAGGATCACCCCCTGTTCATCTTTAATTTTTACTACATTGTTTTGAGTTTGGAACTTTTTGAATTTACGGGCTAGAAGCATTCTGGTTCTGTTTCCCCGCCCCCCCCCCCCCCCTCCCTTCAAAGAATTTTTGTTTGATAGTATCTAGATGTAACGCTATCAAAGCAGTGTCAAAGTTCGCCAGTTTATCTCTAATGCCTTGTAGAGTATGCCACTTTTTCTGGGATGGTTGCGCTTTATGAGCTTGTTCCGCCATACTCAATTGAGACATTAACCGGCTACGTTCTTGGTCTTTCTGTTTTTTAACCAGTGAGGCACGTGCAATTATATGACCCCTAGTGACAACTTTCAGTCCATCCCAGACCATGGCAGGAGAGACTTCCCCATTATTATTGATATGTAGTTATTCAATAATGGTGTCCCCAGTTATTTGTATCCAAGTTCTATCATCCTGTTTACTGTAAGACAACTTTTTGTCAAGGTTATTGTTAAAATGTAAACCGACTTGATTAGTAATTCTGTTACTGGAAAATCGGTATACAAAAATGCTAAATAAATAAATAAATAATGTGGACAAAATCACCATCCTCCAAAAGAAAATCATTAAGTTTCCAAAATAATTGCCCTCTATCAATAAATTGCAAAGATAGTTCTACCCAGACCGGACTATGGTCCGACCATGTGATATGTTCTATTTCGGACTTAGTGATATTATTAACTAATCCTTTATCCACCATAATCATATCTATTCTAGAATATGTTTTTTGAGAGCGGAAATAGAAACTATAGTTCCCGGATTTAGGAAACTGATTTCACCACACACCCATCACATTTAAGTCCGCCATCATGGTCTTTAACGCTTTTCTATCTTTATTGGAAGCTGCTGCTGAGCCCCGAGAATTGTCAAAGGATGGATTGATGGTCATATTGAAATCGCCCCCTAGGATGAGGTGACCCTGCGCTGATTTTTGAATCATCTCAGCCAAGCCTTGGTGTTGATTGGGAACATAGGCAGTGACCAGGCTAAATTTATAGCCATCAATAGATATAACCAATATTAAATATCTACCATCTTTGGCTCTAATGCATTTGATCTCATCAAACACACAAACCTTCCGAAAAAGGATACCAACCCCAGCTTACTTGGAATCTTTACACGCTGCTGCCCAATATTGAATGGGATACTGTGATTATCTCATTAATCCCAAATGGCAGGCTGTGAGATGGGATTCTTGAATCATCGCAATAGCAACCTTCTGCCATTGTAAATCATTATATAGCAGTTTGCATTTTCGAAAGGAATTGAATCCCTTGACGTTCAGGGAAAGTATCTTATATTCCACCATCCATAAAGTATAGAGCTTTGAACATCAGCATAAATAGTACATGCCATGTTGACCCTAAGTAAGGACCTCTGCCATGCTGGACTGCAGAGCACCTCACATCAACCAGCTTCCCCTGACCTGCAAATACATAGGGAACGGCTGAGCTCCCATAACCCGTGCATAAGTAGTACATATCCGAGCAAATGCTTCCTAAACCCGCCCCCCCCCCCCCCCCCCCCATGTTCCCTATATCAACCATCCCCACAGAGAAGATTGAAAAGTTGCAGAGGAGGAAAGTCAACAGGAACTCATATTTTCCCATAGTCTAGACTACCATCACCACAAATTATATGATGCAGTGAAACAGATAACAATATCAACATCCATATTGGAAACATTCAGACTACTTTAACTTTATAACACAGATTAATTTGTATCATGTGTCCAATTGAGATCCCATGGAAAGGATAGATATAGTATCTGGCACCCGCCAGAGTATTTAATCATAATACTTTAGGTGGCATCTTTAGGTGTAAATAGTGAGCTTGTTGGATGCCGTTGCAGTCGCCGCCTCTGCGATCTACCCGCTGCCAACGTGGTTGCTCTAATCTCCTTGGAGCCGGAGTTTGGGTTGAGTTCTTGACATCCTGATCTGAATATCCCGCATCCATTAATACTTTCGCTGCCTCCTCCATATGAGTAGTTCCTTGCTTCACAAATTATAGCCCGAAGGGATACAGCCACCGGTATCATATATCCTCCCTCCGAAGCAAAGCCATAACCGCTCTCAATTCTTGTAATTTCCGGAGGGTAATGGCTGCCAAATTGGCAAAGATAGTTATGTGTCCCTTCCACTGTATAGAAAATTGTTGGATAACACATTGAAGTCGTCGGTTCAGTGTGCTGCGGCAGTCAAAAAGGCAGACAGAATGTTGGGAATTATTAGAAAAGGAATGATGAATAAAACGGAAAATGTCATGATGCCTCTGTATCGCTCCATGGTGAAGACCGCACCTTGAATACTGTGTACAATTCTGGTCGCTGCATCTCAGGGAAGATGTAATTGCGATGGAGGGTACAGAGAGGGGCTACCAGGATGATGGGGGGAGTGGAGCAGCTCCCCTATGAGGAAAGACTAGAGAGGTTGGGACTTTTCAGCTTGGAGAGGAGACGACTGAGGGGGGATATGATGGAGGTGTTTGAAGTCATGAGAGGTCTAGAACGGGTAGATGTGAATCGGTTGTTTACTCTTTCGGATAGTGGAGGGACTGGGGGACACTCCATGAGGTTAGCATGGGGCACATTTGGAACTAATCGGAGAGGGTTCTTTTTTGCTCAGCGCACAGTTAAACTCTGGAATTTGTTGCCAGAGAATGTGGTTCGTGCAGTTAGTATAGCTGTGTTTAGAGAAGGATTGGATAAGTTCTTGGAGGAGAAGTCCATTGCCTGCTATTGAGTTCGCTTGGAGAGTGGCCACTGCCATTGGCAATGGTTGCATGGAATGGGCTTAGTTTTTGGGTACTTGCCAGGTTCTTATGGCCTGGATTGGCCACTGTTGGAAACAGGATGCTGGGCTTGATGGACCCTTGGTCTGACCCAGTATGGCATTTTCTTATGTTCTTAGCTTTCTGATGAATTCTCTCCTTCTCTTTATAATCGTGGAAGCACACAATAATGTCTGTAGGCTGATTTGGACGCCGTGTCCCAGCGACCTGTGTGCTCAGTCAATCTTAATGGGAGCCTGTTCTCCATCGCTGCACCTTCAGTTTCTGTGAGCAGAGATGCGCAGATTTGTTGGATAATGTCTGCACAGTTCTGAGTGTCACTAGTCTCCAGTACGCCTCGGAACCTAGAGTTGTTTCTTCTCATCCGGTTCTCAATGTCTTCTAGCTTAGTGGCCAGATCGTCGCAGGTATTATGGATGCCCTTCATATCTTGTTCCATATTTTTAAATTCCTCTGCTTGGGCCTCCATCCTATTTTCAGTCTCATCCAGCCGTTTCCCAATGTCTGCCATGTCTTCTTTCATGTCGCTAATGGCCGTCATAATGTCTTGTTTGTGGATCTTAAAATCGAGCCTCAGATTGCAGAACCAAGACCTGAATTCTGCTCGTGTAGGGATAGACTCCTCTGACGCAGAGATGTCCTGCTCTGCATCCATCTCTGGCCCGCTATCTCCTTCCTCCATGGCGCTCGCCATTTTGCTTTGTGGGTCCTCACGGCCCCCCGCTATTTTGTGGTATGAATATTGTTGGAAATCGACCGCTTTCTTCCTAGTCGACATCCGGGCAGTATCTTCAACAATTCCGGGTGATATCTAGGCTGGAAAACGAAATATTTAATGCGATGAAAAGGGATGGTCATACTACAATGGGAAGAGCTCCGTTTTTAAGCTGCCATCATCCCTGATGACGTCACTTCCTCCGTATGTGCATAACTTTCTATCACGGCCCTGCCCCATCTCCCAGAACAGCTCTACTTAATGTGGTTAAAAGTATGCATTTACTTTCAGATGACTGCAAAATCGCCCTAAAACGGATTCAGCAAATCTTCCCTCATTGCTCTCTTGTACAACATGCAGGGATCCCAGTGGAGCCTTTTAAAATGTACCCCAAAATTATACATCTGGCGCTTGCTCCTTCTGTTGGGTCTTATTTCTAGATTCCTTTCTGTCTTAACTCTTTTTTTTATTTTGCTTTTTGAAGTGAAAGAAGACTTAAGAGATTCATTTGTTTCTCTTCCCCCCCCCCCCTCCTCCCTCAACTAATAACCTTTGTTTGGTGTCCTATCAAAGTGAACGTTTAAGAATGTTAGAGACCTGAGGATTCTGTCCAGGACGCATTGCTCCACGCATCTACGAACCATGGACACAATTTCTGGATTAGTTTTAGGTGGAAATTCTTTTGCTTTTGTTTTTTTTCTTTTTGTTTGTGTGTGTGTTTGGTCTGTGGTTAGCAAGACTTATATTTGTTTTGTAAGGGAAAACATGCCCCTTTATTTGCTGTAAAAGTCCCCTTTTATAAAGAGACCCTTGGGGGGGCATGCTATGTGGCCATAAATGTTTTCCACCCATTGTGTGGGGCTTTTCCCTTTCTCCAGTGGTGGTGGTCCATAAGAACATGCCATACTGGGTCAGACCAAGGGTCCATCAAGCCCAGCATCCTGTTTCCAATAGTGGCCAATCCAGGCCATAAGAACCTGGCAATTACCCAAACACTAAGTCTATTCCATGTTACCGTTGCTAGTAATAGTGGCTATTTTCCAAGTCAACTTAATTAATAGCAGGTAATGGACTTCTCCTCCAAGAACTTATCCAATCCTTTTTTAAACACAGCTATACTAACTGCACTAACCACATCCTCTGGCAACAAATTCCAGAGTTTAATTGTGCGTTGAGTGAAAAAGAACTTTCTCTAATTAGTTTTAAATGTGCCACATGCTCCAGCTAAGTGCTTCAGAAGCAAACGCTCTTGCTCCTGGTGGGGGAAGACTATTTAACATGCAGCCACTTATCCTGCTGCTGCTGCTACTGCCTGGAGTCTGCCACTGGCACAATGCCTTGCATCTGGAATATACCTGTCCCAGTCACCAGGAGAGCTGACTTCAGTTGATCTCTGAAGTCCAGATGGGACAGACTTGCATTGCATGAGAGAATGAAGGCCTTGCAAGGATTTTGTTTCCCTCAAAGCAGAGTTAACAGTAATAGTTTTGATAAATTACTATTTTAGAAATGAAAACCAGATTTATTAAATTCCCTCCCTTCCCATCCACTTTTTCTTTTTTCTGACTTTTGACATGTGACAATGTGGAAAAAAAATACTATTAGGCTGACTTTAAAACATTGAAGGGAAAAAGGAGAAGGGTAATGTGTTTTGCATAGTGATAAGAAGGTGACAGACCCAGCAGAATTAAGCAGCAGGTGAGAGAACTCAAATCTTTTGAGCTCTTTGGGGGGCAATTTTGTAGAATTTGCATGGGACCGCAAGCAAATTCCGGGCTTGCTGGTACCACATGTACGTCTGTGTGAAGATTTCAAAATGATATTTCCGTGTGGTGTTTGCCCGTTCCATCTTAAACACTACAGCACTGAGACATTACTTCTCTCATTAACTGACAACATCTTAAGAGGCTTTGATAACAGCAAACACTACATCCTTATAATGCTAGACTTATCCGCAGCATTTGATACGGTAAACCACCAAACATTACTTAAAAGAGTAGAAGAAATTGGATTATGCGACAAAACAGTTAACTGGTTCAAATCTTACCTCAGCAATAGGTTCTTCCAAGTCCAGATAAAAAACACTCTTTCAAAAAAACAAACTCGAAACCGGAGTACCACAGAGTTCAGCTCTGTCTGCCACCCTCTTTAACATATTTATGCTGCCCCTATGTCATCTACTGGCAGGCCTAGGGATAATTCATTACATTTACGCTGATGACATTCAGTTAATTCTACCAATACATGACACAATTGAAAAAACACTAGGGCTAGCAAACATGTACCTTGACATAATAAAACAACTACTAACCCAAATGGAACTGGTTATTAACATCGAAAAAACAGAATTCTTACATCTTGAAAGAAAACATACTGAAATCGTCAAAACCCCAATAACTCTAGGAAATAACCAGAAAATAGAACTAGCAGAAAAAGTGAGAAATCTGGGAGTAATAATGGATCCAGAAATCAACCTAAAACAACACATATCCTTAAAAGTAAGGGAAGGTTACGCAAAACTCATGATCCTTAAAAGATTGAAACCATTACTCTCACCTACACACTTCAGAACAATTTTACAAACACTTGTTTTCTCCAGTACTGATTACTGCAATGCACTCTTACTAGGACTCCCCAGCTCATCAATAAGACCACTCCAAATACTTCAAAATACTGCAGCCAGAATACTAACAGGAAAAAAAAAAGGGACCATATAACAGAAACTTTAGCAGAACTACACTGGTTACCAATCGAATACAGGATAAAGTACAAAGCCTTATGCACCATACACAAATTAATATATGATAAAGAAGCAGACTGGCTAAATACAGCCCTACGAGTCCATGTCCCACAAAGGAGCCTTTGTTCAGCTAACAAGGCACTACTAACAATCCCTACAGTAAAATCGGCAAAACTAACCCAAGTAAGAGAAAGGGCCTTATCTCTGGCTGGACCCTTTCTATGGAACACAATGTCCACTGAACTCAGATTACAGAGTGATATCAAATCCTTTAAGAAAACCTTGAAGACATGGCTCTATAAACAAGCCTTTCCAAAAGAAACAAGGGGGTAGAGAGTGAGTGAGAGAACGAAAAATACAGAAAAGCGCAACTGAGAATAAATGGCATTACAATATTACAAAGACATAATACAGTTAAGATGTAGACCAAAATAGAAGTATCTCAATAACTTCCCTGGACTAATCCACCACTACCCAAAATTTTGACTTTATTAATGATATTGTAACCGTTTGTAACTGGCACCTGTTAAATGTACGATAAACTACCTATATATACCTTATTTTGTGCCTATTTGTAAACCGTTGCAATGGTACATGACTTAGCGACGGTATAGAAAAGTTTTTAAATAAATAAATCTTGCTGCTGCTTTTGTGGCATTGGTAGATGTAACACGAGTCTAGTCTATGGCATATCCACAATGAGAGGATCCTGTTCAGAGCCACTTGAAGGAAGGCAAAAATAAACCCTAGTCTTATTTGTCTGAGACAAAGAACCACGGCTTCTGGTTGGATTACATTTTCTGTGTGGCTTTTTTTTTTTTGTCATTTGTTAGAAGCTGTTGATTTTGAAAGAGTTGAAAACACCGATATGTGGGTAACTTGCAGGAGAGCCTGCTCAGTTAGCAATACAATTAAATTAATGGAGGCTTTAGCGTTCCAGAATCTGAAAGTATTGGCAGGATTTCAGTGCAATATTGAATGTACTGCAGAATAAATACAAACAAATTATGGAAACATGAACTGTGCAATTGTGTGTGCACAGAGCTGGCACGTTGTCGTCTCTTTTTTTAAGTGTGTAGTGATCCCAGGCATCAGCCGTCTGACTGCCAATATCAATAATTCTTTGCAGTTGCCTACATATCAATATTGTGGGATAGGCTTTCTCTCTGAACAGCTGCCAGAAAGAGTGAGCAAGAAAAAAGAAAGGGATCTTGGTTAAATACAAAGAGCCATTATCAATATAGCCTTTTTTTAAATATATTTTTGAGAAGTATACACTTTTAGAATAGTGTGGTAGTGCACACGTAATAGGAGGAGAAATAAGAAGATACAAAGCAGAAGCAGTGTTAAGACTAGAAAACATACAGACATAAGTCGTGAATGATAGTCCTATGATGTTTACTCATAATAAATGCATCCTTCGGGGATTGATGGTACCTAGCCACTTGTCTCCGCGAGGTTTGTACTAGTTTAAATTTGGCATAGGATAGATGCGCTTTCTCCTTGTATTTAAAATAATTTTACATGTCAAACACTGGCTTACAGTGTGTGATCTGGAGTAGAGTTTGGCCACTCGTATGTTTGACACATTTGGTATCCTAGAGACAACTTAGCTCTCATTTTGTAATAGCAAGGAGAATGCGGGGTGTGTGTTTGTTGTTGCTTTTGTGAAGATAACATCCATTATGCAGTGAGTCATTCTCAAGACTTCCAAAAGGTGTGTGCAAAGAATGGAGGTATATTTATATTCTGTGTTTTGTTTTTGGTTTTTTTTTTTCTTCCAGGCACTTCAAAGTAGATTACGTTCAGGTGCTGTAGGTAGAGGTTTCACGATGTAAATTTGAACCTGAGGCAATGGAAGGTAATGGCCACAAGGAGCAGTAGTGAGATTTGAGCCCTGGCTTCCCTGGTTTGCATCCTATTCCTCTGACCACTAGGCTGCTACTCATCTCTGCTGTGTTGCTGGGCATACGGTGCTCGGGCACTCAATGGCTCAGACCAACTGTAGTCAACCGGACAAGGCGGTGGGAAGGAACTGGAGGCAGAGGACAGAAGAGGAGCGCACAGTTGCTTTAGTGTGTGCTTGTGTCAAGTAAGTTATAATATTCTGCCTGGAAAAAGCTGTAAGCATTCTTGAACTAAAATTGAAAAAGCAGTTTAGGAATATACATATTAATTTTTTTTTAGAACTTTAAATGCTGAAAACTCGTCTCAAGAATTGGTAATAAAATAGTTACTGTATCTGTACTTGGTTTCTCTGTTAGATGTTTTTTATTTATTTATTTATTTTCTTTTTAACATGGCTTTCAATCAGGTAAACAAGGTAGTTGGAGGCTACATTTCAAAGTTGGGGGCTTTTGGAGGGATTTTTTTCTTTCAGTTGTTGTGAAGCAATTTTTTTTTTCTCCTATACCAGCAACCATGCCGGAGAATTTGTCCTGCGTTGCAAGGCTTGCTAATTCATTTTCCATGTTAACTGATCTACCTGCTATTGACACAGTTATTTCATACACAGTAATACAGCAGACATCACCCTTTCCATTTGGCCTTGCAGTGGCTATAAATCAAAATCGTTTTTCCTACTATCTCCTGCTCTAACCCTTGAGTCATCACTTGTCTCGCTGCCGTTATAGATCCAGGTCCAATTTTTTTTTTTAACCCATTCGTGTAGCCCCTGTAGCTTCACTTTTCTCCCAGGAAGGCAACTTTTTCCCATAAATTGGAGAAACAGTCCCTTGACATCAGCACCCAGGGGAACGTGCAGGTGTCATTAAACTGGACATTTAGAAAACTCATTTGTCTTTGCAGTATTTTTTTCCCCTTTTATACTGCTCCTTGTTTTGTTCTTTTTGTTGCCTTAGTCTGAGTTTGGCATTTGAGGGGTGGTATAAGGAGTACAATAAGAGAAACGGAGCAAACCCCCTCCCCCCATTAAATTCCTCTCCTGTAAAAATGCCTTCTAGCTAGTCTCATGGGGGGAGGGGGTGGCCAGAAACCTGTTTTTTCAGCTTTTTTTTTTTTTTTTTTCCTTAAGCCGCCTCTGTCTGATTCAGGGGTGAGAATGGGCTCTTGCGTGACAGAAGCCTCAAAAAAAGGTGTTTACAGATAAATGTTCATGCACCGAACTCGTTGATGGGATTCATTTTCCAAGAAAGCAAACCTTGGATGGCAGACAAAACCAAGGGGGTGGGAGGAACCAGATGCAGAAGAAAGAGCAACATAGTTCATCTTTGTAGTGTGAGCTTATATTAAGTAATTCACAAGACTGTAAATATTTAAGTTAAATGAATAAATCTGCCAAGAAGTATGGATGTAGAGCATTTTTTTTTCTATGAAATTGTTGGTGTGTGGCACCCTAGCGATGGCTGCCTGAAGGTTCTGGGTGAAGCTGAACAATTGATTTATGCGATAGATGGAGGGCTGCCAGGGTTAGCTACCAGCTTCAGCAGACTGAGCTACAGTACCTCGTCAGTCCCCATTCATGCATCCCAGGAAGCTACTCGGGGCTATATTGTTAGAGGAATATATTTGTAGCGGGCACTACAGTTCTGTTACCCGCAAGCCCTGGGAAATTCCTAGTGCAGTTAGGGATGATTTAGGGGAGGATCCGTTCAATGCAGCCCCCCTCCCTTTGAGGGTCCTGGCGTGGCCGTCCCCTTCTGTGAGGTTTATAAGCAGCTTTCTACAGAGAGCTCGGGGGAGCAGTTGTAGTTTGCCCCTTTTAGAGGAAGGGTGGAGATTTTCTCCGAGTTGGCTTTTATGGCCTGCCCGAGGGCCTGGGCTCCATCCTACCTGGGACTTGTTGGGTTTGATCGAGGGCTCCACTTCTGTAGCCCACTCCATAGGTGCAGAGTGGTTGTCCTGGGTTAAGCTTTTTGGGACTTTGAAACTTTTTTTGTGGTAGGAACCTTGGTGAAACACCTGGGCTTCCTGGACACAGGGCACAGGACGTGGGAAGACCCGCCACTGAGAGATGGTGACCTGCTGCAGGGATACATTCCGGTTTTAATATTTTTGGGGAAAGAAGATTTTTGATTGAAAGACCTGGGGAGGGAGCTTGTTTTTCCTGCCCCCTTCCTAACCATCTGAGGAACAGCTGGAGCTGCTGTTTGCAGGAGGATCTCATGTGTCTGGGATACACAAGAGACAAAGATTGAGAGAGGGGAAAAGGTCAAGAGAGAGAGAACTGCTAACAGTGAACAAGAAAAAGTTAAAATGGAGACTTCGCCCCTGGGAGTAGAGCGAGAATTGGACTCTGTGCTGGAGGGATTTTTAAGCCTTGCCCACACAAGGATCCCCCTGTCCACCTTGCTTTTCCACAAACGATCCTCCCAGATTCTTTTTTTTTTTTTTTAGTTCCAAAAGTCTTTGCCTCCATTGTGAGGCTGTTCCATACACCCGGCACCCTCCTCTTTCTTTCTCTTGTCAAGGAATGCTGCTTTTACAATACCCTTGAGTTTTCAATATTTTACTTTTTACTAACAGATGCCCTTTACATGCCAACTACCTGACACTCCCACAGTTTGTACCTCACTACTTTCTCATAACAGGAAGTCAAAATGTTTCCCTGTGCCTGGCTGAATTTCCCCTAAGTTCAAAGCTAGAGCCTCGCCTAGAGAGGCAGTAATAGCATCTGAACCATTACAGCTGAAAGTAAAACTCCAGAGAGCTCTTGAGTAATGATCAGAGGTGCCATGAATTCTGCATGGCAGGAATGTCCTCGTGGTCCTTTCCTACAAACATGGCAGTGATAGTAAATGCGGTAACAGTTTAATCCTTCTGATCGGTCACTTCGATGTGGCTAAATGGGGAAACAGGTTTGCTGGCATGAATTACGTGCTGACAGTCATAAATTCACTGTGTAGTCTTTTTAAACACAAACTGCTACTTCTTGATGTGCTGTTAAGAGATTAAATGCAAACGGTAATATGGATTGAGTGGGGGTGTTGTAGAAAGGAGCCATGGACCAGCACTAAGATACAGTAATTCACTAAGTTTGTTTCTGTACAAACAATCTAGAAATGGTGTTTTTGCATGTGCTTATACGAAAATTGCTTTTTGCATTTTTAGAAATGTTTTGCACCATGTTGTCATGGTGGAAAACTTCACTGTATTCTTTAAAAATTCAGTAGTCTTATTCCTTACATTTTTTAAGAAGGAACCTGTGTAGTCTCCATTGTATGTATTAGATAATCAACAACTTATTAACAAGCGAAAAGAAAAGGTAAAGAATTGGAATACAGTTTAAATAAAAGAAAAATATAAAAGATTTTTTTGCAAATAAAGAAACAGAATACACTGATCTGTTTGTTATTAAGAATCCAAGTAATTGGATACCTCTGGGTACATCTAATCCAGTTATACAAACTTTTGAAACATTGATTTTACAAGAGATTAGTAAGATTGAGGATATTGGAACGGATAAAAGATTTTTTAATATAACTAGGAAAGAAAGAGATGCAATCAGTAGATTGAAAAAGGATAATTCTGTTGTGATTAATTCAGCAGACAAAGGAGGTTCTATAGTTATTATGGACACGGTCAATTATATTAAAAAAGTAGAACGTCAACTATCAGATCGATCCTTTTATTTTAAACTCGATAAGAATCCCACCAACATCTATTGAAAATTGCCAGCGATAGAGGTTCTCTTACAAAAAAAAATTGTTTTTTAAAGGTCGATAATCCAATCATGCTGACCCTATACATACTATCCAAGGTACACCAGGCAATTTCCTGGAGCTTCGAGCAATCAGATATGCTCTCAGGGTATTTCAGGATCGCCTCTCCAACCATGTCGTCCTGATTCAGACGGACAACCAGGTGGCCATGTGGTACATCAACAAACAGGGAGGGACGGGCTCCTACCTACTGTGTCAGGAAGCTGCGCAGATATGGGCGGAGGCTCTCTCCCACTCGATGTACCTCAGGGCCACCTACTTGCTGGGAGTGGACAATGTGTTAGCAGGCAAGCTAAGTTGCGCCTTTCAATTGCACGAGTGGTCTCTCAACCCCTCAGTGGCGGACTCTATCTTCCAACAGTGGGGTTACCCTCACATAGATCTCTTTGAGACATGTCAAAACTGCAAAGTAGAGAACGTTTGCTCTCTCACTCACAGCCAACACTCACAACTAAGAGATGCATTCTCCCTCTCAAATAAGAGACCTGTCTTGGCGACAGGTCTCTTATTTGCATTCCCTCCACTTCCACTTCTCTCGAAGACTCTCGTGAAGTTACGTCAGGACAAGGGAAGCATGATCCTGATAGCACCTCATTGGCCTCGCCAAGTGTGGTTTCCAATACTTCAGGATCTCTCCATTCGCAGGCACATTTCCTTGGGAAAGGACCTGCATCTGATTACGCAAAATGACGGGTGCCTGCACCACCCCAACCTTCAAGCCTTATCCCTGATGGCATGGATGTTGAGGTTAATCCTCCAGCCACTTAACCTCTCTGAATCAGTTTCCTGTGTCCTGATTGCTTCACGGAAGCCTTCCATGAGAAAATCTTATTCTTATAAATGGAACAGGTTTCAGTCATGGTGCTCTTCTCAATCCCTTGACCCCTTTACCTGTCCGATCTCGAAGTTTCTGGACTATCTCTGGCACTTGTCAGAATCAGGTCTAAAAACTTCCTCCATCAGAATGCATGTTAGTGCGGTGGCCACCTTCCATAAAGGTGTTGGGGGTGTTCCCATATCAGTACAACCCCTTGTAACACGATTTCTGAAGGGCTTGCTTCAGCTCAAGCCTCCACTGCGGCCTCCAGCCCCTTCTTGGGACCTTAACTTGGTTCTGGGTTGGCTCATGAAACCACCATTCGAGCCTCTCCAATCCTGCTATCTCACATGGAAAGTGATTTTCCTTTTGGCAATCACTTCGGCTCGCAGAGTTAGTGAGTTACAGGCCCTAGTTACCTATCCGCCTTACACTAAACTTCTGCAGGACTGGGCATTACTCCGCACTCACCCTAAGTTCTTGCCTAAATTAGTATCTGATTTTCATCTCAATCGATCCATTATCCTACCAACTTTTTTTCCCAGGCCCCATTCCAATCCAGGGGAGCAGGCTCTGCATACCCTTGACTGCAAACGTGCTCTAGCCTTCTATCTAGACCATACAGCTGCCCACAGGAAAAGCACTCAATTGTTTCTCTTTCCATTCCATCAAATTGGGGCAGCCTGTTGGTAAGCAGACTCTCTCTTCCTGGTTAGCAGATTGCATATCCTTTTGCTATCAGCAAGCAGGCATTCCACTTCAAGACCATGTTAAAGCACACTCTGTGAGGGCCATGGCGACTTCAGTAGCACACCTACGATCAGTGCCGCTTCCTGACATTTGCAGGGCTGCCACCTGGAGTTCTCTCCATACCTTTACAACCCACTATTGCTTAGACAAGGCCGGAAGACAAGATTCCATCTTCGGCCAATCTGTCCTGCGTAACCTATTCACAACTTGCCCGGTAGGGTTCAGGATGCTCTCTGCCAAATTTCACCCCAGTCCTAGTGCCTTGCACACCCAGGTACATTTGGTACACTCTCGAACATCCTCAACTCAGAACTCACCCATATGTGAGGACTACCATCCTGCTTGTCCTGTGAGAATGTTGCTTACCTGTAACAGGTGTTTTCACAGGACAGCAGTCCTCACGAAACCTGCCCACCGCTCCGCAGTGTTGGGTTCGTTATGTTTCTTATTTTATTTTTTGGCACTTCCTGTAGCTTTTTAAACAAGACTGAAGGGGGACCCCTGATGGCTGCAGGGTTAGTGCCATGCTGGGCATGCCCAGTAGGAGCCAGTCAAAGTTTTAGAAACTTTGACAAAAGTGTTCCGTGATTGGGCTCCATCCTGTGATGTCACCCATATGTGAGGACCAACTTCCTGCTGTCCTGTGAGAACACCTGTACAGATAAGCAACATCTGCTTTTCCTGCGATTCATGCAGATTTTTTCAGCTCCCCCCCCCCCCCCCCGAAACGTTACCTTATACCTGACCCAACCCTTCAAATTTAATTGATTAAAACCGGGTTTGGTCCAGCGGGGGTCCGCATGGAAAGGGCAAAGGGCCATCGGCGCCATTTTGATTACTGGCAGCCGATGGCCAGAGAGTGGAAGATCGCTCACTGGACCCCCGCTGGACCACCAGGGAATTTCAGCAAGTTTTGGGGGGGTTGCAATGAAGTAAATTTGAAGGGTTGGGGTGTGTGGGGTTTTTTGTCTTTTTTTTGTTTTTTTTTTAACCCCCTGTCTGCTCCCCTCCCCCCCCCCCCCCCCCCAGGGACTTTTGGTAAGTCTTGGGGTGCAACCGCGCTTCCACCTATAACTAGGGCTTATTTCTGGAGTAGGGCTTATATTTCAAGCCCTACTCCAAAAATTCTAAAAATCAAGCTAGGGCTTATTTCCAGGGTAGGGCTTATTATCGGGGAAACACGTTATCTGGCATAAAATAGCACATAGTAGAGTGAGATGTATTATCTGAGAACTCGAGCACTTTCCTAGTTGGAAATGATTGAGTTTGTAATTGGATAGTTTTGATATTTCATGTATTTATTTATTTGTTGAGTTTTATATACCGTCATTCGGTAGAGCCATCATAACGGTTTACAAAAATATACATTTTTCTTAGCAGTTGTGCAACAATAAAAAACAATTTGAACAGTATCAGAAAAAGGCATATCAAGTCCAGAGAGCATTATTAGGTTGGAAGAGGAGGGTATGCAGTTCAGGGTGAAGAGAATGTATTAAGAGGTTTATATCTGAGAGTTCAGTTGAGAAACTGATATTTCATAGGAAATATCTCCAATTGCAAGGGACTGCCATGGGAAGGTGCTACTTTTTGCATCTTATTCAGGTATATGCATTGGCATGAAGTTTTAAATTTTTTTTCCATTCTATTTATTTATTTGTGGTTTTTATATACCGGACTTCGTAGAGTAACATCAGTTCGGTTTACATTATAACTTCAAAATCAGCCAAACAGAGGCTTTACCTAGAACTTTTAGGAAAACTGTGATTAAAACTATAAAAATTAGTAACGAGGCTTAAATAAATAAACTTAAATAGAAGTTGTTGGGTAACTGAGATGATATTGAGAGAAATGTTTGGAAGGAAGAAGGGGGGAAGGGGGGGGGATGATGATGGACGGAGTGCACAGATTGCAATGTGGAGGGGAGAAGGGATGCATATTGCATAAAGGGAGGAGAGTGATGAATTGCAAGGGTTGCATGGGGGAGGGAAAGGAGGAATTGCACAGGTTGCAAAGAGCTATTTACAGTGAATGCACAGGGGTGGATATATATCATATGTTGAAAACTATTTACAAAGTGTACATTATTGTAGTTACGTAAATCATGGCGTAAAGTTGGAAATCCAAGAGGATAGAAACTGAGAGATAGTTATCATATGCGAGATCATAAAATTAGGATTGGGGGATCTGACAGGGGCAGGGAAGCGAGAGGAGAGGGGCGTTAAGGGACGGAGGGGAGGGACTAATGGGGGGGGTTAAGAGGGGTATAGAGGAGAACTGGGAGGTGGTGAGGGGAAAAGGCATTGTGTGGTAGGGAAAGAATATTGTCAGCAAAGAAGATTGTAGAGAAAGCAATATTAGTGAGTTTTGGTGATAAGTACTATCGGCCGGATTTTAAATGCCCTGCGCGCGTAAATCCAGCCGGATTTACGCACGCAGGGCCCTCTCACGCCGGCGCGCCTATTTTGCATAGGCTGCTGGCGCACGCAGAGCCCCGGGACACGCGTACTGATATAATTCATAACTCTGGTTCAGAACTGTGGCTCATTCAGCCATTCCCAGAATCCTCAGAGGGCTGATTCACACTGACACTGCTGAAATATAGTGAATTTTCTAATCATCTCAGACTCAAAGAATGTAGAAGAGTTGGGAAACTTGTGGCTCTGCAAAGCCTATAATTAAAGGCCAGGTGGGCATCAATGACAATATTTGCACCACAATACAGGGAAGCTTGGTTCGCATGAAGCCAGGATGCAAGCTTTTTTCTTGCAGATGCCTATCTCAACGACAGGAGCCAGGTGAAAAGATTCTTCTTTAAGGATACAAAGTCCTGGTGCCAGTAAACGGAATTTAGGCCGAGTTTCTATTCAGGCCACAGACTTGATATCTGTTTACACAACACAGCGGATCAAGAGAAGATCAGCAGAAACAAAGGCCATCAAAGCCATGTTGATAAAGGAACTTTTATGGTGGGAGGATGGACAGGTTTAGCTGGTGAAGAATTCTCAGTTGGGGGGAGTGATCCTCACAAGCATTTCCTATACATGATAGATTGTCATGACAACAGCATAATGTATCTTTGTAAATGAGTCTTTGGGCAGTCACGCCATTCTGGAAGTTTCGGCAATACTGTATGTTTTAACTATAAAAGAAGGTTCTCTTCCTGTATTAGATGAGATGCTGTTTATTTAGAAAGGGCACTCCCCATACAGCATCTCCCAGGAACACTTTTTAAAAAAAGCCAAATAAAACTGACTTTATACCATATACTGATTCTAAGTGTTCTTGTGTGCCTGGCCCTGAGTACAAAAATTATGTACAGTACGTCCCGGGGCTTAGTAAAAGGAGCGTTTCGGGGCGGGCCCGGGGGCTTGGCACCAGCCCAGGGGCGTGGTCGAGGCCTCCGGACCATTCTAGATTTATGTAACTGTGCAAAAACTATTTAAATATAAATATTTTTATATATAAATTAAATTCCAAATCGAAACACACCAACAGGTTTAGATTTGGAATTAATTTTATTTAAAATATTTGTACCTTGCAACGCATCAGGGTTTGTGGTAGGTTACAACAGTGCATCCATAATAAACTGCAGTCATGCCAACATAGCAACCACATACAAATGAAACAAAACAAACCACACTTAAAATATTAAACCAAAATAGGCTAAAAATAATAAATTGGTCACCACAACTTAATTTTTTTTTTTTTTTTTAAACGTTTGAGGACAATATTTTAATCTGAAATTTACTGAGTTGCATCTTTCAGCTTTTCTAGGTTTGACATTAGATGAGGTGGGGAAGGAGTACCAAAACATTTCACAAAGATAATTACATGTAATGCTTTATTACCATGTAATTGTCACCCCAGATACATAATCCAAAAAACACCAGTCGGCTGATTTCTTAAGGGTAAACAACACATGTGCATAAATTAGTTACTTGGTAACAAACCCAAACAGGAATTGTTAGCACCAGCTTGAAACTTGCGAGCATTAATCATTTGTTTTAACCCCAATTGTTTTTAAGGTGTATTCTCTCCTAGCTCCCTCTCTAGACAATCGCAGCCTCCTACAAACATTTTTCCCCACTGATATTTACATTTCCTAAGCAAACTCCTTGAGACTGAAGCTAGTCCACCCAGCCCTATTTAATCCAAACATATGAGAGGTTTTTTTTTCAGTTTTTTTAAAAAATTGCATTATGTATATTTAAAGATGCACGCATGGACAATAATCAGTGTTGAAGCCTTGATTGGCATTTCTCCTTGCTATCTCAGCCCCATAGGGTGAGATGGAATTGTTCTGGAGGTCTCATTTTCTGAAGGCCAGTCTGAAAGTGATGCACAGGTTCTTTGGAGGTTATTTGGAGTGTGAAAAAAAAAAAAAAGCGAATAAGAGTGGTTCTTTTACAGGTTTGCAGACAAAGATCAAATAATGATAGATTAGGTTCTTCAAGCAAGTCTGCGTTGTTAAATTCACGCTGCTGTGAGAGCGCGCTGAAATAGATGAGCCTTCTGTTCTCCACTGAACATTGTGGAAACATTGGAATTATTCTGTGTGCAGTTTGTGTTTTGATATCTTGCCAGCCAAGGTCCAGAGACAGTCTTCCTACTGTAAGCCAAGACTATTACTCTTTTTCCCTTGCCTCGGTGACAGGGATTGCTGCTTAAAATTGCTCATTCCAGAATTTTTCGAGCAGAGCAAACCTACATTTTCAGTGCCATCCTTGAATTTCTGGTCTAGTTGGTAGAAGAGGGTTTTTTTTTTTAGGTTTTGGTAGCCCTTTAAACTTCTGTGACGTGCCCAGCTATTATTATATTAGCAGTGTCTGTAGGAAAATAGCATGAATATTAGATGCAGCTGTTGAATTGATTAAGAATAGGTTTGCTGGCAAGTCATTGTCGTTAAAAGACAGAAAAAAAAAAAGTATGCATTATAAATCTATGCAGTGCCCCCATCTCTACACCATGCTTGTTCATTTTATTTTTCTTGCTCATTGTCAGTTTTATGCAGATCAGCAGAACAAAACAGAAGGCACAGATATGCAAAATGGAATAAGTGCATGTTAAAACAAAAAAAAAAATCCATAATGGCACTTGGTGAACATCTTATTAACTTTTTTTTTTTTTTAAGCCTCCTCTTTTGGATCTGGCAGGTTTTTTTTTTTTTCCTGCTCCTTTCTGTTTCCAGCTCTGGTTCCCTAAGCCTTTATTTGTAACTACCTGGGGATTTTGCCCCTATTTCATATCCCTCCCAACTCACAGCCCAGTCTCTCTCACACCCTCCCTACCCCCCCCCTCTCACCAGCTGGGCGCCGTACAGCCAGGGCTCCTTCTGGAATTTTGCAGTCATGAGCCTTAAATCCAACCTCCTAGGTGTTACCATCGTGTGGTGACGGAGGATCTTTCCCTGTCAGGGGTTGTGAATGCTGCCTCTTTAGTATCCCTAGCTCTGGTTGCCCTGGAGAACTGAAGATCTGACCCAGGAACTGAACCTAGGTCCAAGTGGACAATTTCTTTATATGAGCAGAGTTTAGTAATCTGCATTCACAGAGTTCCAAACTAAAACAAGCAGGGGAAGCATACAGAAGCATGGTTTTAGGAATGCTTTCCAACATAGGTTTGTAGAAAGGCTGTGTGTGTTGAGGGTGAGGGATGTGCTATGGGGTATAAGGGCTGTGTGTAAATGGTGGATGTGGACGGATGAAGGTTTTTATGGAGAACTAAAAAAAAACCATCAGGTCAGTATTTTTGGAAAACAGAGCCTCCATAAAAATCCCCATCGTTTTCTTATGGGGAAAGTCTGCAGAATGGTGACCGCAACCCCCTCCCCTTCCAGCACCTTGGTCCAGAGCAACACACACAGACAGGAGAAAAATAATTGAAGTAGCTGGCAAATGATGGAGAGAGCCTGCAAAATGTTGGCTCCTATCCCATTTTGGAAAGTTATGCTGCTAGACTGAGATTGATCCCTTTTTATATAATTCTGTCTAAAAATTCGGTATGTTGGAAAGCCATAGACAGTATTTTGCATGATGAAAATGGGAGAAAATAGGGCGTGTGTTGATTCAAAAGCTTAGTCCAAGGCAAAGATTTTATAATATGAGGGAAGTATAGTGCTTGATAAATACCAGAGTGCAAATGTCTTTGAATGCATCTGTTTATCTATTTAGAGTATACAAAAGGATTATGTGGCTTACATTGAGTAAGAAAAGCTGCTTATTGAGCAAGATGCCATGGAGTGTGGGGGTGGCTTACTGTTTGATTCTTGTTCATAGTTTGTTTTTGGGTTTGGGTTTTTTTTTTTTCTCTCTATTTGGCGTAAAGGGTAGATTTACTGCCCTGGCCTATCTATTCTGCTTTTTATTTTCTTTGCCTATCAATTGTTCACATGGAAACTTGCCTTTAGATTAGATGCTTTACAAAATTAACCTTGTTTTAGTGTAAGTATTGTGAAATGTAAATGGATATCTTATATTGAAGGATGATGCTAAACTGCACAGTATTTCTTCCAGTTAACTTAGTTATAACCTGTTTTCTAATTTGAAATTTTGCAAAGAATTGTGGTTGCCCTGTTAGTCCACTTTGGATATGTAGAAATGTTGGTCAATGAACAAATTTCTTCTGAACCTTTTGATCTGCTGCCTAACTGTGACTGCAGTTATCGATGTTTTATTACAATATGGGGCAGATTTTCAAAAGGTTACGCGCGCCGGGCCTATTTTCAAAAGGCCCAGCAACGTGTGTAAAGTTTCTGGATGCATGTAAATCCCGGGGCTTGCAAAAAGGGGAGGGGACGGGGGATCGTGTGCCGGCAGTCGGCCGGCGCATGGGGTAGGATCATTTTTTGGGGGGGTTTATCTGGGGGGGGTTAGGGAAGTTCCCTCCGAGGCATCCCCTTACGCGCGCTGACCCCATGGACACGCAACACATTGCCTGCCTTGCTTAGCTCTGAAGAAGTCCAGATGGATTTCATAGTAACTCACTTTTGTCCTGCACCTAAACCTTTGTGAAATTCTCAATTTATGTAAGTCTAGAATGATTCATTTTCTCCAATCGCTCTTCCACAGACAGAAGCAGCTGGACCTCTTGTAAGCTTCAGCATGGATCATGTTTGATCTGCTTATGCCTGGAAGGATGGAGCACTCTGTACATGGGAGCCAAAGGTAGAAGTTAAGGGAGAATTGAGAAGCATTCTGTTTTACAGGGAGTAACGCAAGAAGCACCGTGTTGGATCAGATTAAAGGTCCATTGAGCCCAGCATCCTGTCTCAGTGGCCATTCCAGGTTACTTGCAGGTACTCGGAAGATACTAAAGGGGAGACAATTTCATATTGCTCATTCCCAGGGGCGATCCCTCATGTCTACTTGGCTATAATTGACCAGTCCTCCAGAAACTTGCCCAAACCCTTTTTTGAGGGGGTTGGGGAGGGAGGGGGGAACCCAGCTAAACTGCTGGCCTTGACCACAATCTATGGAATCTGTTGCCAGACTGCTACTAGTTCCATGGCATGTCCCCAGTCACAGAATTAGTCAAAACTGTAAACAACCATTCTCTGATTTTTATAGGCCTCTAATTCTATATCAGGGCAAATGGTAGAAATGAGTCTCAAGTTTACATGTGACAAATATAATGGAAAGAGAGAATTTGCAAAATGGTCCTCATTTAAACTGTGCCACAGATTAGTTGAAATGAATTCCATTGGACTTTTTAAACGTTTTTCTAGAGAGCTGTATCCAAGATGGTGGAGGGTTTTCAGTGAGCCCCCTTGGATCAGCCTTGCACGGATGGCAAAGCACAAGGGAAGATCCCAGCCCTACCCTATAGCCTTAGACTTGATGACTGTTTCTGATCTGATGGACACCCACGTTGTCAAGAGGAAGCCTACCTGAGAGAGCTCTGATGCTTTGTCCTTGGTGGGGGAAAGTTGTGGCACATTCCCCAGACCTTTAGGCATCTCTAAGCGTGGAGGTGAGAGCCTCCCTCAGCACCCCAGCCCGTGAGAGGAGTTCCAGCAGGCACCGGGAAGCGATGCTGTAGATTCGGAGCAGCCCCAGCCTGGAGATGGTGAATTCCAGGCACGAAGGGATGCTAAGGAATGACGACTTGGATTGGATTACAGAGAGGTGAAGCTGGTGGTTTCTTCAGACCTAAGGTGAAAGGGGATCTGGGAGGTAGCTGTGAATTTGGGGAGGGGGGGGGGGAGAAATCTTTGACGGGTCAAATTCAAGCACTTATTTTCTGCTTGGGGGTTTTCCTGGTAAGCTTTAGAGACTTCAAAAATTGGAAGTAAAAGATCAGAAGAAATGCTTGGAATCTATTGAGACTACAGTCAGGTGAAAATAACAATAAAATGACCACTGGTCAAGGACAGTTTGTTTCATAATAAAATAGAACAGTTGGGGAGCTAGGTTGGTTAGAAGAATTTTTTGTAAATTTTTAACTTTCCTAAAATGATGCCCCCCACCTCCTTTGGTTTTGCTTAGATACCTTGTTGACATTTTTTTTAAATTAATGGAGAATTCTTGACCCCGATTTCTAAAGCTTATTATCTGCCCCCTTTTCAGCAAAAGGAAGGCTCTGGTGACCAAGTTTGGATTCCTCAATTATCCTTTGATTTCCTTCATGTTTGTAACGCTCTGAAAAAGGAGGAGGAAAAAGCGACTGTGGTTTTCAGTGCTTACTGTGAAGTTTGTGCTAGAGCCAGATAAGGATTGGGTTACGAAGCTATTCTTTCATTACAAGGAATCCTTATTCCAGAATTCTAAGTTTTGCATTTCTCTGATGTGGCCAAGGTCATGCAACAGAAAAGGAAGCAGTTTCTCCTAATGTGGCACCGTGTGTTGCAGGCTTGGGTCCGTGTTCTGATTAAACGACCCCTGTAAACTTGTTATGCATCCCAGACCCTGATATTAAATGTCTTATGATTTTCCCAAACCCCCCCTCCTCATCCTTCTCTGCTCGCTGCCTTTTTGAGTTCCAGATTAGGATCGGATGAAGACTCTTAATTTCTTCTCCTAATCCAGCTGTCATGTAATATTCTTTGTACCTTAGATACTCCTAAATTAGGATATTGGCAGTGTCTTTCTGTCAGTTTTGGTTTGCTCTGTTTTTTTAATTCACTTCTGATAAGCGTGGGTTTTTTTTTAATTTTTTTTATTTCTTTTGATGTGTTGGCTTACTGTTATGTTCATCCTTAATGAGAACATTGAATATATATGCTGTGATTTTTTTTAACTTTATTTTTTACTGTTTGTTTATTTATATTATTGTTTTCTATACCGGCTTTCACGACCAAAGGTTGCATCAAGTCTGTTTACATTTAACAAGTCGTGCATTGAACATAGAACTAGAGCTATTGAACTGGTGCAGAAAGTAATAGTTACAATGAACAAGGAAGATTACAACTGGGAGAGGAGGAAAAAGAGAGAACAGGGGCAGGAATGTTTACATAGTAAAACGCATTTACAGAGAATATTTACATAATATGCAATATGTAAATATTCTATGCAACTTTTTATTTTTTTTGTGTAAAACGAAAATTCAGTAAATGTTTTGAGTAAAATGTATTTGAAACCGAAATGGGTGTGCATTTCATACTTGCATACTGCAGCATTGCAGTAGCTGTTTTGGTCCCAGGGAGAAGTGGAATCTGATGAAGGGTCCCCATGTAGTCTTGAAAGCTCACGTGCTGCAATATGGTTTTTTTGTTTTGTGTTTGTGTGGTGGGGTTGTTCTTTGGTACTATAAAAGCTTTCCAAGCATACAAAGATTCCAGGCGTTTATCTGAGGGAGCTGCTAGTTGGCTGCAATGTTGTGCAGGCCATGCTATCCATGTGGTACTCTCTGAGAACAAGAAGCTGATTTTTAGATCTTTCATTCCTGGAAGTATCGTTTTTATGTTCTGCACAGCACCACAGATGTTGGAAAAACAAATAGAGGCTTCCTGACTAGATCTGGCCTGGAAAGCAATACAGATGCATGATCCAAAGCTTTGTGACCTATTGGCCTGCCTGACTTATGATTCTGCTCGGTGATGCATGTGAATTCCTTTGTCTGGAGTATTTGTATGAGTCTTTTTTTTTCTTCCCTAAGTTAAAATTAAACATAGTCTTCTTTTTTGAAATGACAAAGATAACGAAGCACAAGCTTTCCAGCACTCTGCTTCTACCTGGTGCAATAGTGTTGCTGCTTGTTGATACTGCTACGTGTACAAAGGGAAATATTTTTAAGGAAGTTACCCTGGTAAATAGTATGTGCTTTTTGGTTTTGTGGGGGGGGGGGGGTTTTGGCTGCGTAAATTGGCTATTTGAAACTTGCCCACCCTCTTAAGCAGCTAAAAGCATGTGTGCAGTTTCACAAGGTGCAAACTGTTATCCTACATTTAGGTATGGGCTTTGGGTGGGATCAGAAAAGAACTCATGGAGATTACACGTGGATTTGAGTGCAGGTAAAATTTTCAATGGAAAATTAACCTGCAGAGATTTGAAAATACCAAGCAGCAACTAGTGTCTGGCACATTTATTTATTTATTATTTTATTTATTTATTTATTTTATTTATAACTTTTCTATACCGAAGTTCAAATAACAGAGTTAGTTATCACTCCGGTTTACATTGCAACCATAAAAAACAGTGACAAAGTTGTCTTACATAGAACAGGGGGAGAGAAAAACTTGGATACAGCTTAAGCATGGGGAGTAACGTGTCAAAACTGGTAAGAACTGATAAGAGTTGGCTTTTTGTGGTAACAAGGTATTCCGAGGGAATACCTTGTTACATTGGCATGGATTCTGCATCTAGGCAGGAAGCTTTGAAAATTGCCCCCATGATTCCAGTCAGCCTGATTACTGCATGTCACAGGAATGGCCAACTCCGGTCCTCGAGAGCCACAGACAGGCCAGATAGATCTGCACACGGTGGAGGGCAGTGCATGCAAATCTCTCATGTGTGTTCATTATGGATATCCTGAAAACCTGGGCCTGTTTGTGGCTCTTGAAGACAGCAGTTCATCATCCTTTGCCACGCTTTTCTATCAAGAGAGCACAAAGCTGTGTTACAATGAGGTACAACAGCAAATGCATAACAACACACAGTTCATAACTATAGGCGATGATGAATTGCATAAATACATACAGACATAACTATAGGATATAGTAAATTAAGTCAATTGTAGATAATTTCATTGGAAGCACCGGGGGCGGGGTATGAATCTTCTACGGCTGGTATATCGGTTCCTGTCAGTTACTCCTTTTTCTTTAAGGATTGTGAAAGAGGTCCTGTCACTCAAGGCTTATTCTCTTTCCCCCCCTCTCCAGTTCACTTTGTATCGATCAGAATTGGATTTAGTTACGCTCCCCCCCCCCCCCCCCAACCTGTGCACAAAGCAAGTTATGATTTAGCTGCAGAAGTTAAGATCCTCCATGGAGGAGGGCTTACAATCTAAGTTGATGTCCTGAGGCATTGGAGGGTGAAGGGATTTGCTCAAGGTCATGGAGGAGCATCTGTGGAAGAAAGGATATTTGAACCCTGGCTTGCCCCCATCCCAGCGAGCTGCTGTCATCACCACTAGGGCGGCGCTCAGCTCTGCGCCTGCTGAGGGCAGATTCACTGACGCCACTCACCCCTCCACCACCACTGTGAACTGTTCCTCCTTTTTCTCTTCTGTGTTTTGTTTTTTTTTGTTTTGCTTATGTAAAATACCCTTCTTGGCTTCTCTCCCATCTGTGGTGATAGTTTCCCACATACTCGTGAACACACAGTAACACACACACAAAAAAGGTTGAATTAGTGTGAGCTTGGAACCCTTATTTATTTATTTTTATTCATACGTTGTAAAAGATCTGAATGGTTTGTAGCTTAGATTAATCTATGCCGGAAGGATTCGCTTATTCCCAGGACCCCTTCCACTGGATGTCCTCAAATGGTGAGACAGTTGGGGACAGAGCATGATTTTCTTCCTAAATATGCAAGGCACCCTATTGACTTGTGGCATGCAGAAAATTCCTCTGGACTTTTTTTTTTTAGCATTTAATTCAAATCCCTATCATCTGTTCATTTATCTGTCTTTCAAGACAGCTCACCATGGATTATATATATATATTTTTTTAAATTCACGCTAATAAGAAATTTAAAATAACCTTGCTGATAAAATGCATTCATGCATATGTGCAGGTTCCACCATCCCCGTTGTTCAGTGCTGCATGCAGTATTTCACATTCTTTGCAGCGAAGGCAGAAGATGGGGTTGAATGAAGGACACAAGAATGCGATGGTTTCCAATAGGAACAGAAGGATAG
The DNA here is from genome assembly GCF_901001135.1 of Rhinatrema bivittatum. NCBI lineage: Eukaryota > Metazoa > Chordata > Amphibia > Gymnophiona > Rhinatrematidae > Rhinatrema > Rhinatrema bivittatum. Next base: position 184,368,698 of record NC_042622.1, on the reverse strand, counting down.
CTGTGCCTCAATCATGCTTATAGAACTGAAAACAGTCTCTTCCTCTCCTCTGCCTGCTCACATTTGGTGCTCTTTGTATGCGGATGACAATTTTTAAAAACATGATTTTGACAGCTTTTGGACTCCTTCCCATACTTTACTTTTTTTTTTTTTTGTTCATGACATCTCCCCTTCACCAACGAGACCATCTGCTCCTTCCTGGTTCAGATTTCATTATTGCCAGAAATGTTTGTTTCTGCAGCCTTTGCTTCCATTTAATTTTTCTCATCCACTGCTAGATTGGTAGACGGAAATACAGCCTGGTCTTGTGTGCAAAGTACATAAATGATACACGAGGTCACACTCTAGCTCAGTAGCCGTCTAACCTGAGTTGAGTTTACTTAAACATAGGATCACGCATATGGACTTCAACCGACTAATTCAGGGATGGAAGAGTAGAACTAATTATTTACGCCTCTGGTTGGTGGGGGGTTAATACAGTTATGCAGTTGCCTTGTTAGTCCACTAAGGGGTCGATTTTAAGACCTGCGTGCATCCATGTACCCTCTGTTCCCGGCGCGCGCACACTGATGTCATAACATGCGCGCTTGTGTGCGCACCAGGTTTTAAAATCCATGCACGCGTGTGCGGGTGGCTCAGAATTTTACAAAGCAATGTGCGGTGACGCGAGTAGGGCTTCCCCAGTTCCCTCCCTGTCCACTCCAAATAAGGAGCGAACTGGGAGGGAACTTCCCTATAACCTTATCTAGCCTTCCTACCTTTTCCCCTCTCCTCCCTGACCCCTACCTATTAGTGGGTTGTGTGTTTGTTTTGGGGTTTTTTTCCCTGTTTTCTACTTCAACTTAGGAGTTGAAGTAACCTCCGCTCGCCGGCCAGCTGCCAGCACACGCTTCCCCGGGACAGTGGCTAATGGTTGTGACCCAGCCCACCCCTGTGTGTACCAGGGTTTATGTACATGGCCAGGCCCGTTGTAAAATGCCCGTGGCGCATGCAAGGCCCGGCCACGTGCGTGAACCCCAAAATTTACGCATACAGCCTTCTTAAAATCTGGGCTTAAGATTCCTAAAAATAAAGGATGGCAAATACGTAGGCGGTATCTTTTACTGGACTAAAAGATTTGAGTCAAGCTATTATGTGCTACACTCCTGTCATCACATCAGTGCAAAAAAAAAACCAAACAATCAGAAGAGTAAATCTTCGCAGAAGTTCTGTGCGTTGGCCCAGATATAATGCAGCATATGAGAGAGAATTTTACGTAAGAAAAAACCTTGTACTTTTCAGGGACTAACAGTGCTTTGAATAGTATCCTGATGCTTTTCAGGTAATTTAAGTGGCTCACAAAACAGTAAAGAAAAATTCCTCTCTTCTGAAGCTGTCTTGCTGCTTTGAGACATTTGAGGATTTACCTTTTACCTTGGGCAGAGAAAGAGGAGGGGGAAGGAGTGATAATGATGGGGGTGGGGAAGGTGAATGGAAGTACAGAACAGCCAATGAGTTTTCCAGGTTCCTTATAATCCTCCGGGGTTGGTAGAAGTACTTTTCTTCTAAAACTATGTGATGTGCCTAATTCTGTAAGCATTCTTCTCCTCTCTGATGCAGGATCTTATTTTGCGGCATGCCACATTTTTTTGTAATGAGATCGCCAGCAAATGTGTGGTGGTATTTGAAACCTTAGCATTCAGCAAATTTAGTATGTAATATATGAAAAATGATTTAGATGATGAAATGATCAGGGTTTGTGCTTATCTTGCTCAGGTAACTTTTTTTTTTTCCATAAACCCTTGAGTCCTTGTGTGTGTTAAAAATAAATAAATAAAAACTGCTTAGGTCTGAGACTGAGGGATGAGTTTGTTTCTTGCCCAAAGAGAAGGAAAGTAGGTTGCATAAAATGTGTGTGTGTGTGTGTTTGTGTGGCCCTGGTGAGTGATATGAAGTTGTGAATGGATGAGTTATGATCGCCGCTCCCCTGAGGGGGGGAGGGCGTCTAATAGAATATACCAAAGTAATACTGGCATCCAGAGTAACACTCTCGCAACATCTTCCTAACCTGCCTGCACTATAACTTCATGTACTCAGGCTATGAGTGCTGACCTGTCAGTCGTGATGTAATGTATTTGTTGGGAATGATCTTTGAGGGCAATAATGAAAACCCCTTTCTGCAAGTTAAACTAGCATTGTACCCACGAAAGTCAGGATTTTCCTTATCTTATGACCTGTCCGGGGTTAAAATTGGGAGCTGCTTTGACCGGGGGGGTTGGGGGTGTGTGGAAGTTACTCTTAAACTACACGGCCCAATCTGAACTATGCACACTTTTCCCTGTGTGAAAACTGTGCCCGCTTTCTTTGCGGCTAATCTTGGTGTGTAACTTTGTTTTTCCAGGGGCAGTAATCAAGGTAAAAGTCTCTGTAGGCTTTTCCTTTTGACTACTGGTGGAAAAACCCTTCTATGAAGGAGGAACACTTAGTTTACTCGTGTGGGGCCTGTTGCCTGTAATTCCTCATCCCTTGAGCTTCACAACATTACTATCTACAAAAGAACAGTCAAGAACCGTGCCACCAAACATTCAAGAAACTCCTAAAAACATGGCTTTTCAGACAAGCCTTCCCGGATCCCCTAGACCATTCTGACACCGGTTAAAGGACTTAACAGGACACCATTGGGAGCCAAGATCCTTCTCCTTCTCCCTTTTCTTAGCCTAATCCTCTTCTTTCGCCCTCCCAACAACACCTTCCTATTCTCACCCCCTCTCCTCTCTAACCTCCCTTGTCCCTCTTTCCGCACCCGGTGTCTTCTTCACGCCAAGGTATCCGGAACCATTCTACTTAAGCAAGAAAGTTAAAATACACGGATCATGTGAATGTTTATTATGCGTCAAAGTTTTAAAGTGCCGTTATTCTTTAGGACCCCCCTTATGCTATATTAGCATTTGTACATATGTTTGCATATTTATATTCCTTTAGACACTAAGGTTCATGTTACGCCTTAGCAGCGATTGTTTGGTTGTATTATATTATATGTTGTTAGACGTTATGTTTTTATGTTTCAATGTAACGCCTCTGCTGCGATTGTTCTGTTGTATTGTAAACCGACATGATTTGTATATCATACAAGAATGTCGGTATATAAGAATCCAAAATAAATAAATAAAAAGCTTTCATGTAAAAGTCCAGGCTCCTTTTTTGGTCTTCTGGATTTATATTGTAGTTTTATATTAATACGAAGGGTTCTATGTTTAGTTGTTTTACAGTGTCTTGATCTTTGTTTAAAATTTTGTTTATATAGTAAACCTCATAGAATAGTTTTCCACTATACACGGTATATAAGAAATTTAGAATAACCTTGCTGATAAAATACAAGGGATATGGTGTAGGAAGGAAGCATTATGGCCTATCTTAAAATAAGACAATGGTTCTTCCACTTACACTGGCGTGGTCTACAGACCTCCAACCCAAATGGAAGGCCTGGATCGAGATCTGGTGAAAGACATCCAAAAAGTAGAAAAGAAGGGAGATTTTAATCTGCCAGATGTGGATTGGAGCAGGGGTCAGGAACACATGGCTCGCGAGCCAGATATGGCTCTTTTGAGGGCTGCATCTGGCTCGCAGACAAGTGTAGCCACACTTTCCAGTCCCCTGCTGACCCAGCTGCTCCCCGGTCCTCCTCCGCCCGGGCTTAAAATGCTGTCAGCCCGGGCGGAACGCGGCAGAATAGCTGGAGTCGGCGGCACCAGCGTGCTCTCTTCTTCCCACCCCACCCCCCCGCGGCCCGGAAGAGGAAGTGGTGAGTATCGGGTGCGTGCGCGGGAAGAAGAGACCACGCTAGTGTGGTCAGCGTCGGTCCGAAAAGAAGACTGCAGCGCGGCTCGGAGGAAAATGAAGAGCTTCAACCGCGGCCGATGGGACGACTCCTCCACGAGGGCTGAAAATGAAGGAGGTTAGCGTTGGGAGGAGGCTGCTGCTGCCGCGAGTTCCCGGGGTGGGGGAGAGAGAGAGAGTGAATGAGCGAGCAAACATGTGTGTTTGAGATCCTGTGTGTGTGAGTGAGAGATTGCATGTATGTGAGTGATTGAGAGCCTGTATATGTGAAAGAGAGTATGTCTGTGATTGAGAGCCTGCCTGTGAGAGAGCATGAATGTAAGTTTACGATTGGGAACCTGTATGTGTAAGTTTGTGATTGAAAACCTGTTTGTGTGAAAGAGTATGTGTGTATGATTGAGATCCTTTGTGTGTGAGAGAAATCATGTGTATGTATGATTAAGCGCCTGTGTGTATAAGTAAGGGAGAGAGCATGCGTGTCTGTATGTGATTGAAAGCTGGTTTAGGGGAGGGAGCATGTGAGTATGTGATTGAGAGCCTGTGTGTAAATGAGAGAAAGAGAGGACATGTATTTATGTGATTGAAAGCCTGTGTGTGTGTGTAAGCGTGAAAAGATAGACAGCATGTGTGTAAATGTGTAATTAAGAGCCTATATAAGTGAAAGAGAAAAAGCATGTGTATATGTGAGTGACTGAGAGCATGTGTGTATAGGTGTGTCATTGAGAGCCAGTGTGAGAGAGAGCACTGGTATGTGACTGAGAGAGGAGAAAGTTCCAAGCAAACCACCCCACCTCCTGCTAATTCAGAACAATCTCAGGACACCTGGATATCAAACGTTCCCAGGTATGCAGAGCAAAAAAATTTTTGTATCCTTATTATTTTTCATTATTGGGTCTTTGTGTCTGCTATTTTGAAATATTTTGTTGGTATCTGGAAATGTTTTATATGAGTTTTTAATTATTGGATATTCCACTCATCAGCTGTTTCGAAATATGTTCTTTTTGTTAGTACAGTTTTACTGCTGCTGATTTTATATTTCTTGATTTGTTTTATAAGGATGGGTGATGTTTCTTTTTTCCTTTGTTACACTGCATACAGAGACTCTGGCTTGTTGCAGTTTCCAATTCAGTTTTTTCTGCATGCTTCTAGTTATGCGTTTTGGTCTCTTTATTCTATGTTAGGTGAGGGTCAGCACGTGATTCAGGTGAGGTTTTCTGCTGGCGTGTAGTTTCTGTGTAGGACTCTATAGCAGCCTGACTTGGTCTGTTTTCCTAATAGGAGATGTATTGGTGTCTTAAGGCCTGGTGTAATATTTTCAGAGACTTATTGTACTTACAAGTAAATGTGTGCATTTTATGTATTTAGTTTTAAACATATTGTATGGCTCTCATGGAATTACATTTTAAAATATGTGGTGTTCATGGCTCTTTCAGCCAAAAAGGTTCCTGACCCCTGGATTGGAGCATACCTTCTGCAGAATTTGCAAGAAGTAGAGAGAGAGAGAGAGAGAAGGGCTCTAACCAAACAAATGGTAATGGAACCCACGAGGGAGGGTGTTATTCTTCACCTAGTGCTCACTAATGGGGATAATGTCTGTCTGTATGGTATGGTTTGATATCGCAAATAAGTTTAAGAGTAGTCACACCTGAGTTCTAAACTTCAAAAATATGGACTTTGAAAAAAATGGGGATGTACCCTCAGGAAGAACTAGAAGACTAGGAAAAAAATGGGCGAGGTGAGCCAAATTAAAAGGAGCTATTACAAAGGCAACAAATCTGATAGAAATGTAAGTAAATGTATAAGGAAAAAGAAACAGATTTGGTTCTCAAAGGAGTTGGCTGAAAAAATAAAGGCATAAAGAAGTGTTCAGGAAGTATAAAGGATCCCAAAGAAGAGCATGGGGAAGAATACCTGGTGAAACGGAGGGAGATTAAGAGAAAACAGGAAAGCAAAAGGTCAAGTGGAAGAAAGGATTGCCAGAGAGGTAAATAGAGGAGACAAAACATTTTTCAGATATAGCAGAGAAAGAAGGGGAGGCCAGAAGTAGTATAGTGACCTTGAAAGGTTACAAGGAGCAAGGTGTAGACAGACAAATGGCAGAAATATTAAACAAATACTTCAATTCTGTGTTCCCTGGAGAAGGACTGTTGCTAGTTGACAAGACCGTAGATGGGAATGGGGTAGACACAACTTTTTCTGTGTGGTTTTGTTTTTGTTTTTTTTAAAGTATAGGAAGAACTAGGAAAACAAAGTGGACAGGATCATGGGGCCGGATGAGGTACATCCCAGGATAATACAGGAACTCAGATGTCCTGGCAGTTCGCAGAAAAACCTATTCAATGGATCCCAGGAAACGGGCGTGGTGCCACGAGATTGGAGAGGAGCACTTGTGGCCCTGCTTCACAAGAGTGGTAGCAGAGGAGAATGGAAACTACAGGCTGCTTAGCCTCAACTTTGGTAGTGGGAAAATTTAATGGAGACGCTGCTGAAAGAATATTGAACTAGGCCCACGTGCTAGCAACTTCTTAGCACAATTAGTGAACCAATCTCTAGAATCAGGCTCTTTTCCATCCTCTCTCAAAAAAACCTCCATATTACCGATCTTGAAAAACAAATCTAAGGAAGACTTCGACCTCAGTAATTACAGACCCATTGCCACATTAACATCTCTGGCCAAATTAATTGAATCAGCAGTACTATCCCAACTATCAGAGTATTTATCAGACAATGACATATTACATACAAACCAACATGGATTTCGTAAAGGCCACTCCACCGAGACTCTTCTTCTGACTTCTTTTGATTCTATATTTTGGGCTTTTGACTCTTACACAGATCACATTATTGTTTTCTTAGATATATCAGCAGCATTTGATACCATTGATCACCAAATCCTTATTTCCATTCTTAAATCTATAGGTATTACAGGCACCGTATTACAATGGTTCATTTCATTTCTAACTGACTGTATTCAACAAGTTACTATAAATAATCATTCCTCCGATACATACTCCATTGCATCAGGTGTTCCACAGGGTTCCTCTTTATCTCCTATTCTTTTCAATATCTATCTGTTACCTCTCTGTCACATATTAGCCTCACTAAACATAAAATTCAAAATCTATGCTGACGATATACAATTCATGGTGCCATATAACATCTCCTGGTCCCATACATTATCTTTAGTATCATTATATCTCACAACCATCGATACCTGGCTTTCCCACAACAGTTTGAAATTAAATCCAAATAAAACAGAAATAGTTCACCTTTCATCAATAACTGATTCATCTATAGGCCCCCCTTCTCAACTTATATTCAATGGAACAACTATCCCCATATCAAAATCCGCAAAAAACTTAGGCATAACTATCAATACAGACCTTTCTTTAAAACAACATATATCTGTACTAACTAGGAATTCTTTCTACAAACTTCAAGTCTTAAAACGTCTACGTCCTCTACTTTTCTTTCATGACTTTCGGACTATTCTTCAATCACTCATCTTCTCCGGACTGGATTACTGTAATTCTCTATACATAGGTCTCCCAGAAAACACACTTCATTCACTTCAATTAATCCAAAATGCAGCAGCACGTATCCTAACAAATTCTTCAAAAAAAAATCATATCACCCCAATACTTCAATCTTTACATTGGTTACCAGTCAAATACAGAATACAGTTTAAAATTCTATCCATGATACACTCTCTCATTCATACCCCTAACTCAGTTACTTTATGCACCATCCTCCGCATTTACAAACCTACCAGACACCTAAGGTCAATGGACAAAAATCTTCTTGATATCCCATCACCTCGACAAGCCCGTTTAGATATTACCAGAAAAAGAGCTTTTTCAGTCATAGGTCCCATTTTATGGAATTCATTACCAGATTCCATCAGATCCATATCCAACTCCAAACAATTCAAAAAATCTTTAAAAACACATTTATTTCAAATTGCATTTCATATACCACCCACCAAATAATGCATCATATTCCCAGTTTTGGCACCTGATCCCAATTCTTTCCACTTGTTTACTGATTTGTTTAAATTACCTATTTTATTTTAATTTTATTTTATGTTAATGAACAATTTTTGTAATTTTTATATCTTCTATAACTAAGTTATCTTTAAGTAACCCTTACTTTTAGTTTTATTAGTTTTATCTTTATTTTATTTGATATTTGTAAACCGTTTTGATTAAACACTGTTTGTAAAGACGGTATAGAAATATTTTTAAATAAAATAAATAAATCTGCAATCGAGTAAATTGCTGTTTCCAAGGCAGCATGAATTCACCAGGGAAAACTCCTGTCAAACAAATTAGATTGATTTTTTTGATTTGAGTGATTAGAGAATTGGATCGAGGAAGAGCACTCTGTGATCTATTTGGATTTCAGCAAAGCTTTTGATATGGTTCCACATAGGAGGCTTGTGAATAGCATGAGAAGCTTGGAAGTCTGCACCAAGGTGGTAGAGTGGATTATAAACTGGTTGACTTGACAGACAGCGGGTAATGGTAAATGGAGCCTACTCTGAAGAGAGAACAGTATTAACTGGAGAGATACAGGGATCAGTGTTGGGATTGGTTCTTTCAATATCTTTGTGAGAGACATTGCAGAAGAGAGAGAAGATACATTTTGTCTATTTGCAGATGATACTAAGATCTGCAACAGAGTGATATGCCTGAAGGGAGAATGAAAAGTGGTTTAAGAAAGCTTGAAGAGTGGTCTAAGATTTGACAGCTGGGATTCAGTGCCAAGAAGTGCAGTGTCAATCATCTGGGATGTGGTAATCCAAAAGAGCCGTATGTGATGAGGGGTGAAAGACTGTGTATGGACCAAGAGAGGGATCTTGGGGTGATTGTGTCTGGCGATCTGAAGGCGGCAAAGCAGTGTGTGTGTGTGTGTGTGTGTGTGTGTGTGTACCAATATAAAAATTGACCAAAGCGGTTTACAACAGCATAATTATAAATCAAAACTAACTTAAAATATAGATTAAGAGTAAAAACATAATAAAATATGCAAATAAAGTTTGAATAAAATTACAATTAAAAACATAATAAATAACATAAAATTTGGGTGACTTAAGGTTATAGGTAACTGGCCGCTACATTACAAAACCAAAAGAAGGGAAAAGAAAAGCAAATAGAACTAAAAAATAACTAAGAACATCTTCAATCCTTGGTAATAGATTATAGTGGAATGGCTTCCTGACAGTATAGCTGTTAATTGGTAATTTCTAGGTTTCCGAAAGCTTCCTTGAATAAATGTCTTTAATGCCTTCTTAAATTCCTTCCGACTAGACATTTGTCTTAAGGCTTCAGGCAGAGTGTTCCACAAAATAGGACCAGCAATGGAAAAAGCTCTTTGCCTTGTTATGTTTAGAGCGGCCATTTTCACTGTGGGTACTTCTAAAAGATTTTTTCCCCCTGATCTAAGTTCTCTCACAGGTTTGTGAACTCGCAAGGTGGAGCATAGCCAGATAGTCTGTGCTATTTAGCAGAGAGTGTATTAGAGTGATGATCTTATACCGAATCCTAAATCTAACTGGCAACCAATGAAGTTTTTACAGAATAGGAGAAATATGCTGTTTTTAGTGGGGTGGCAGTAAGGAGTCTGGCTGCTGAATTTTGGATCAGTTGCAGGGGTCTGATCGCTAAATCAGTTAGACCTAAATATAGTCCGTTGCAATAATCTATGCCAGAAAAGATTAAAGCCTGAAGTACTGATCGGTAGTCATGAGAAAACAATAAAGGACGGAGTCGTTTTAATACATGCAATTTAAAGAAAGACATGAAGTGATAGCTAAAGCCAGAAAAAAGCTGGGCTGCATAAAAAGAGGAATAATTAATAAAAAAAAAAAAAAAAAGTGATAATACCCTTGTACAGATCCTTGGTGTGAGGCCTCACCTGTAGTATTGTGTTCAATTCTGGAGCCCATATCTCAAAAAGGGTAGAGAGGACAGAGACAGGATGGAGGCAGTCCAGAAAAGGGTCAGTATTGGAAGACTTATTAGGAGAGGCTGAAGGATCGAAATATATGTAGCCTGGAAGAGAGGAGGTACAGAGGTGACATATTACAGACCTTCAGGTTTCATACACAAACTTTGGACCTGTTCTTTTGGAAAGAAATCAGTAGAACGAGGGTCATTAAAAGAAACTCTAGGGGGGATGACTCAAAACAAACATCATGAATTATTTTTTCAAGGAGAGGGTGGTGGATGCTTGGAATGCCCTTCCGGAGGAGGTGGTGAAGATGAAAACAGTCAAAGAATTCAAAGTGGCATAGGATAAACGCTGTGGATTACTAAAGGCTAGAGGATGAAAATAAAGAAAAGCGTGCATGGGCATAATTTAATGGTGCAGCGGTTAGTTGGGATGTGCATTTGTCAGCCATTCGTTTTGGGCTCTGTTTGCATTCAAAACCGATGGTATGCACGTATTCTGGCGAGTGCCCACATGCACGCATACCCCCAGTTTTGAGTGCTTGGGAGATATGCACACATTGGCGGAAACAAATGAAACGAATAGCTTTAAAAAAAAAAAGATTAAAAAGCCCCAACGAATGCACCTCCTGTTATTACCCTTAACCAATAAGTCTTGATGCTTTTGATGCAACTACAATATTGCTCTGTTTCAACAGCAGGGGAAAAAGGGGAATTGGATTCAAACAACTAACGAGGGCCCCAACTTGATTTTGCAAACTATGCCTTTAATTTTTTTTTATATATTAAGGGAACAATGTTCAAAGCTCTTTACCTGGGTGGAGATAATTCTGTCTGAAGACTGCCCTCCCTCAATCTGGCAAAAAGCATGGGGGGGGGCACAAGGGGGATATCTGTGCCTGGACTTGCAGCTGGCTTGGAGGGGGAGAGAGGGCCGTGTTTTGGGCAAGTTCTGAAAACAGTATGTGCGCAGATTGAGGTTTCAAATCTCTGCACGTTGTTTTTTCAGCAATTCATAATTCTTTAAAAAAAAAAAAAAAAAAGTTGCCAATTAAAGGGATGTTATGGTTTCATTTTGAAATGGGGAATGAGCATTCAGAGAAATAGAGAACCATTCCTTCCAGCTACTCCCTGCTACGTATTACTGTTCTCTTACATTATTGATGCACTGATAGAGAAAGAGATGCAACACATTTCTAGCCAGTGAGTCTCTTTCAAGTGTAGATTTGAAAAAAACAGATCTTTTTTTGGTTTATATTCAGGGCTAGGCAACCCCTGTCCCTATGGATACCAGTCCGCTCCTGTTTTCAGGATATCCCTAATGGGTATGCGTGAGAGAGCTTTGCATGTGAGCTGCTTCCACTGTATGCAAATCTGTCTCGTGCATGCTCATTAGAGAGCCTGAAAACCTGAGCAGATTGGTGACCACAGGGACTAGAGGCTCTTTACCTGTCTTTGTTAATTTGTAACCTGTCTTCTCCAGTGGGCTCAAGGTAGCAAACAACTGAAGCAAAAGCATGATAATATTTGCTGACTGTCCTGCAATCAAATTGAGATGCAACAGAGGGAATACAGCAAGGAACGTGGCTCGATTTTTAAAGATAAGGTGCTACTTCAGCTGGGCTATAAAACTGGATAGACATGCAAAATCCCGGCTTCCATATTAAAGAAGAAAAATCAGGTTTTCCTACATAGAATGTAAATGAGATGTAAATTAAGAATTTGAGCTGGAGAATGCTACAGTAACTTGTCTTCGAGTGGAAAATAATCCTCTATTGAGACCCCTTTAATCCAGTAATAGGTTGACGCTGGTACCAATACTTCATCGCTCGTTTCCTTTTCAGAGAGCATCGGTCCTTGTAACTGCCCACATTGGTGCAGAGTCTTTGAGTACCTTTTTTTTTTTTTTTTTTTACTGGCAGACTTGACACAGATTTTTCAAGGGAAAGGATATGTGCACTTCCCGTTTTTTGTAAATTTTATCCCAGGAAAGCTGGGACTCACTAACCTATATGGATAATTCTTCTGACAGAAATTGTGTGCATTCGTATTTTGGATTTTCAAAAGTGTGTGCATTAAGTACAAACCCCGCTCTGGGAATGTCTCTGCTCGATGCACACTGGTCATGGCACCGTGCACACTGGGTAATTTTTTAAATCCCATTTTCTCTGGCTAAAGCACTGCCTTGCTTGCAGAAATGGTTTTTAAAATTTTGCTTTTTTTTTTATTTTTTTTTTTATTAAGACGTATACAAGCTTAGACTGCAACACAATGATTGGACCGCACTATTCTGTTTTATACATGTTCTTATTTTTTATGCATTCGGCTGTACAGTGTTGCACAGACTTTTTTTTCTTTTCAAAATGAAATAGATTTTCTAGGTGATATCAGTCATGCACAGCAATTTGAATCCATGTCCTCTCACTGGAGACCATTCAAGTGAGTTTGCAAGGTCTTCCACATAAACAGATGTCCATAAGACTGGTCTATAAACTACAACTTACTCTTCACGCTCCTTCTCCCTCCCACAAATGAGATGCTCATTACACAAACTGAACTGAATGAATGCTATTTAATACCAGGTTTCTCTCCTTTTAACCGAGCCCCAGATCTGTCTCCCAAACACCAGAAGACTGTGTCTAATGCATTGTAAATTTTAATTGAAGCAGCCTCAAACAATATGCTCTTGCTCTCTGCACTCAGAATTCTTGAGCAGGAATGAATATTAATCAAAGATTGAAAACTCATTACCAATGTAAGATGTAATTGGAAATGTGGAAAATACAAGTCACCAGATACAAAAACTCTCCCATCAATCATCCCCAAGCCTCTGCACTTCATGCTGCCTTGTGCAATTTTCCGCCTCTTCAACTTCTGTGAAAAAATCTTACTTTTTCTTTTTGTAATCCGTTTTTAGTTTCATCAAATGTAGTAAAGCTGCTGCTCTTTTGTTTCCAGAATGTGGTAAGAATTCAAGGGCTCCTTTTGCAGGTCTCTGCATCTTTGCCATTTTCTAAATCCCGTGTCTACCTTTTGTTTTGTGTTGGAGCATCTTTGATAATGATTTAATGGCTTAAAGCAAATGTGTCTATGCAGTCTTGGCCAAATATGAATGAGCCCATCTCTGGTCTTCTTTCTCTGGCTAAGTAAGCCAGCTGATCCTTGCTGGTGGTCCAGCTTAGGTATAGGCCAGCTGGTAGCCACAAATCTCCTGCATTGTGGAATGTGAGTTCCTATTGGGTAGGTGGCAAGGGTAAAGGGGAGAGGTTTAGGGATTGTTTGCAAGTCATTGCACAGAAATGCAAATAGAAGCTGGATTGACTCAATAAAACTGAGGGAATGCATTCCTAAATTTTTTTCTGTGGTGCAGAGTTCCAGTAGCTGTATTGACTCTGCAGAGAGAGACAGAGATTCTTTGCAGGTCATAATATCCTTGAGACCAATGTGAAAATTAGCCGGGTAGTATATGAATGTGCTTTCAAGACCCCTTCATGGAGGGGTGTATGAACTAAAATTTGTGCTTAAAAAAAAGGTTTTTATCACAGGCATTATCAACAATTTTATTGCATACACTAAAACCCTACTTAACTTGCAAATTTGTTTGGTGCGTCCTTCTGAAACATAGCTGTGGGTTTTTTTATTTTGGGGGGGAGGGGGTTAGCAAGAATAGCGTGAATGGTAATCCTAAAAGTGCCGCATGTGCATATTCAAATCACTCGTGTTAAGACCCAGTTAGTGGAGGGGGCATTGCATTGCCCCATCCAATCAAGAATGTCTCTCGCCAGCACAATGAACTCCTCTTTTCCCCCCTCTCCTAAACAAATATGGCACAACCTTCCCTTCCCCCCACATCCCATCCACCTAACTCCTTCAAAGCATTTTATTACCATCCTAGGATTGCAACCTGGCTGGAGGGATGAGAGTACTTCATGTATTATGCTACTGCCGAAATGGCATTTGGCAGAATGCTGCAGTGCTGGTGGAAGATGTCTAAGAACATAAGAAATTGCCATGCTGGGTCAGACTAAGGGTCCATCAAGCCCAGCATCCTGTTTCCAACAGAGGCCAAACCAGGCCACAAGAAGCTGTCAAGTACCCAAACACCAAGAAGATCCCATGCTACTGATGCCAGTAATAGCAGTGGCTATCTCTCTTGTCCCTCCATGCAATCCTCCCTGTAAAAACAGGGATTCAGAGACATGTTAGGAGCATTCCAGAGCAGAGGGAGAAGGGGGTGTCAAGATCTGGGACTGCCTTTGGGAACACTGAGGGGGGTGTCAGGCTGAATTGGAGGGTGAGTCTGTGATGGGACATGTGTCTTGGGGAAGGTTCTAAGGACAGGGTCTCTCTCTCCCAGTGTTAAATGCTAGTGTGTCAGTCCCACAGCTATGCTAATATTTAAAATCTACTCGGGGGATTATAATAAACTTTAGGATTTGGTGAGCATGCATGAAATAACATGGAGGACAATATGCAACAATATTTTGCAAGAGTAAAAGCTAATTTGCATAAGATTTTCCCTTTCTTTCTTGTGCTGACTTGAGTGCATATCTGCTACTGTTTTCCTGATTTGTGGTTTAGCATACATGCTAACAACCTTTCTAGTGAATAGCCTCATAATCTCTAATTGGCTCTAGATATGCCATCTCTTTCCCATTTTCCAACACTGGGCATTTTGCTCATTTTATCCACAGGATGGGCTGGCTTGATCTGGCTGACTGGCGGACAAGGCTGTCCGTGAGGAACTCACCCTGATACATTGTCATCCTCTATCAGTAATGCTTGATGGCATCCAATAGAAACTGAGAAATGTATACAGCATGCTTCCTGTCTCGGTGTTGTAGCAGTAGGATTATGTTTGGCATGTATTAAACTTCTGGGGTTTGTTCCCCCCCCCCCCCCCCCCAACGTGGATCAAGTCAGCCTGAATAAACTGAGCTGTGACTGCTTTGGGATGGGGGAATCTCTCAGGCTGGACTGGAGCTTAAGGAATCCAGTTTTGGATAAGGTTTATGAAGTGTGACACAAACCTGATGATAACATTAAGTGCATATAAATTTAATGTCGAACAATTATTCATATGCAACACTGTTTGAAATATTGTAGGCATTTTTATGCTTTCCAACATATGGAATGTTGGAAGGAATTGGGTAAAGGGATTGACGTGATGTCTGTCTCTGTAGGCACAGTAACGCCCCAAAAAAGGGGTGGAAATTCACCAATTGTGGATGAGTTAAAAAAAAAAAAAAAAACCCAAAACTAGAAACATTAGATTATTTTCATAGAAACAAGCCTCTCCCCCCCCCCCCCCCCCCCCCCCAAAAAAAATAAATTTCTCCATTGCTCTCTCTGGGGAAACTCTTAGCAATGGTTGAACTGTCGGAATGCTGAGCAGCGCGATGTTCCAAGCGCCTTGACCTCACCCTACCAGCACTGAGCCACAGAACCAAGCTGGCAAAGAGAGGCAGGGAAAGTAAGTGAAGCAGCTTCCAAAATACACTCGCATCCACATCCCCACACGAAGGGACAGGGAAAATAAATGACCTAGCTTCTTAGTTCTCATGCACACAGCTGTAGCCCACCAAAAACCCTCCCCATACACACACACACACCTACCACACATTACCCTTGCAGAATGCCCTCATGTTCATCCCCCCCCCCCCCACACACACACCTACTCCCACATATACACCCCCCTACACACACACATTCCTTCTCAACCACATCTTACAAACCAGTACCCAGCCAAAAACATACCCCACACCTCCACCTCCCATCACACACAGCAATACTCTTCCCCCCCCCCCCATTTTATAAATCTGTGTTGGAAAGCGGAATGCCTCTGCATATTTTCGCAGCTTGTTTTTCCAGTTTCCATTACCGATGAAGGTAGAGGGCAAGTGAAGTTTTTAGGAAGCTATGTATGATACCTCATAGGTAAAATGTACAGAGTATAGTCCAGGGGGAATTCTGCGCTACTGCAGGGCGCAGAAAATGGCAGAGGAGATCCCTGCATGCCGCAAACGGAGTGTATGAAGATGAAGGCCCTGGTGAGAGTGAATGTGTGGGAGAGGGGAGTAGGTGTGAGAGAGAAAGCAGGGGGTTGAGCAAGAGGGGTGTGAGAAAGCATGAGAGGTGAGAGAGCGGGGTGGGGGGGATGCTTGAGTGTGGGTGCCAGAGAGAGGGAGCCTATATGAGGAGATTATGAAGGAGTGTGTATGTGTGAGAGATTGGGAGCTCGTGCGTATGAAAAACGGTTTGTGTGTATGAGGGTGCTAGCCTGTGTGAAGGGATTGTGTATCTGTGAGACAGCCTGTGTGAAGGGGTGCATGAGAGATATAGGTAGCCTGTGTGAGGATTTATGTGTGAGAGAAAAAGGGAGCTTGTGTGGGTGTGTGTGTGTGTGAAAAAGTGAGAGAGCCTGTATGAGGGTGTGTATGTGTACGAGAGAGGGTGCATGTGTGTGAGAGAGGGGGGGACAGAGGGGAGCCTGTGTGAGGGGCAGTACTGAGAATGGGGTCAAACTCTGGACTGACGATAGAGTCGAGGGGAGAGATACTGGCAGATGGAGGAGTTGGGGCCTGAGAGGGCAAAGTGGCCAGGGGAGTAGAGAGATCGAGTGGAAGGGACACTCTTACAGTGAATTTCTAGGAAAATTCTGCATCTCTAAGTAATAACTCTTTTCTGTATTAATTTAAAATGTAATTACTTAGACTGTCATGTAAATTGTGTTATTTTGACCAATAAAGTTTGCAGAATTTTAAGTTTGTGTGCAGAATTTTTAATTATTTTTTTTTTGCGCAGAATTCCCCCAGGAGTAAAAGTAAAAAAAAAAATTGGAGTAGATTGCCTAAGAGAGACCCATCCTCTTGTGTTCTTGTTTCAACATGAGCTGAACACTTTCTGCTGCCGAAGCTCATGACTGCTGCTAATCAAAGGTAATTGGTCACTTACCTTTGCTCAAATTCCAGGGCTCCATTTTGTCCAGTTAGTATAAAACTGCTCCCACATGAGGAAAAACTAAAAAGATTAGTGTTTTTCAGCTTAGAGAAGCTGAACTGAGAGGGAATATGATAGAGATTGATAAAATGAGTAGGGTAGAACAGGTAACCAGGGAAGTTAATTTAATTCCCTTTCAAATTGGACTAGGGCACACTTCATTAGGCTGTTAATGGGATTTAGAAACATGAATTTGTCCAAGTTAAATTTGTTTTAATTTAGCTTACAGGTCTCTCTAATTTTAAAGCAAACCACTAGAGACAAAGAAACCATTTTAAAGAATATTAAGAGAAAACCTAGATCAGGAAAGTATGGTACAAATTGTCTCTTCCAAGAAACTGGGGAAAAAATGTGTTGTGTTAGCAAAACCCTTTGGTATTTTCTTCTAGAATCCGTTCTTTATTTTCTTTTGTCCGCACTCATGGGCAGCACTACTACCTAAAACTACAGAAGGTCCAAAGCCTCTTTTTATTGTTGTAGCAATCTGTAAATTGTCAAAAGGACTAAAATTCAAGCAATAGCCTACAGTGTGTATTTAAACCATTTATGAGAGACTCTGAGTGCATGAATGTAAGAGGAGAGTATTATCTGACCCCCGAGGGAACATCTGCCAACTGTTTTAGCTTCTGTCTTTTTTTTTTTTCCCCCATTGACAGAGTTTGTGGTTTGTGGCATCCTGCTCTAATGCATGTTGGTTATTTTATCGGCCATTGTATGGGGGTCAACAGAGCAGGGAGTGAAACAGTGACTTAAGTAAAAGCTATGCTGTATATTAGCTGAGCTATTTACAAGAACATTTTGATGGCTGGATTAGGGCTGCTGATTGGCTGCATTGTTTTTATTTTATTTTTTTTTTTAAACACAAAGGCTGATCCAGGCTTGGTTTTACTCCATGGCATGCATGAACTTCTCTAGGCCTTCCCTTGAATACATCTGAATTACCCCATTGCAAGCACGGCCCTGTAAAACTAGGACTGCATTGGTTTGTTTAAAATTTGATGCCCATTGGCAACAGTAGGCATGAGGTTTCAAAAACAAACAAACAAACAAAACCTCTTGATGGTTGTCCCTTGGAGTATGCACAGAAAAAGATCCTCAGATTAGCCCAAGAGGTTTATGGATTCAACACACTGTAGTTTCTCAGGACAAGTCAGTTCACTTCTGGTTTTGCCCCATGGCCTGTGTGGACTTGTGGTCTGGCTTCCAGAATAGCAGGGCTCTACAAGGCCATACACATTGGGGGTAAAATCAGGACTGGCTCAGCTTGTTCAGAAAAAAATAATAAAGTAATAATAATAAACAAACGAAACCCCCAGTCACTTGGCAACTGACTGCCAGTGAATCAGTCGTGATGGTTAACTTGTAAGTGGAAGCTGCTCTGTACAGAGGGTTACCACTAGGTGGCACTATGGTGAATGGACCTGGAAGTGAGGGAAGGGCATTATGGAGAAGCTCATGGAGCTAGGTTGTTAGTGCTGAGAACTGGTGTTAACCAAGTTCCTGTCTTATAAACCATCTCCAGTCTCTTCTGTGAGCGAATGACCAATACCCATGCCAAAACTCAGAAAACCTTTATTACTGTTACTGCATCGTAATATGTGTGGATGATTAAGATACAGAGAGCAATATAATTTTGAGCATTCCATCCGTAGTCATGTTTAGAAAATTTAAGAAGAAATTGCATTAGGAGGGAGTCCTACCTGCATTTTGTGTGGGACTTGGTACCTCCAGTCTACCCATTTTATCTCTGCAGGTGACAGTGCTCTAGTAGAAGGCAGAAACCCCTAGAGAGCGCGTTATCTAAGGTTTATGTTCAGCGCTGTCCGTACTGAACTTTCTTGATCTCTTTTTTATAATTTTGTCTTGCACTGCTCAGAAATTCACAATCAATATGTGAAGCGTGCAGAGCGAGCCGAGCCCAGCACTGTAACGTTATTAATGACTTTGCCGCAGAGCATTCGTTCCTTTCCCCAGGTCATGCAAGTCTGCTGGATATTTTAATTAGTTTGTAATTCAGTCTCATTTAATTCAAATAGCCATTGTAAAGTGCGCGTTTGCAGATACTGAGGGGAAAAAAGAAAGAGTCGAGTCTTTGGCAGGGCTGACTCAACTCTAATAGTTCTAATGTGTGAACTACAGTGAAATACTCTGGAATCTTTCCATCAAGAATGCGGCACTGAGCAGAGGCGACATTTGTTGTCTCTGAATCTTGAGATTAAACCTTTTTACATTTGCAATTCATTGGAAACAGGTGACTTTCTTTCTTCAGTACATTCCCATTTTGTTAATGCCACAACCTTAATTTGCCTTTCCTTAACCTCTATAGTTCTACTGTAGCTCTTTAGTCCTCTGATTTGGTGCCTATTTTATTTTATTCTTTTATCCCAATCTTTTTGCCTTCAAAACTCATTAATGGTTTATGCATGTCTAGGCAGATAATGGAAATAAGTCCTTTTACTTTTGTTACAGCTGTGTTGCAATAGCAAAAGTGTTTTTATTTTAGATTCTGCTTTTTAGGCACTTCAAAGCAGATTACATTCAGGTGCTGTGGCTATTTCCCTGTCCCCAAAGGGTTCACAGTCTTAACAGGCCAATGCAATAAAGTGCATTCAGCTGAATGCACGCGACCACCCTCGCTTAAATGCATATTTTGTGCAGGTAAAAATTCTTCCTGATGCAGGAAGTTTTACCTGCACGAAATGTTTTATCCATAGCTAGGGTTCCTCCCCGCCCTGGTACTCACGAGGGACAAGTGGCAGAGGCTCATTGGTGTGTGTTTGTTGTTTTGTTTTTCTTTTTAAGTCTAACCATGGCCAAGTAGCCAGCTAGGAGCACAAGAAAAAGATGTCTAAATTAGCACAACAAAAGATATGTTCCTATATGCTATCTCTCATAGAACCCTCTCACCTCCAGAGTTAAAATGAGCGTTCAGCCTGCTCTTACTGCACATTTTAACTCCTGATGAATTAGCATACTGATTTGGAAGTTACACAAAAAAAAATTGTTATAACTATGCTGATTTTCAACGCACGGGCTCTTAATGCATAGGTTATTGCATCGGCCTGTAAGTTTGTACCTGAGGCAATGGAGAATAAAATGACTTTCTCACAGGACAAGCAGGATGTTAGTCCTCACATACGGGTGACATCACAGGATGGAGCCCAATCACGGAAAACGTCTGTCAAAGTTTCCAGAACTTTGGCCCCTACTGGGCATGCCCAGCATGGCACTAACCCTGCAGCCAGCAGGGGTCCCCCTTCAGTCGTCTTTTTTCCGCACAGCAGTAGCCTTGCGGTTAAGGAGCTCTGCAGAGATATTCCTGACAGGAATTTTCCTCACGGAATTATTAAAAGTTATTTTGCTCCACAGGGGTCCCTCCTCTAACTTTTTCAAGCCGCGGTACTCCGGTAAGTTTTTTTTTTTACCAGTTTTCCGACTATTACCATCGAGTTTGGCCCTCACGGCCTACTGGCCGTCTACCGTACCGCGGCTAAATTTTTTTCCATGGCTATGGCGTCAGGGTTTCGTCGGTGCCCGGACTATAATCGCACCATGTCTATCACAGACCCCCATAAAGTCTGTGTAATGTGTCTTGGACAAGAGCACGATGTCTTGACCTGCACCAAATGTGTCCTAATGACACCAAAAGGTTTCAAGGCCAGAATGGAGAAGATGGAACTTCTCTTCCATGCTCAAACCCCGACTCCGTCCATTGCATCGTCGTTGTCAGAACCGGCACAGTCAATTTCACGCCAGCATTGTCTACCGGCCGGTGACCGTCCGGCATCGATGACATCTCGGCCTTCGACACCCTCTACTCCCCCTCAGGACAGAGGGGATCGTAGAGACAAACATCGCCACCGGCATAGAAAGTCTCTGACCATCGAGGGAGTGAAATCATCGACCTCGCCATTGTCCAAGCCGCCGTCTAAGAAACCCGGTCCAGAAAAGGCACCGACCTTTTCGGTGACTGGGTCACCGAGGCAACCCTCCCCTGATGGGGCATTGGAGCCGCGACTCCGCCTTAAACGGTGGTCCCTCCGGCTATGCCTCTGCCTCCTTCTGTTCTGGAGCTGGGGCTGCTTGCTCCAGGTCTCCGAGAAGAACTGGACCGGATGGTTCAGGAGGCCATCGACAAGGTGATGCAACGACTCCAGGTTCCTCCAGCACAGACACTGGTACCGATTGCGGAACCGATCACTGACCCGATTCAGACAGAGTTGGCACCACTGCTCTCCAGGATGGAAGCGTTCATAGCCGCTTTTCCACCGATGGACCCTGGGTCACTGATGGCGCTGGTGCCCTCCCCCCTCATTCTGTCATCGGGAGGAGAAACGCAGTTTCGCATCCCTCCTTCGGGAGTTCTGCCTCAACCATCAATGCCGATACGTCCATCGCCACCGATCCAACCATCTGTGCCGATGCGTCCGGCACCATCGAGCCATCCATCGATGCCCTCGATGCCTGTGCCAGTGCCTCAGATTATTACTTCAATTCCTTTAGAGCCTAACCAGGACCTTCAGGTATCACACCATCCGTCCCCCTCTACATCCTAGAGGGGCAGGAGCTGATCCTTATGAAACCTGGACTGATGATTCCTCATCAGACACTGATTTGCCTTCACCACCTTCACCCACTGAAAGTAGAAAGTGTTCTCCTCCAGAGGACCTTTCCTTTATAAAATTTGTGAAGGAAATGTCTGAATTGGTTCCCTTCCAATTACAGACTGAACAGGATGATAGGCATCAGATGGTGGAGTTGCTCCAATTCCTGGATGCTCCCAAGGTAATAACCTCCATTCCTATCTATCAGGTTCTTCTGGATCTCCTGAGGAAGAACTGGGAACACAGCCCTTCACGTACACGTCCCTAATAGAAACTTGAGATCAGCAAACAAAGCCCTACTAACTATTCCCTCAGTAAAAACAGCCAGACTAACGCAAGTAAGGGATAGGGCCCTATCCCTAGCAGGACCTATAATATGGAACACAATGCCTTTAGAAATCAGAACACAAAGAGACATCAAAGCATTCAAAAAAAGTTTAAAAACATGGCTATTTAAGCAAGCATACCACAAAGGGAATGAAGAGTAGAATCCAGGGAGAATATTATGATGCAGTCCAAAGAACTCCCACACACACACATCAGCTTACTCGAATGGTGTGTGTGTGTATATTTTATTCTACTTTACCTCTATTAGATTGCAACAACAGAGGACCAGACTTAAGTGTTAATTTATCTTATAGCCGATATACTTAAAGTAGACATGACTTATCACAACCACTAAGTAATATTTAATATGAAACTGTTACAGTATTTGATGGCACCTGTTTAGTTAACATAATTCAACACATTTAAGTTTGAAATTATGTGCCTTCTTGTGAACCGTTGTGATGGCAACTAGCTTAACGACGGTATAGAAAAGATTTTAAATAAATAAATAAACATCCTGGCTCCATTGCTCCAGTCCACAGAAAAGCTGACCCTACCTATTTGGTGCAGTCAGCTCTGGGCTTTCAGAAACCACAATTGGATCACCAATCTGTAGAGAGCAAAGAGGTCAAAGCCTCATGCTACTTTTCCCCCTGGCAAGGAACAGAAGTTACTAGATGCCATTGGACGCCGGGTCTACCAAGGCTCAATGCTCATCTCCCGAATTGCCGCTCTATATGACCCAATATAATACCCTGTTTCCCCGAAAATAAGACATCCCCCGAAAATAAGACCTAGTAGAGGTTTTGCTGAATTGCTAAATACAAGACCTCCCCCGAAAGTAAGACCTAGCAAAGTTTTTATTTGGGAGCATGCCCGTCGCACAGAACACCAGAGCATGCAGCTGTGATTTTTTTACCCTGCAGGTTTCACAGTTAGTTGTCATCACAAACCAGCATAACCAGACAACTATTCAGAATATAATAAATGTTCATTTTTTTGTTCAACAATATATGTGAATTCTTCTTCATGGAAAAATAAGACATCCCCTGAAAATAAGGCCTAGTGCATCTTTGGTAGCAAAAATTAATATAAGACACTGTCTTATTTTCGGGAAAACACGGTAGGGTCATTTTCAAGCAGATACAAGACCTGACAGACTTCCTGCCTCAGCAATTTCAAGATCAGCTCCAAACCCTAGTAAACAAGGGTTTTGAGGCAGGCAAGCATGAGATCAGATCATCTTATGATACCCTTGTAGCAGTATCAAAGATATCTGCAGCTGCTATTTCGGCGAGAAGGTGGGCCTGGCTTAAGTCTTCTGACCTTCGCCCTGAGGTACAAGACAGATTGACCTGTCCTGTGTAGGAGATAATCTGTTTGGCAAACAGATTCAACGGATGGTGGCGGAACTTAAGGACCATCATGAGACCCTAAGACAGCTCTCTCTGATGCATTCTGACTATTCTAAACAGTCCTTCAGAAAGGACTCTAAAAAGTCATTCTTCCGCCTGAAGAAGTCCTACCCGCCACCAACCAGATCCCATGCCACGAGACCCTTTTAAAAAGCACAGTCTCGTAAAACACAAAAACAAAACTGCAAGCAGCAACTCAGCCAGGGCCTGCTTCAGGTTTTTGACTTCCACCTAGAGAGCAGCAGCCAGCTTCCATTGCCTCATATACCAGTGGGAGGTTGATTGTGCCACTTCCACAACATATGGCACTCAATCACCTCAGACCAATGGGTACTAGCAATAATTGCTCAGGGTTACCATATGAACTTTCTCTCCATGCCACCAGACTCCCCACCTATACAGACATGGAGAACATCCGACCACTCCATCTGGATCAAGAGGTCTCCCTCCTTCTCCAGTCCAAGGCAATAGAACCCGTACTCTACTCTCAGCAAGACCTAGGATTCTATTCCCGGTACTTTCTAATCCCCAAAACATCGGGAGGCGTTGGTCCTATTCTGGACCTACGGGCCCCTCAGGTACCTCCAGCGAGAGAAATTCAAAATGGTAACCTTAGGCTCGCTTCTTCCTCTTCTACAAAGAGGAGACTGGCTCTGCTCTCTGGACCTCCAGGACGCATACACTCGTATTGGATAACTCCATCTCATCGCAAATACCTGAGGTTTCTAGTAGGCCCCAAGCACTATCAATACAGAGTGCTTCCATTCGGCCTAGCATCTTCGCCACGAATCTTCACAAAATGCCTCGTAGTAGTTGCAGCCTTCCTCAGGACCCAAGGTATTCACATCTACCCCACTCAGCAAGTTGCTCTGTCGTCCCTCAATCTAACCTTGCACACTCTAATTTCATTAGGATTTGTCGTCAACTATGACAAATCCTACTTGGTCCCATCTCAAACCTTGTCGTTCATTGGGGCAGACTTGGACACCTTGCAGGCAAAGGCTTTCCTGCCTCGACAGCGAGTGGACAATGTGTTGGTAGACAAACTGAGTTGCATCTTTCAACTGCACGCGCTGTCTCTCAACCCTCGGTAGCAAACCCATCTTCCAACAATGGGGATATCCTCAGATAGACCTCTTTGCTTCTCCTCAAAATTGCAAAGTAGAAAACTTCTGCTCCCTCATTTGCAGCAAACACTCTCAGCCCAGAGACGCATTCTCCCTCTCGTGGGCAACCGGTCTACTCTACTCTATGCATTCCCTCCACTTCCTCTTCTCTCGCAGACTCTCTTAAGTTACGTCAGGACAAGGGAACCATGATCTTGGTAGCATCTCACTGGCCACGCCAAGTGTGGTTTCCAATACTGCAGGATCTCTCCATTCGCAGGCACATTCCCTTGGGAAAGGACCCGCTTCTGATCACTCAGAACGACGGGTGCCTACGCCATCCCAATCTTCAAGCTTTGTCCCTGGCGGCATGGATGTTGAAAGGTTAATCCTTCAGCCACTTGGCCTTTCTGAACCAGTTTCCCGTGTCTTGATTGCTTCATGGAAGCCTTCCACGAGAAAAGCTTATTCTTACAAATGGAACAGGTTCACGTCATGGTGCTCTTCTCAGTCCCTTGACCCCTTTACCTGTCTAATGAGGATGTTTTTGGACTATCTCTGGCATTTATCAGAGTCAGGTCTAAAAACTTCTTACATCAGAATGCATGTCAATGCAGTAGCCGCCTTCTATAAAGGTGTCGGATGATCCTATATCAGTACAACCCCTTGTAGCATGTTTTCTGAAAGGCTGGCTTCACCTCAAGCCTCCACTGCGTCCTCCGGCCCCTTCTTGGGACCTTAACCTAGTTTTGGGTCAGCTCATGAAACCACCATTCAAGCCTCTTCACTCCTGTGAGCTTCGCTATCTCACATGGAAAGTGATTTTTCCTTTTGGCAATCACTTCGCTCGAAGAGTTAGTGAATTACAGGCACTAGTTACCTATCCGCCTTACACTAAACTTCTGCAGGACCGGGCAGTACTCCGCACTCACCCTAAATTCTTACCCAAAGTAATTTTGGATTTTCATCTAAATCAATCCATCATACTACCTACCTTTTTTCCCAGGCCCCATTCCAACCCAGGAGAGCAGGCTCTGC
Source organism: Rhinatrema bivittatum (assembly GCF_901001135.1). Lineage (NCBI taxonomy): Eukaryota > Metazoa > Chordata > Amphibia > Gymnophiona > Rhinatrematidae > Rhinatrema > Rhinatrema bivittatum. Next base: position 184,343,442 of record NC_042622.1, on the reverse strand, counting down.
ATACCCTTGACTGTAAACAGGCTCTAGCGTTCTACCTAGACCGTACAGCTGCCCACAGGGAAAGCACTCAATTGTTCGTTTCTTTCCATCCTAACAAATTAGGGCAGCCTGTGGGTAAGCAGACTCTCTCCTCCTGGTTAGCGGACTGCATATCCTTTTGCAATCAGCAAGCGGGCATTCCATTTCAAGACCGTGTTAAAGCACACTCTGTGAGGGCCATGGCGACTTCAGTAGCACACCTACGCTCGGTACCGCTTCCTGACATTTGCAGGGCTGCCACCTGGAATTCTCTCCACATTTTTGCAGCCCACTATTGCTTGGACATAGCCGGAAGACAAGATTCCATCTTTGGCCAGTCTGTGCTTTGTAACCTATTTACAATGTGACGTACAAACACCCTTCTGCCTGCCCGTTAATGTTCAGGATGCCCTCGGCCAAATTTTATCCCAGTCCTAGTGCCTTGTACACCTGGGTACATTTGGTGCATTTCTCGGTCATCCTCAGCTCGGTACTCACCCATATGTGAGGACTACCATTCTGCTTGACCTGTGAGAAAGCAAATGTTGCTTACCTGTAACAGGTGTTCTCACAGGACAGCAGGATGTTAGTCCTCACGAAACCTACCCGCTGCCCCGTGGTATTGGGTTCGTTACGTTTCTTTTATTTTTCAGCACTGCCTGTAGCTTTTAAACAAGACTGAAGGGAGACCCCTGCTGGCTGCAGGGTTAGTGCCATGCTGGGCATGCCCCAGTTCTGGAAACTTTGACAGAAGTTTTCTGTGATTGGGCTCCATCCTGTGATGTCACATCCTGCTGTCCTGTGAGAACACCTGTTACAGGTAAGCAACATTTGCTTTCCCAAGGTCACAATGAGCCTGTGTAAAATGGTAATTTGGACTGGCCCATTCAGTTGAGCTGTTCTGCGACTGTTGCTTTAGTCTGGGCATCTTCGTGGCCTCATTCAGAGTTGTAAATGAATGAGAGAAGAAATGTCGGTGTGGTATATTGTGACCCCAGCCTCCAGGCTTTTGTGTTTTTATTAAAATGGGTAACGTGTGGTTGCCGTGTTTGACCTTTGTCCACTTCAATGCAAGTAAATAATCAACAAACAATAAAACTTTTTTTTTTTTTTTGGACATTCCCCCTTCCTACCACTAATGTAATGCAATCTGTGATTCACCGGCATGTTGAAGCAATGTTTTCTCTTTTTTGCTTTGACCTGCTGATTATTTTGACCTGCTGAAGTGTAACGCCTGAAAGCCAGTTTAGAAATGTTTGAAGTTAGTCCAATAAAAAGGTATTATTTTATTTGACCTTTTTTCAGTTTCTATCCATTAAAGAGTAAAAGCCAAAAGGCTAAAAGATACATAAGAGGTAGGTAATAAAAAGCAGGGGATTGATCGTATAAGGTCTAAGACACTTCCTGGGTCTTAAGGTGTTTTTTGTCTGCTGTCATACTGTACGCTTTGGTGGCAAAGAGCAAGAATTAATCTTGCAGAGATGTTCAGATTCCCATTTTTCCAGGTCTGCTAACATTTCTTGAAATAATTTTGCTTCTGTATTTCAGATAAGACAAGTAGCATAGAGAGCACAGGCGAGAATTAAATAAGGTTCCCACTTGGCATTAAAGTGAATGCTGAACAGCAAATGATCTGAAATACTGAGAGCTGGCAGCAAGAAACTTCACTGGAGTGAGAGACTAACCCAGAACATGACACTTAGTAAATTTTAGATCTGGCACAGAAGGAAAATGAGTTGTAGGAGAAAACATTAACCATCTACAGCAGGACTAAAGTACAGAAAAACTTACTTCTGTGGTTAATGTGTGACTAGAGAAAAAGAAAAACATGAAGGGTTGGAAGTCTCAGGACTCAAATGGTGAGGTTGACTAAGTTTCTTCTGCATAGGAAGACTGGATGATCCAGTGTCTTAGCATAGGCCAGGGCTACCAGTCCTGATGTCTATAATTGGCTGGATTTCCAGGATACCCACCGTGACTATGCAAGAGACAAAACTGGCCCACAGTGGACACCCAATATATGTGGATCTCCTGAAAACCCAACTGGCTGTGTGGTCACCAGGACAGGTTTGGGAAACACCGGCCTAGGGGTGCTGAAACCTTGAAATTGGTAGTTCAGAACTGCCCAGCTAGTAAACAAAGATTATAACAGCCTGAGCTCTGCTTGCTGACCTCTGAGTCTGTGATATCCCAGGTCCTCCAATCACTAATCCTAACATTGTCATCAGCAGTCATTCACGTTCTCGGGCCGGTTCAGAAAGGATTGCGGGAGAACGGGCGCTCCGTGTTGAGGGCCCGCTCTCTCAACACGTGCCCAGCCACCTCGCCTGGGTGCACAATCCTATATTTAAATGAGGGGGGGGGGGGGGGGGTTGTGCTAAAAGGAGGCTCTAGGGACGATTACATGCCCCTAGCGCATCCTTGTCCCAGGAGAGGTGGCTCTGATAGCGAGTTCAGGAAACCAACGCTCAATTTTATGAGCGTCTGTTTTCCGAACCCGCTGACTGTGATCGGTTAGGAAAACTGGCGCCAGTATATTTGAGTGTCCATTCTCCTACCCGGACTGGCCGGCACATTTTTATTTATTTATTTTTACATTTTTGGTCCCTCCGACTTAATATCGCTAGGATATTAAGTCAGAGGGTGTACAGAAAAGCAGCATTTTCTGCTTTTCTGTACATTTTTTTTTTTGGGTTGGCCACACATTTTTACTTTCAGAATCCCAGGTGACTAACTAATAACCTCATCAACATGCATTTGCATGTGATGAGCGCTGTTGGTTTTCAGGGGGCTTGACTGAGCATTTAAGGTCCTAAACCCTTACAGTATAAAGAGTAATAGACGCCCTTCAAACACGTGGCCAAACCCATGTTAAACAGTGCGCCCGGCTGAGCGCACTCGACAGAATCTGCCCATCTATGGGGCCAATGCAAAACGCTGCACTCAACTGAGTGCACTGTTTAATCTGTGGTTGGATGTACAATTTGGATGCAAAAGGGGCTGTGGTGATATTAAATCTGAGGAACCAAAAGGTTTAAAAACATTTTTTTTAAAGTTTTGGAGTTTGTTAGGGAAACGGACACTCTATTAAATATTGAATCGCACACCCAGGAGAGGTGCCTGGGCACGCTAGGAAAGCAGCCGCTCAACACGGAGCGCTCGTTTATTGCATTGGCCCCTGTGTGTGTGTGTACAAGTATATATGGAGGTGGGTGGGGAGAGGGACCCCCAAGAACTGAATGTAAACAAGGTTTGAACACATTAGTTGTTGTGGGTGTGCTTAGCCTGCCAGTAGTTCTGTTGATGGTATGAACCTAAGGAGGGCTTAATTTTCCAGCGCCACTCATCTGTGCTGGGTTTGCTGTTTAAAAATTGTAAATAAGCTAGAAATGTACAAAGGTTGGACAGCAGCACAGAAAGATTGGAGCTATTTGTTGTAGGTGCCTAAGGAGGAAATCTTTGGCAGTATTTAAGGCACTTGTGGAATGGGTAGGACAGCAGGTTGGAAGTTTTGTTTTTTGTGTTTTGTTTTTTTTAAATCAGGTTGCCAGCACCTGTATAATTGGGACTATTTCTGTATCTTTCTACAACATTTTCTTGCTCTCTGAATGTGTGCAGTATCTTTTGGTGCTCAATGAGCTGCTCTCTCCATACGTAACACAGGGTTGCTGCATGGTATGCACGCTCCTGTTAGTAGTGCCATTCTTGCTGGGTGTGTGTCGTTCTTGCCCTCCCCCCTCTCCCCCCCCCCTCTCCTCTCCCGCTTACCGGTTCTTTCCGTTTTCCATCATCGAACATTATATCGGTTAGAATGGGAATGGCCCAACCATCACAGCTTCTTCAGGGCCGTGATCCCGGTGGTCCTCTGATACAGCAATGTTAGTGTTTTTAGAACCTTTCCAGTGTTTGAACTGTGGTAACGTTCCAGGCTGTACATCTGAAGCTGATGCATGAGTTGCAAGATTTCTGTGAGATGTCCTACCACTTTTTAACATTTACCAGAGGTCATTACTGCCAGTAGGATCCATCACTACAGGTCAACTGTGTCTCAGAATATCCCTACTGGTTTTAAGTCCATATAACTTTGCAGTTGCATTCTGCGAGTGGGTGTGACGGTGCAGTCATATTAACAATTGCTCCTTTTGTATCATTCGTAGATGTATATGAATTATGACTTGCTAATGTTCTGTTCTCACCATGAGCTAAGGGACAATAGAATTAGGAACTAAGCTCACACAACACTTGTGCTCTTTAATGGTATTGTTAAGATACTAGTGCTCACCCACCAGTTCTTTCCAAGGGGTACCCAACAATAAGTATGAGCTGCTTTTTATTAAATACTGGAATAATGTTTGAATTATTTTAATATATTCATACTAGACAAATTTGTGAGCAGAAAAAGCATAGGATATTGGTTTAAAAAAAAAACAACCTGCCAGCCATCTGCTTTTCATTTTTTATTTTTTTTTTTTAAATCCAGACTTTGTGTCCATGAAACATTTGTTTTCCAGGTTTTGCTTTCTTCTCCTCTGGTAACTTTTTTTTTTTTTTTTTAAGTCTTGTTAGCAGGTTTCTCCTCTTCTGTGGGATTTTTCGGACTTCTCCCATTTACTGTGGCTTTGTTTTCCCTGCTTCTAGCCCCTCCCACCTTGGCTAATTTCAGCTCCTGGTTCATTTATTGTAGAAGTAATCATGGAAAAGAAGGGAACTGGGTGTAGGCAGTGGTCTCTTGAGGTTTATAGTCCATCATTGTTGGCTTTTGGTTTTCTGTGCTAAAAAGCCCATAAAAATGCCAATTGTGTGGCACAGAGCACAGCACGAAAGTGTTTATTCCTTTTATTCTGGTTTTTTTTTCTCTCTTATATTATTTTAACAGACTTAAGAATTGTTTTACACATTGCTTAAGCATTCTGTCATGGCTGTCATTTTTGAAGAAATGATCATTCGCATATAGTTCAAAACCCTTTTTAGCAGACTTGCTGAACTGCAGCCAGCTCTGCGCTTCTTTGCTGTGTAAATGACTCATTTGACTTGGCAGGCTTTGATTAATTATTCATTTCAGTTGATAATGTGGAGGGGGGTGGGGGGTGAGAGGACCACTTCTTAGCCTGATGCATGTTACAAAAATGTAAATCTTGGAAAATTTGCTGCAAGTCTGACCCCTAGCAAACAGAGCTTGTGCTTCTAACAACTTTAAAAGATAGCAAAAAACAGCAGGAACACACACAGAAGAAACCATAAAAATTAAAATGAGAGCTCAGTCTCACATTTTCAACAAGCTTTAACTTTCAATGCTATCTGACTGTGATTATCACATTTAGATATTGTAATGTAAGTATGCAAATATGTATATATAATAATTCAAGTGTCTCTCTACATGTATCACCCACAGGGCCAAATAAGGATGATGAAATATAAAATCGGCATCTAAAACAAAATTGGATCAATAAAGAATATTAATCATAGTTAATTCTTCATTTAACACATAATGAAATGCTAAACAACTGTGCCATGTCATTCCTAATACTTTCATTATCGCTTACTAAATTTAATTTTACCTGCATGAACAGTAATGAAATGCTATAACATAAAAACATGAGATTGTTTTATTTAATCCGCTGAGGAAGACTGCATATAACTGGGAAGACCACAGAAAAGAGCCAGACCATGGGCAAACCATGTCCACAACTTTAAACCCAGGCTTTGGGGCCTCTTGTCTCCGTTTTAACTGGGAGGTTCACATGAAACACAGAAATGATGACAGAAAAGGACCAAATGGTCCATCCAGTCAGCCCAGAAAGGTTATGGTAGCATCTGCTGTGCCATACAGGTCTCCCTCATACTTATCAGTTTCCCAGACCATCAAAGTCAGGGCCGTTGTTGGTTGCTGTTTGAGTCCAATTCTCCATCACCTCTTGCCGTTGAAGCAGAGAGCCATGTTGGAGTTGATTGGATCAAAAGTTTGAGGCTTATTATTTAAGGATAGTAACAGCCACATCAGCAAGTTACCTCCATGTTTGTTTTCCCAGACTGTAAAATTCAGTGTCCTTGTTGGTTGCTATTTGAGTCTAATTCCTCTTCTCCTCTTTTTTTTTTTTTCCCCTGCCTTTGAAGCCAAGAGCAAAGATGGAGTTGCATCAACAGTATGAAGGCTTATTGGTTAAGGGTAGTAACCGCCATACCAGCAAGTTACCCCCATGCACTCTTTTTTTTTCTTCATTTCCATCCTCTCGCCTTTAGGGATCCACAGTGTTTATCCCATGCCCCTTTAAATTCTTTCACTGTTTTTGTCTTCTCCACTTCCTCCGGAAGGGCATTCCAGGAATGCACCACCCTCTCCGTGAAGAAATATTCCCTGATGTTTGCTCTGAGTATTCCTCCCTGGAGTTTCATTTTGTGGCCCCTAGTTCTACTGATTTCTTTCCAATAGAAAAGATTTGATTGTGCATCATTAAAACCTTTCAGGTACCTGAAGATCTGTATCATATCTCCCCTGCACCTCTTCTCCTCCAGGGTACACATTTAGGTCCTTCAACCTATCCCCATAAGTCATTTGGAGTCCACCAACTCTTTTGATCACTCTTGAAGTACCTAAAAATGATTGCAAGATCAAGGTAATTTTATACATCCATTCATTGCTCACACAGTTCTAGGTTAGCTGATTTTAACTGAAAATTTGAATAATTCTGTTCCATTCTTGGGGTGTAATGGTGATCATTGTCTCCTTTTGAGCACTGTGGTTCCCAATGTTGGCTCATCTGTTCACCCTGCAAAAGCCACATATCACTAGCAAGGCTCTGACTATGTTGTATATTCTTCACTACATCTTGCAATTTTTGTCTGCTTATTATTCTATAAGAATATCGAAAAACCTCCAATAAAAGTGTATAACACCCCTTGCAAAAAACAACAAAACAAACCACCAAAAACAGAATCTTGGAAGTAGCATTGAAGACTTTGTTCATTTACTACTTTTCTCATTTAACTGTTATGTTTTGCTACTATTTTCAAGACCTAGATTATGATTAACTTTTCTGCCTAATAAAAACCTCACAAAAGGTAGTAATTTCAGACATCTCAAGTCATAGTGACAGAAAATGATGGCAGAGAGAGACCAAAATGGCTCATCCAATCTGCCCATCTGATTTTCATGCACATGAGTTCCCACAAGCAATCTGATACCAGCTCATCTTTTAACTAACACCACCACCCTCTCGCCTCTTATTGCATGCATACTGTTCCCCCAAATGCACAACACTCTCTTTTGCACTGAATCTTAACTGTCAAGCAATTAAGTGCTCCTTAATCTTTGTTTATATCGCTTCTCGTTCTGTCTGCTTCCTCAAAGGCATCCAGTCTGTTGCAGATATTTGTGTCTTTGCAGGTGCCAAACCTTTTTCTTTCTAACCTCTGCACAATATCGCTCAGAAAGACGTCGAACAGGAACGACCCAAGGACTGATCCCTGAGGCCTTTCTCTTCTGAGTGAATTCCATCACCCAACCAGTTTCTGATGCAGCCCTTGTACCCACCCCCAGGCTGCTCGGTTTATTAATGAACCTCCTCCGAGTGACAGTACCAAAAGCTTTACTGAAATCCAAGTAAATCACATCCAGTGCACACACTTGATCTAACTCCAGTCAGCCAATCAAAGACATTGGATACGTTTGCCATGCTCTCCCTCTAGTAGAACCACGCTGCCTCGGATCCTGTGAGTTCCTTGTCAGTCCAAGCCCAGACTCCTAGGGTTATATTGTGGGAGGTGTGGAGTGGGGTGTTTGGCTGATGAAATATGGTATAGAGTGCAGATTTTCCTCTGCCCTATAGTCAAATGGTGACCCTTTCAAAATATGTCCACTTTTTAGAGCTGACACACTGACATTTTCTTTTCCTTTAGGCTGTTTGTTTATTTATTTATTTATTTATTTTGCCAATAGATAGGGATAAAAATGAAATTGTATGCCATCTGTATCTTGAAAGCTGTCTTAAAAAATAAATAAATAAAACAAACCTGGAAGCCCTTATTTCTTGCTGCTATGAGAAAAATTAAAAAACTGTGACCTCAAGTGGAAGCATTCAGGAATATTTAATTGTTTGGGTTAGGATTAGGAATACAGTGGCACTGTTAATATCTAATCCTTAGGGTTTTGCACAGATCTTGTCTTTAAGGTCAGCAACATTTGCTTTAAATTAGACCCCCCTCCCCTGCCCCAAACTCTGCTAATTTGCCTTATGTATACAAATTGTGGGCAACAAGAAGGCAATAGGGTTCACAACAGCTACTGCTTAATGTTGTCTTAATGTTCTCAGCACAGTGTTCCTCCTGTTGGCAAGTGGACAACTTATTGGTTAAAGTTAGCCAGATAAATAATGGTTACATGGAAACATAAAAATGATGGCAGAAAAGGCCCAAATGTCCATCCAGCCTGCCCAGTAAGTAAGCCTGTGCTGTGTAGGTTACCCCATGCTTATCTGTTTCCCAGACCATAAAAGTCAGGGCCCTCGTTGATTGCTGTTGAATCCAGTTCTCTGTTATGCTTTGCTGTTGAAGCAGAGAGCAATATTTGAGTTGCATCACAGTAACAGTCTTCTTTAAGGGTAGTAACTGCCACATCAGCAAGTTACCCCCACGCTTTGTTTCCCCAGTCTGTAACAGCTTGGCCCTCAGTTGCTTAACAAATTTCTCATCTCTCCCTGCTGTTGAAGCAGAGAGCAGTGATGGAGTAATGCATCTACAGTATCAAAGTTTATTGGTTAAGGGTAATAACCGCTGCACCATCAAGTTACTGCATGCTCTCTTTTCTTCATTTCCAGCCTTTAGGGTTTCATAGTATTTATCCCGTGCCCTTTTAAATTCCTTCACTGTTTTGGTTTTCACCACCTTTTCCGGAAGGGCATTCCAGGCATCCACCACTCTGTAAAGAAAGGTTTTCTGACGTTGCATCTGAAGCGTCGTCCTTGGAGTCTCATTTCGTGACCTCCAGTTCTAATTTCTTTCCAACAGAAAAGGTTTGTTTGCACATCATCACACATCTTCAGATTCCTAAAAGGTTTTATCGTATCACCCCTGCACCTCCTCTCTTCCAGGGTATACATATTCATATCTTTCAGTCTCTCCTCATAGGTTTTCTGATACAGACCCCATACCATTTTTGTCACCCTTCTCTGGACCGTTTCCATCCTGTGTCTATCCCTTTGGACATATGGTCTCCAGAACTGAACACAGTACTCCAGGTGAGGCCTCACCAAGGACCTATACAGGGACATCATCACCTTCTTTTTCTTACTGGTTATTCCTCTTTCTATGCAGCCCAGCTTTCTTCTGGCTTTAGCTATTGCCTTGTCACATTACATCTCCATTTTCAGATCGCCAGAAACTATCACCCCAATATTCCACTCTTGGTCCGTGCACATCAACCTCCCCCCCCCCCCCCCCCCCCCCCATCTCATACTGCTCTTTTGGATTACCGCATCCTCTGCACTTCTTGGCATTGAATCCCAGCTGCCAAATCTTCAACCATTGTTCAGGCCTTTGTAAATCACTTTTTCATTCTTTACTCCTCCTGGTGTATCCACTGTGTTGCAGCTCTTGGTATCATCCGCAAATAGACAGACTTTACCTTCTATCCCTTCCTCAGTGTCGCTTACAAAGATGTTGAACAGAACCGATCCTAATACCGATCACTGTGGCACTCCACTTATCCCAGCTCTCTTCAGAGTAGGTGCCATTTACCATTATATGCTATCTCTGTCAGTCAACCAATTTGTAATCCACTCCACCATCTTGGTGCTCACTCCAAAGCTTCTCATTGTGTTCACAAGCCCTCTTATGTGGGACAGTATCAAAAGCTTTACTGAAATCCAAATAGATGACATTGAATGCTCTTCCTCGATCCAATTCTCTGGTCACCCAATAAAAAAAAAAATCAATCTGATGTGTCTGACAGGACCTTCCCCTGATGAATCCATGCTGCCTCGGGTCCAGATTGTAGACAGTTGAGTATCCTTTCTTTCAGTAGCCTCTCCATTTTTAATTTTTCCACCACCAAAGTGAGGTTAACTGGCCAGTAGTTTCCAGCCTCCTCTCTGCTAGCACTTTCATGAAGCGGGACCACCACTGCTGTTCTCCAGTCTTGCAGCACCACTCCAGTAGACTCGACAGGACATCTGAGTTCTCGTAGTATCCTGGAATGAACCTCATCCGGCCCCATGGCCTTGTCCACATTCAGTTTTCCTAGCTCTTCCCAGACATACTCTTGTCAAGCCCATTCCCTTCTGTGGTCTTGTCAATCAGAAACCGTCCTGAAATACTTGTTTAATATTTCTGCCCCTTCTTCATCTGTCTCCAGACATTGCTCCTTGTCACCTTTCGATTTCACTCTACCACTTTGGGCTTTCCTTCTTTCTCTGATGTATCTGAAAAATGTTTTGTCACCTCGCTTTACCTCTTTGGCAGTCCTTTCTTCCACTTCACCTTTTGCTTTTCTGATTTTTCTTCTCCCTTTAGTTTCACCAGATATTCTTCCCCGGGATCCTTTATACTTCCCGAATGCTGATGGTTTTGCCTTTAGTTTTGCAGCCACCTCCTTTGAGAACCAAATTGCTTTCCTTTTTCCTTGAGCATTTGCTTACTTTCCTCACACATAGATTTGTTGCCTTTGTAAAAGCTTCTTTTAATTTAGCCCACTGTTCCACCTCGCCCATTTTTTCCCAGTCTTCTAGTTCTTCCTCCAGGTACATCCCCATTTTGTCAAAGTCCGTATATTTGAAATTCAAAACTTGGGTCTTCATGTGACTTCTTTGTATCTTATTCGCAATATCGAACCATTCTGTCTGATCACTTTGCTCTCAGATGGGTGCCTGTCCAGGATTACACCCTCCCTCCTGGGATCCATTACCATTTGTTTGAGCATAGCCCCTTAGAGAGGGCATCCACTATCTCTCTACTTCTTGTGTATTCATCAGAAGGAACACTCCATCTGGCAGATTAAAATCTCCAACAAGCAACACGTCTCCCTTCTTTCCCATAAGAACATAAGAAAATGCCATACTGGGTCAGACCAAGGGTCCATCAAGCCCAGCATCCTGTTTCCAACAGTGGCCAATCCAGGCCATAAGAACCTGGCAAGTACCCAAAAACTACGTCTATTCCATGTTACCATTGCTAATGGCAGTGGCTATTCTGTAAGTGAACCTAATAGCAGGTAATGGACTTCTCCTCCAAGAACTTATCCAATCCTTGTTTAAACACAGCTACACTAATTGCACTAACCACATCCTCTGGCAACAAATTCCAGAGTTTAATTGTGTGTTGAGTAAAAAAGAACTTTCTCAGATTAGTTTTAAATGTGCCCCATGCTAACTTCATGGAGTGCCCCCTAGTCTTTCTACTATCCGAAAGAGTAAATACCCGATTCACAACTACCCGTTCTAGACCTCTCATGATTTTAAACATCTCTATCATATCCCCCCCTCAGCCATCTCTTCTCCAAGCAGAAAAGTCCTAACCTCTTTAGTCTTTCCTCATAGGGGAGCTGTTCCATCCCCTTTATCATTTTTGTAGCCCTTCTCTGTACCTTCTCCATTGCAATTAAATCTTTTTTGAGATGCGGCGACCAGAATTGTACACAGTATTCAAGGTTGCGGTCTCACCATGGAGTGATACAGAGGCATTATGATATTTTCCGTTTTATTCACCATTCCCTTTCTAATAATTCCCAACATTCTGTTTGCTTTTTTGACTGCCGCAGCACATTGAACCGACGATTTCAATGTGTTATCCACTATGTCGCCTAGATCTCTTTCTTGGGTTGTAGCACCTAATATGGAACCCAACATTGTGTAATTATAGCATGGGTTATTTTTCCCTATATGCATCGCCTTGCACTTATCCACATTAAATTTCATCTGCCATTTGGATGCCCAATTTTCCAACTCACAAGGTCTTCCTGCAATTTATCACAATCTGCTTGTGATTTAACTACTCTGAACAATTTTGTGTCATCTGCAAATTTGATTCTCACGCGTCGTATTTGTTTCCAGATCATTTATAAATATATTGAAAAGTAAGGGTCCCAAGACAGATCCCTGAGGCACTCCACTGTCCACTCCCTTCCACTGAGAAAATTGTCCATTTAATGCTACTCTGTTTCCTATCTTTTAGCCAGTTTGTAATCCACGAAAGGACATCGCCACCTATCCCATGACTTTTTACTTTTCCTAGAAGCCTCTCATGAGGAACTTTGTCAAATGCCTTCTGAAAATCCAAGTATACTACATCTACCGGTTCACCTTTATCCACATGTTTCTTAACTCCTTCAAAAAAGTGAAGCAGACTTGTGAGGCAAGACTTGCCTTGGGTAAAGCCATGCTGACTTTGTTCCATTAAACCATGTCTTTCTATATGTTCTGTGATTTTGATGTTTAGAACACTTTCCACTATTTTTCCTGGCACTGAAGTCAGGCTAACTGGTCTTATCGCCCCTGGAGCCCTTTTTAAATATTGGGGTTTTCGATGTCTTTGATTAAATCTGTCAGGCTCTTCTGTCTGAATTGGAGGCTTATAGACCACACTGATGTAAATGGAAGCTTTATCCTTTTTTGTTTGTTTTGTTAGGCTAGCCCATAATGGTTAGGAGCCCTGCTGATTAGGCAGGGCCGTTGCTAGCTTTTTTTTTTTTTTTTTTTGCTGCCATGTGCAAACGATTATTGTGCTGCTCCCCGGCCCTTTAAATAAAGCCCAGCTCTCTCTTGCAATCTATATTTTTAAAAACTGACAAGCCCGCATCCACCCCAGAAACGTATGGACAGGGAAGGGTATTAGGTACCCTAGGCAAACCTTACAGCCTTGCACTCACGCCACATACACAGACGGACACGTGCTCACTCCCACACCCTTTACTGCGACCCAGTCAAATTATGCATTTATAACCAATTTTACATGATAGTATTCAAAGGTAGTCTAAGGCAAAAATATCACAATATGCATATTTACATGCACTCCTGTGGTTTGAGCCAGAAAACTCTGCAAAAAAGACATTTTCCTAGCATGTAGACAGATGGACTCTGGATCAGTGGGTTATGTTCCCCAGCCAGCAGATGCAGCAAGCTGATGTCACAGTATATATACTCCTGCAGTGACCCCTGCCTGCCACTATCTCATTCTCTAGCAGATGGTGGATGTGCATCTCCCTGTGGAGATTGCTTCAGATTTTGGAAAGAGAATTTCAAATTAAAAAAAGAAACGCCCCGCTTTCATGTGGTGATACCAGATGGTCCCTCCCCCACTTGAGAATTCCTGAGGTGATTTCCATGATCCCTCAGATGTGTGCCTTGGTCTGATAGCTGGGCTTTCTGGCGTGGACTTAGCTGACTGTACAGCTTTAAAGGCAGAGGCTGCAGGAGGCCGAGCATGGCTGTGATGGCAAATGCCCTCTGCCCCCACAGCCGGAGACTGTCCCTTTACTCAGCTGGCAAGGGCTGAGCTCTGGTAAGTGTTAAAATAAATAAATACATAAAGTATTTAGTGAAGGCAGAGACATTGGAGGTGTTTGTATGGCTTCCTCCGGTCTCCGTGCTCAACGTGCCATTCAGACGTTCATTCCCGCTCCTATTGGGGTTAGGGGAACTAGACAGCCTGGTGGGTTGAGTGGCTCCTGTGGGCAAGGCCCCACAGTAAGGCTTTTAAAATGTATTTATTTTTGACGCACCGCTTGGTAGGCAGTTGCGTCGGCATTTTTGCGCACTTTTTGTGCGTGATTTACTGCTCTCTACGGTAGCACTGGTGTGTGCAGTGCGTCCAGCTTTGCGAATGCACTGTGTGCCCAGTTTTGGCTGTGACTGTGTGCACAAGTTTTTAAGCTTAGTGGTGCGCCCAGATTTTGGTACACAGTTGTGCGTGCGTTTGTGGCATTTACTATTGGTGCCCTTAAATTCTGTGCATGTAAATTTTGAGTGCTTGCAACTTTTCACCATGAGCTGTCTGGACGAACATTCTCCGTTGGCCTTGCACGGATGGCGCCGGTGAAGAAGAAATCTAAGTGCCTTTCTGTCTGTTGCTAGTCGTATTCTGGCATCTCAGCCTGATGTGTCCTCTAACATGTGTCTGCGCTGTTTAGAAGCTCAGGGAGAGTTGTCTTCCTCTGAGTTCACTAAGCCTGGATCCTCCCAGCCTGAAGATCTGGTTAAGGATTTGTCTGGAGGAATGCTGGATCTTGGAACTCCCTTGACTGGTTCCTCTGCAGGGGGGATGGCAGTTCAGTGGGCCCTGCTCCAGTTTCTTCTGGGTTTGTCCTGGATCTGGCTGCTTTCCTTGGGTAGAGCTCTTTTTTTTTTTTTTTCCCAGGATTCGCAATCCTTTCTTCAAGGGCATTCCTCAGCTTCGCCCAATCCTGTCAGGTCAGACCCTCAGCTGGTGGCCCCTCCCTCTTCCAATTCTATGTTTAAGCACCTCTGTTTGCTGCGGGTATTCCCGATAGGAACCTGAATGGCAGTGATGAGGCAGATACTGATTCCCTTGAAGATGGGAAAATGTATCTGGGGCTGGAACCATATTGAACCATGATGCAGTTTTTTCATAGAGATGAGCTGCCGCCCTGATTTCCCAGATATTAAAGATGCGCTGTGTTCCTGGTGCAGATTCCATATTTGAGCCGAAGAAGAATCCTATTTTTTTTTTTTGGTTTTTTTTTTTTTTTTTTTTTTTTTGTAAAGCCTTTTGTGTTTTCCCTGTTATGGACACCATTCAGGAATTAATTGGTCTTGAATGGGGCACCCCAGAGGCAAATTTCAAAGGGGATTGGACATTGAAGGCCTGTATCCCTTGGATCCAGCAGCGAGAGAGCGTTTGTGTTTTCCCAAAGTGGATGTGTTGGTCTGTGCCATCTCTAAGCGGATGACTATACCTGTGGAGGGAGGAGAGCAGCCTTGGAGGATGTGCATAAGGAGGATTGAGGCTATCCTTAAGCAAGCCTTTGAAGCAGTGGCGATGACTTTAGATAGCTTCCTGTTGTGCCCTTGTGGCACAATCTTGTCTGCTTCTCTCAGGAAGTTGATGATTCTGGACTGAATTCCAGAGCGGTTATGGAACCCACTGCTGCCTTTTTTAGCAGATGTGGGCTGCAATTTGGTCCACACCTGGGCCAGAGTGGCTTCGGTGGTGGCAGCCAGCCATCTAGTATAGTTGCAAAATTGGACAGCAGATGCAGCCTTCAAAGCTAACCTTACGAAAATGCCTTTTACAGGCTTGCTCTTGTTTGGGAGAGAGTTGGAGAAGCTGGCCAGTAAGTGGAGCGAATATCTAGTCCCTCAGTTGCTGGAGGATAAAAAGCAGTTGCAACAGCCCTTTGGAATGAGGGGTCGTCTCTGGGGATCCAAGTGTTTTTGTCCCTACAGAGGGTCGACCTTTCAGAGGACTTGGCTTTTCAGTAGATCTCAGTCCTTTTGTCCCAGACAGCCCAAGAGAGGAGCAGGTTCAAGTGGCGGGTCCTCCCAAGCTTCCCAATGAAGGTTTGCCGACCCACCTTTGGAAACAAGAGAGAAGATGACGCCTCTCTTATCAGAGGTGGGTCGAGATAACATCAGATCAGTGGGTCCTGGAGATGATACAAAAAGGGATATGCATTAGAATTTCTCAGTATTCCTCAGCATATGTTCGTGGTGTCTCCTTGCCACTCCCTGCAAAAGAAGCAGGCAGTGGAATCAACGCTTCTAAGATTTCTCCAGCTGAGGGCTGTGGTTCCTGCTGGCGACTTCTTGCAATGCAAAGGTTCCTCTGTTTTCAGTCGCAGGAGAGATCCATGGTCCCTAGGCATAGATGCTCTCATGCAGGTCTGCCGGAAGACAAGCTGCTTTTTGCTTTTCCTCTGTGGCCCATGTTGATTAGGTTTGTTCGCAGGATCGAAGGCCACAGGGGGATGGTAATCTTGGAGGCCCTGGTTTGGCCCAGCAACTGTGGTATGCAGAACTGTGAAGACTCCTGGTGCGGACCCCCCATTGTCTTCTGCCGCACAAGAATCTGTTGCAGCAGGGACCTGTCCTTCATGAAGATCCATCTCTGTTTTGTTTTACGGTTTGGCCCTTGAGAGGGCTTGTCTGTTGAAGTGTGGATATTCTTCTGCAGTGGTTGCTACCTTGCTCCACGTTTGGAAGTTCTCCATTTCCTTGGCCTATGTACAGATTTGGAGCATGTTTGAGGCCTGGTGATGAGGATCGAGGTGTCCTTCCTTTTTCGGTTAAGATCCTGCTCATTCTGGAAATTTTGCAGGATGGATTAACTAAAGGATTGGCCCTTAATTCCTTGAAGGTACGGGTTGCAGCTATTGCCTATTTCAGAGGCTTTGTCTCATCCTGATGTGGCCCCCCCCCTTTTTTTTTTTTTTTTCTTTAATAAAGGGAATGAAGCATCTTCAGCCTCACTTGAGGTTACCGGTTCCATTGTGGAGTCTTAATTTGGTGCTGGAATTCTTGGCAGGTCCTACATTCCGTCCACTGTGTAGCCTTTCCTTGTGGTTTTTGACCTTGAAGACAGTGTTCCTGGTGGTTATATGTTCTGTGCGTCAAATTTCTGAAATGCAGGCCTTGTCTTGACGGGAGCCATTCCTTCGGGTGACTCCAGGGGTGTTATAGCTGCGTACTATTCAATCATTTTTGCCTAAGGTGGTCTTGGAATTTCATTTGAATCAGTCAATTTCCTTGCCGTCCCTGGATAAGGTCAGGGACGTGAAGGAGTATTGCCTCCTGCGTCCCTTGGATGTCAAGAGACTTGTGTGGTATCTGGAGGTTTCTGAACCTTTCCGAAAGATGGATCGCCTTCATGGTGGAAGGAAGCAGGGTGAACCAGCTTCGCGGGCTACTATAGCTTGCTGGATTAAGGAGATAGTTATGGCTGCATATGTGGATGCTGAAAAGCAGTTGTCTACTCTGATTTGGGCTCATTCCACTATGGCTCAGGCAGTGTCATAGGCGGAGGTTAGATTGTTGTCTCCCGTTGATATTTGCTGAGCTGCGATGTAGTCCTCCTTTAATACTTTTTCCAGGTTTTATCATCTAGATTTGCACACCAGGAAGGACGCAGCCTATGCACATGTGGTGTTGACTGGACTGCGGGCAGCCTCCCACCCTGTTCAGGAGTAGCTTTGGTACGTCCCACTGGTCCTGAGTCCATCTGTCTACATGCTAGGAAAGGAGAAATTGCTACTTAACTGATTTCGTTTCCCTTAGTGTAGACAGATGGACTCAGCTTCCCACCCTTGGCTGCCAAATGATTGTGTCAATAGTCCTCCTGTGGGGCTATGTGTTCCAGGGGATTACTGGTACATGTTCATCCAGTCCCTAGATTGGGGTACCTACATTCCTTACTAGAGTTCAGTGTTGTTGGTTGTGTACAGTAATGGCTGACTGTTTTTTTTATCAAGTTTTTTGCTAATCTGTCCACAGTTGCTTTTGAAGAGAATACTAGTAGGCTGGGGTCACTGCAGGAGTATATATACTGTGACGTCAGCTTGTTCTGTTTCCATTTGCTGGCAGGGGAGCATAACCCACTGGTCCAGAGTCCATCTGGCTACACTAAGAAAAACAAAATTATCAGGGAAATAGTAATTTCTCCTTGGAATTGCTTTGAACAAACAGTTACCATTACAATATAATAAACCTCCCATACCAAACAAAACAACCCTAACAGTCTTATATATGAAAAGGTAACACTGTACATATTTCACAAGGCCCTAGAACACCAATAAAACTCTTATTAGGAAACAAGTCTGTGTTAGATTCCTACACAGAAATTACATGCCAGCAAAATACCTCGCCTCTGTCATATATGAAGAACACAGAGACCCTGACCAAATACAGAATAAAGAAATCAAAGTAAAAACAGAATCATGTTGAGAAGAACTGAACTGGAACCCACAACAAGCCAGTCTCTACAGGCAGAGCAACAATGGAAAAACAGAAGCATTACCATTCTTCATAAAACATTAAACAAAATCAAGAAATATAAAACATCAATCATAATATTAAAATCATATTCATAAAAAGAATATTTCAAACCAGTTAAAATATTGAAAATTTCCCAAACACCAATAAAATATTTCAAAACAGCCGATGAATAAAAATTCCAATAATTTAAAAATGTTCTATTCCCCTAAAGAAAAAATGAAATATTTCAAGAGTAGAAACATCAAATTACACCCAATAATTAAAACTAATAAGGATTAAAAAAATCTCCTGCTCTCTCATACCTGGGATCTTTCGATTTCCAGACACCCTGAGATTGTCATGGATTGGAGGAGGTAGGACCGCAAAAATCTTAGTCTCTCTCACACAAACAATAACACATTCATTCTCACACTCTCCCCCTCTCACATATATAGGTGCTCTCTTCCTCACAGATACATAGTCTGTGTTTTGAGCATGCCTGTGAGAGCCTGTATTGACACACAGATTCTCATACAGGCTCTCAGACACACACTGGCTCGCACACACACACACATACACACGCTCTCACAGATACATACAGGCTGTCACTTGCTCACACACATGGTCTTCTGTTGTCATCAGGCCGTGATAGGATGAGCTCCACCATGGCCCACCAGCATTCCTGCTTTGGGGGGGGGAGGGAATGGAAGCTGTGTGCACCCGCCGCTAAAGTGTGTGGGGGGCGCACACATCAACAGGAAACACTGGCCTCTTGTTTTAAGCTGGGCTCGGCGCGCGCAGGTTGCACAAATGTGCACCCCCTTGCGCGCGCGCGTATCTTATAAAATCCAGCGTATTTTTGTTCGTGCCTGGTGCGTGAACAAAAGTACGCGTTCGCAAGTATTTAAAATCTGCCCCTATATCTTTATTTGCCACTTTAACATATACATATTAGTAGACCGCCTTTACCTTCAGAGCAGTGTACTCCAATTACTCACGGTTAGTGCTGCTTCCCTCAGTACTCATAGAGCTTCGTTACAGCTTAGGGTATGGACAGCAATGTTCTACAGGAGCTGCCTTCCTCCTGGAGACCTGAGCCTAGTCTAACCTCACTTAGATCCCAGCTCTTTTTCCTCCCTTGTTGGGCCCTGCCCGCAGAGCTCTCTCACAAGGGGAATTAAAGGAGACCAAGCACCTAGCTGGTCCTGCACTGGTTTAAGGGGGAACAGAGGCAATGCCTCACAGGTACTAAACTTTCAATGAAATTTTACATTAGAACAGGAGCATGAGCAGTCTAAAAATGGATAGACAGGTAAAACATTTCTGTCCCTAAGTGATTTGTGCAAGGTGGTTTTCAAGCCTTGGTTATGACCAAGCTGGATTACTATAATATTGAGGGGTTTTTTGGACCTTCCAACAGCACTCATTTAGAGTTCTTCAGCTTATACAAAATGTAGCTGCTTGATTTGTCACTGGTAGACTATGCCATGCGTGCATTCCTTATTTGTCGAACTTCATTGGCTTCCAGTTTAAGATCTTTTTCATGGTTTTCAGGATACCTGTGGATGGCCTTGGTGTACACCAGGTTGACCTTGATAGAATATGTCCCTTCTTGAGTGCTCTGCTTGGCTGGCCAACATGCTCTGTGCCTTCAGTAAAAGCTTTTCATTTAACGGAAGCCAGTGCAAGATCTCTTTCCACTGCAGGGCAAGTGTTATGGAGTTTTCTTCCATTTGTTCTGAGTTGGGTTAACTACTTTTATTTTCAAAAAAACTTAGCATATTTTTTCAGGCAAGCTATTGGTTTAATAGTCAAATCCTAATTCCAATTTAACATAGGTTTCTGGGTTTCAAGGTACTTTTGAGAGGTCCTATATGATTTGCTATGTTTTTTACATTTTTAATGGTTTTGTGATTATGTGGTATAGATATATGGCGCTTACATTCAATATACTTTTATATTTTACCTTATGTTTTTTACTTGCCAGGAGCAAACCTGTTTTGGACTGTCAATATAGAAATCTGTGATACACATAGCGAGGCAGCTATAGAAATCAGTTTGAACTGTGGCTTTTCTACAGAAAGTATACATCATAGTGAGGTAGAAAAAAGTACTGGATGAATGCAGTATTGTACAGTGGTGGTAAGTATTTTAAGTATAATAAATCCATGCCCCAAAGAGATTACAATCTAAGAGGGGTACCTGAGGCAATGGGAGATAAAGTAACTTGCTGTGGGTCACACGGAGGGTCAGTGGTGGATGAGGGATTTGAACCCTGGTTTCCCTAGTTCTCTCCCCAGAGATTTAACCACTAGACTTTAACTTTTTTTCCTTCCAGTGGTTTGGTGCAAGAACCAGAATCCTTCGCTTGTCATGTCTCACCTCTGAATTCATGCCATAACTGTAGCAAACCAATGCCTTTCATATTAATTATTTTATGCCCTGTGTTAAGTGTCTTAAGAACATAAGAGATGCCATGCTGGCTCTGTCTAGCCCAGCATCCTGGCTCTGAATCTCTAAGAAGTACTTGGCAGATCTGGAAGAGGAGATCATTTCCTTGTTGCTCACTCCCAGAGACAAGCAGTGGCTTTCTCAGTCTATCTGACTGCTAATTGTTTACTCAAATGGGTGGTATAACCCAAAAACTGATTAAGGTAAAACTGGAGTACTTTTAAATTTGGAAACATGAAAGGGATTATTACAGAGTTTCTAGAACAGTCTGCATTCTTCGAGGGGAGAAATGATCTCATAAGAGTCCTAATGTTTTGTTTACATATTGCACACTAGCCTGCAGTTAGATTTAGCAGCACTTAACAGCAGGCTGATCAAACATCTTATGATGGAGTTAGCTGCTGGCAGTTTTTTTTGTCCAGTTTTCCAACCCATCTTTGTCTCAGGCTCATATTGTAAATTTAAATTTATTTTATTTTTTTTACTGCTGAGTCAGCAGTAATGTTATCTGACCCAAAACCTCTCCAATGCTGCTTGATGTCCCTACAAACGCATTAGTAGCCAAGGAGCAAGTGGGAAAACACAGACTCTGCTGCTCGCATGCTACAGTGTCACCTGGAATTGACACAACAGGAGCACCTCCGTCATCTTGAAGGCATTGTGTATTTAGGATGATGCTTTACTTAAATAAGAGCCATGCTGAATTTTTGACCTAAAGACCTAAAGAAATCTTGCCTGGGGTCTTTCTTGCATCCTTTTTTTTTCCTCCTGTAGACCTCATAGAATATTTGAGGGAAGTATGTTAACCAAGTCAAGCCACACCACCGATTTAAGGACAGAGCCATAACCCACCCATGCTCTGGCTGATCTGATGTCACATGATAGGGGTGAAGAGGGCATGACATAAGTGCAGGAAATGCCTGATCGGTAGCATTGTTTTGCTTCCAGTCCCTTCTGTGCCATTCTGCTGCTCTGAATTTCTAACAATGTGATACTTTTATTTCTCATTTGTTAGACTATTTATAATTGTATTAATGATGCGAAGGTTTTATATCTGTTTTTTTGGATTGCGTTAATTATGATGACTTTGATTTAAATGTCTGGGATTTGTTTTTAAAATGTCTGTGTGAATAGTGGTATGGTTTATTGTATTGTTTAGCTATTAGAGATGTGAGTCGTTTTTTGTGTTTGTGTCTTCGGCCACCACAGGAAATGTTGGTTTTTTTTGCAGTTTGGGGTTTTTTGGTGTTTTTTTTTTGGGGGGGGAAATCATTTTTTAAGTTAGTGCGCGCTAACAAAAACGTTAGTGCACGCTAATCAAAAAAAAAGAATTTTCGTGGAAAAACGGGAAAAATCCCATCGTTTTTCGGGCTCCCCGAAACATGCCGAATTGGACAATTTCGTTGAAATTTTCCAATTCAGAAAAATGAATGCACATCTCTATTAACTATGTAGTGACAGTATTCAGCGAATAGGGAAAAGTGGATGTGGAGGAAGGCTGTTCCCCTCATTCCAGGATCTTTTTGGGGGGGGTTTTGTGTATACTGTGTGAACTGCTAAGAAAAAAGTTAGAGGTCCTATATTTTGTAGATCTGTACAGGGAGCATAGCATACTGGTTACAGCAACAGGCTGTGAACAAAGGAAGCCAGAGTTCAAATCCTGCTGTGACAGTCCTTGTGATCTTGGGCAAATCATTTCACCCTCTATCACCTCCAGTACATAGTCAGGGCCTGATGTACTAAGACTTTTCTCCCATTCTTTCTGTGGGGGAGGGATGCTTAGTAAATGAAGTCTTCAGATAGGGAAGTACTTACACTACAGTATCTGAACATGATCTGCTTCGAAGTGGCTGACCAGTCACGAAAGGCAGAATATAAATCAGCAGTTAACAAATTAAATTACAGATTCCTACAGGAATCTTCAGCTTTTTAATTATACAAGTCAAAAGGCAAGCTGTGGCTTGAGACAGTTTTCCTTAATTTAATGTATCTTACTCTGAGTATTTTTAGCCTATAATTTAGCTATGGGATTGCAGTTGAGCTATTTGGATAAGTTATAGCATACATTTAACTGACCGCTGCTATTAAGTAAGGCTTAAAGGTAAATCATCACAAACCTATACCCAAGCCACGGGAGTCCCACAAGGGTCTTCTCTGTCTCCAGTATTATTCAACATCTACCTCTTGCCTTTGTGTCAAATCCTATCAGCATTAGACATCCAATTTAAGATCTATGCCGACGATGTACAACTTTTTTGTCCCGTATAAATCCTTATGTAAAATGTACATAAGGACTATTGAACAATGGTTAAGTCATAGCAGACTTAAACTCAATACCAAAAAAACTGAGTTCTTACTGTTAAGTGTAATAGAAAACCCTGTAAATTGTCCACCATCTTCGATTACATTAGGAAATGAGGTAATTGAAATCAAAAAAGTGGTTCGTAATCTAGGAATACAATTGGACACCAATTTATCTTTAACAAACCACGTCTCAAACTTAGTAAAAAAAAAAATAAATTCATTCTTCAAACTGCATATGTTAAAAAGACTAAAACTCCTTTTATTTAAAGTCTACTTTTCAAACAGTTCTCCAATCTCTTATTTTCTCTGGTTTAGATTACTGTAATAGTTTGTTCTTGGGTCTGCCTGAGTCTACTTTAAAACCTCTACAGCAGATTCAAAATGCTGCAGCCCGTTTATTAACTGGAACACCAATGAGACATCACATCACGCCCATCTTATCCAAATTACATTGGCTCCCAATTAAATTGCGAGTCAAATATAAAGTGCTATCACTTATTCACTCATTAATATATGACCCTGACTCAACTTGGTTATGTACTACACTGCGGCTCTATAAACCAACTAGAAGCCTCAGATCTGCGAGTAAAAATCTATTGGATGTTCCCACAGTTAGGCTTGCTAGATTAAACATAACTAGAGAGAGAGCTTTCTCGGTAGCGGGCCCCCTACTTTGGAATTCACTTCCAAATACTATGAGACAAATCAATAATCATAAAGAATTCAAATAATCAGTGAAAACATATCTATTCAGTGAAACGTTTGCGGAACAAGAAAAATGTACGCAAAATCTTCTCTGAGGTGTCACATACTGTTTATCTTCAGTTTTTCATATTAATGTAAATTAGATGTAACTTTCATGTGAAATTTGGTGTGTCTTTATCTTTTTATGTTTTCTGACATTACTCTGTTTTGCATAAAACCTAGTATAGTTAAATTTAAAACTTAAGGAGATGTTTATTTAGAATTAGGGCCTAAAGTATACATTGTATTTTTTTTTCCTAACTTTCCTATCTTCTTTTTTATAGTTCCTTGTATTTTAAGTTATTTTATTTTATTTAGTTGATATTATCTCCCATTTTAATTTTATTTTGAATAACTTTGTAAACTGTTTTGGTCAGCCTCTGTTTGTGAAAAGACTGTATAGAAATGTTTTTAAATAAATAAATGTAAGTTTGGGCATCAGCCAGTGTTGGATGGCTGTGTAACATTTGATACATCACCTGCTGGAATATTCCAGGCTGATGGGTTGTTAATACTGGTTTTCAGTGTTTTTAGCGCTTTCCCCTTGCTAAATTCTGAAATCTAGCACATGCCATCTGGGTCATAGTGAGATTCCTCCTATAAACCAAGAAAATCTTATACAGAAAAGCTAGATGGTATATTTACAATTCATATTCTTTTCTTCCCCCCCCCTTTTTTTTTTTAATATTATACTGTTTGCTGATATTTATATAGCAGACTATTTAGTCACATACAAAGGCAATAAATGTTTTTTTTGCCAGGTCACAGTATGGGGCTACAAATAAAGAAAAGCAGACAGGGTGGCACCGTTGATTAGTTGACTGCTGGAAAATGAAATTTACTGACTGTGACACTGCTTCCCAAAGGATTTCCTGACTGGTGCCGTTTCCCCCGTAACTTCTGCTTCTTATTTTGAAACTAAGTGCCAGCAGGTTAGAATGCTCCTGACGGTCTGAAAAAGGGTGCTTTGGAGGTTTTTGTTCAGGGCGAGGGGTGGGGTTTGGGAAAGAGGTGGTTTTAATTCTGCTTATATATAACAAAACTCATCAGAAAACAAGGTTTTTTTAAGTTGCTAACTAATTGGGATGGGATAACCTTTTAGAAAACGAAGAGCTGCATAAGTATTGTAGACTGGCCTCCTTCATGAGATGTTTGCTTTATTATTGCTGGGGAAAAATAAAGCCAGGTTAAAGAGCATTTGGAAACCTCAGCACTGTAGCACTCAATTCTCCTCCTTTTTTTTTTTTTTTTTTTTATCATCTTATGTTCTAGAAAACCTTTTGGATGAATAGTGGGAGACTCTTCCGTGGCGCTGTCACTGGAAACTGTGGGACTCCTCTCTCTTGCTCTCCCTTTTTGGGAAGCCTCTTGGTTAGACATGGATGAAGACTTCGGCGAGGGCACGGACGCTCAGACTGAACTGGTGGAAAGGGTAGCAGCGATAGATGTTGCAGTGCCCACAGAATTAAGTAATCAAAGTGCCGAAGAACTGACGCACGAGGATGTGTTCTTACCCGATTTGCGAAGGAATGGGAACGGTATGGAAGCCGGTGGCAGCGTGCCAGCGTTGTCCGAGGTCCCTGCGAGTGTTAACGAGATGAACGTGCACCCAAGGTCTGCTAAAAGGCCCGTTCTGTCTAACCGAAAGCTGTCTCTTCAAGAGAGGCCCTGTGCAAACTACATGAAGTCTGCAAGCAGTACAGGTTCTGGTCCATATGCGACGGGGCCCTCTACACACATCTCACCTCGCATAGTGAGGAGGCCAACCATAGAGTCTAATCGAGTTTCAATCTCAGATTCTGAGGTAGGTATGTTATTTTTTTTTTTCTAATGCAGATAAACTGGAGATTAGGATGAATGCCTGCTATGCTGTATTCTTGCGCAAGGGTGACAGGAAGCAAAGAGTAAGTGTGTGATCTCTCTTAATCCACTCGCTGATCCTAGCCATCTCCAGTGCTAGAGCTGCAGTTTATAGTGCAACTGGATACTATCAGGTGTAGTGGAGCCCAATTATAATGGGCCTTTCATAGTATAAAGCAGAGAAATAAAAATGTCCAAAACTAATATGAATATGAGAGAAAAAAAAGAAAAACTGTGTCTGAACAATGTATCAAAGAAACCCAATTTTAAAGAACAGCATGTCAGAAATCACTTTGAATGCATCATAGGAGAACTTGCAAAACCCTCCTGCAAGCTGCCCCTTGCTTCTAGTGGGGATTTTGTGAAGCTTACCATCATGCGTGATGATACATTATGTTCCATAATTACATCTCTGGGACCCCCCCCCCCCCCCCCGCCACCTCCACCCTAATCTGTTCCATAATTCCCGCTCGCCAGCCCCACTTGCCAGGAATAGATTCGGCAGCAGAGAATGCTGCGAGTTTGGGGGCGATTTACCATGTGTGCTTTTAGTTCTTTACTGATGCAGCTTTGGAGGAAGATGTGTGTCCCCCTAAACACGCTCTCATAGGCTTAAAGGAACAGAACCTGTCGTGGTTCTGGAAAATCGAGGGTAATGTGTCCCAAGCTGTAGCAGGGGAAGGGGCAGCGCAAAACCTTTGTAAAGAGTGGCTGGCGGCATTAGCCGGTCCCCGCACTGCTGCTAAACCAGCCTGAGAGAGTGCTGCATGTCTGGAGAAGAATTGTGCATGCTAAAGTAAACAGAAGTACAATAGGTATAATTAGAGCGGTGGCAGCAGTTTTAGAGACTGAATGTTATTTGTGTGTGTGGTAGCACATTTTCCTTTCTGTCTCCTCCTCCGGCTGGCGAGGGATGTCTCCCACGCCCGCCTTCAAACCAAAAAAGCTAGGCTTAAAGCCCCACCCCACAATAAGGTAACTTTCAAACGGGCGCGCGTACACATGTGGGTGTGCGGCCAGGTACGCGGAAATTGCATATCCTGCATGTACGCACGTTATAAAATAGCCCTGGCGCGCACATGCGTGCTGCTGACTTTACAAGTGCACGCGCACAACGGCGTAATGTCTGCTTTGAGCCGCGCAAGTGAGGGAATTTTATAACGGGTGCACGCCATGACCAGTTTCACCAGTTCATCCACCAGTTTGTCCAGTCTACAGCTAGGTCCTCCAAACCCCCCTGGTTCTTTAGCCTGCACGCCCCCCCCCCCCCCCCCGGTTATCCCAGACTCCTCAATCACCTCAGAGATGCCTGGAAATAGGTTTTGTTTTGTTTTGTTTTGTTTTTTTAAGACTTTACACCTCCTCCATAGCAGAAGTACCTTTACACTCAAATATGTCTGGGCGCGTGCCCAGGCATGTAGGTACTTGCAGACACATCTCTTGGCCCCGCCCTGGCATGCCCATGCCCCGCCCACATTCCGCCCCCTTTTTCCCCCAATGCTGTTCTCTCATTGGGACTTATGCGTGCATGTGGGTGGCTTAAAATCAGCTGGATGTGTGCATGTGCTATATATATGTGCACATTTCCCGATTTTTGGTGCATGCCTGGCTTTTAAAATTTACCTTTACGATTTTTGGCAACTGATAAACAGGGTATTTTTGGGAAAAATTGGAACTGCAGTGTAAATTGTGTGCCTGAATAAAGAGCCTCAGTTCCCAGCGCCGTCAATCCTTATTGACGCTGAATTCACTGGAAGCATACGAAAGATTTTTAAAAAAGGAGAAAAAAATGAGTAATTCTATGCAAATCCTTCACATCTTGATTTCTGGGCCAGGGCAAGTACATGCGCCTACATTGGAAATTCAAGAACACAGATGCAAACTTTTTTTTTTTAAACACATGAGTAATAGTGCCAGTTGGCAAGCCTTAAACACAAGTTATTGACCATTAGCACAACTTTCGTAAACATTTTCTAAATCCTGACACCTTTTATTCAAAATAAAATATTTACTATACTCACTTCATGCTTGCAACTTGAAAGTAATGGTATTCTGTCTTAGTTGCTCACTGCTTTTCAAGGTGAATTAATAATGAATTAGTTCTACTGTAATTCTGTCATCAGCACCATGTCGCTTCCTATAGTTTTTGTATTATCCATCTGAAGTTGGGTTGTAAACCAGGGATTAGGTACAGAAATAGAAAATCTTGGGGTCCATATTCAAATGCTACTTAGCCAGATAAGTCGGATGTATCTGCCTAAGGGGCAGCTGCTAACTATCTGGCTACACCACTTAGTTGGATAAGTCACTTATCCAGCTAAGTAAGAAGATAAGAAGTTGCCGTACTGGGTCAGACCAAAAATCCATCAAGCCCAACATCCTGTTTCCAACAGTAGCCAATCCAGGCTACAAGTACCTGGCAACTACCCAAACATTAAGTAGATACCATCGTACTAATGTCGGTAATAAGCAGTAGCTATTCCCTAAGTCAACTTGATTAATAGCAATTTATGGACTTCTCCAGGAACTTGTCCAAACTTTTTTTTTTTTTTTTTTTTTTTAAGACCCAGCTTTGCTAACTGTCTTTACCACCAACTCTGGTAATGAGTTCCAGAGCTTAATTGTGCATTGCATAAAAAAAAATTCTCTGATTTGTTTTAAATGTGCTACTTTCTAACTTCATGGAGTGCCCTTAGGCCTTGTATTATCTAAAAGAGTAAATAAGATTTATATTTACCCATTCTAGTCCTCTCAAGAGTTAGCCAGATAGTTGGTGGGAGGGTAGTGGGTGTAACTGGGCAGTCCTACTATCCAGCTAATTTAACCTGATAAGTAGTGATCTTCAGACTTATCTGGTTAAGTTAACCAGATAAGTTAAACATGCCCCATAGCAGGTCCAAAGTTAGCTGGATAAGCATATCCAGCTAACTTTAATACTTATCCATGTATATTCAGTGGTATTGCCGTGCTGCAGAATATCCCATGTAAGTTAGCCGGATAACTTGCATAGCTGACTGATTTTAATATTACCGCCTTGTATTTTATTAATTCACAACAGAAAACAACTCTGCAGCTTATAAACAAAGAAGCAGTTTTGTAACTTATAGTGTCTTAGTCTTGTCCTTTCCCTAAGGCTCCTTCTGCCTCCTGGGACTGCCTTAGATATACACCTTTCCAGGGACGACCTCCTAGACTAATGTTGCTTGTTATATGGGGCTTAATGATCTGGTCCGGTCCCTTAAGTTAGTCTAGGCTTTTCTTGTGTATACCCCTTCACACCCACCCAAAAAAAAAATCTCTTAGCAAGATAAGAGGGAGCACCAGTAACCATGTTTACAATTGTATTTTCATAGAGCAAACACTCTGCCTTTTCCCTCCTTAGTACAGTACTTTTAGTAGCTGTCTTGGTCCTGGAGAAAACTGTCATTTTAGTTGCTTGTGAGACTTTTTCTTGATCCTTTAAAAGGCGGTAAGGCCTCAGTAGCTCATGCACTGTTAAATATTTTTGGTTGGTCCTTTTTATTAAAGGCTGTGTAAAACTCGCCAAGCACAACTATCAAACTGCTTGGAGCTTCAGCTTGATCTGTTCCAATGCGGGGTGCCAGCTTTTTCTTTATCTCCACCAGATGTTGGCTCAGCCGCTTCGCTGGCTGGTCTGGTTCAGCCCTACAGCTGTAAAACTCTGTCATTTTATTTGTACATCACGTCTCCGCTTTACCTTTCCCGAGATGCCATCCTTGCCCCTCTTTCACTTTAGAAAGGTTTACAGCTTTGAAAACAAACACTGCCATGTAATTTAACCTACAGTTTACTTGTACATTCAGGCAGCGTTGCATCCTCGGCTGATTCCACGCAGACCCGATAAAGGGGAGCACAGCTCTGGGGAAAGCTAGTCGGGCGCATTAGGTTAGGTTTGTTGACTGCAGCTGCAGAATCTATTCGCCCCATCTCCCTTAGGATTTCTTAAGAAAGACGTGTGTACGGCTCTGCCTTAAACAGCAGGATGAACTTAAAGACCAGAGAGACAAAATTACGAAAAACTGCCGATTGGTCGCTTACTGGTGAGAGAGAGCTAACACTCTCTTGATTTTGTGGCTCCTGTGATGTTAGGGCTTTACTGTAGTTTAAATAGGGCCTTAGTCTTCTGTATCGCTATTCATGAAATGTGCACTGGGTCGGTGCAGACACTTTTAGGAAGGTTTTCGATGTTGAAGACATTCAGCCTGTGGCACAACAGGCAGTGAATTAAGCATAGGATTAATAGCAGCTTTCTCAGCTTTCCCAGGGCCTAATGAGATCAGACTTGAGTGCACCTGTCAAGCTGCTTTTAGTTATCAGGGTCATCCTGTTTGGAATATTCTTAGTGTAGAGATTCAAACAGACCGGAATTGCCTCAGATTTTGTAAATACCCTGGCTTTTTATGCAGGCATTTTTTAGACTGATTTGTTTTATGTTTTTTGTGTTCTTACTGGTTTTATACTGTATGATGTGTATTTATTTAGTATTAGTAGTAAAAGCCTGTCCAAGCATGAGGAAATGCTGTGAATTGTAGGAAGTGCGTAATTGAGATGTGTAAAAAGAATCACAGCTCCATTTCCCCCTCTCCCTGATCCTTCTTACTTCCTTCCCCAATCTGATCCCTTGCCTCACCCTAGTTCCCTCTCAAACCCCTCTGTCACCCTGGTTCACTCTCTTCCTCCCCCACCCAATCCCCTCAGTCACACTCATTCACCCCACCCCTAAATCCCTGTCAGTTCATTCTCTTCCCTCTCCCACACCTTGTGATCACCGGTTCACTCTTTCCCTGCCCTCACTGACGCCTGTCTGCCACACAGGAGGATGAGGATGAGAATGGTAGCCTTGCAGTATCTCTGGCACGTCCAAGCAAGTACACCATTCAGGTTCTGGCAGTGGGGGGAGGCAGGAAGCGCAGGAGACACTGCAAGGCTACTAGCCTCCTCCTGTTTGGCTGATAGGAGCTGGTGAGTGAAGGGCTCTGGAATGGTAGTTTGTGCTGTCCACTGCCATCAATATGTCTTTCGGGGTGGGTGGGAGAGGGTAAATGTGCCGTCCACGGCCACCAGTGTTTCTAGCGTGGGCTTGAGTTCCATACAGAGAGAAGGGTGGGGTTGGAGAGTAAAAGGGAGGGAGGGGACGGAGCTGAATTTGCATACCAGTGATGCAGGCATGGGGCAACTTTCTGAAAGGTGGGTAACAGATTACTAAACTAAACACCAACTATTGAGTGTTAATAGTCCTAGTGAAAGATGAGCATCCTAGCGCGGAGTGTCTGCTTCAAAGGACTTGGTTACTGCACCCCAGGCAGGTGCTGCCTGGTTGGCTGCCCCTTCATCGGTAGCAGCTAGTGGTGGAAGCCAGCACGGGGGTGTCCAGGCTCCACAGAGGCCCCCCAGAGTCCTGTACGGGTTTCCTTACTGTACAGGAAGCTGAACTTGAGGGAGAGAGGGGGCAGGACCTGGGAAGGTGCCCCCCCACAATTGCAGGTTGCATCCCTAATAAAAGGGCTGTATTTAGTCCTGGTTTGTTGGTCACTACAGACATGACATCTAAAACTCTGGAAATAAATAAATCTGAAGGGACATGTTAGGGGAAGGATGGGGGGGGGGGAATGGTGTCTTAGTTTGGTTACTATCCTTAAAAGAAGGCATGGGTGGGATAACTTGCATAGAGAATTACTACCTTTAAAAAAATAAATAAATAAATAAATTGCAGGGCAGGCTGGGTGGACCATGGGGTCATTTACCATGTTACTATGAAAGGCAGTATAATCTAAAAACTAAAACTGACCAAACCATTTATATTGTAAAGCAGCATGAACATTGTTTTCCATGATAGCCCCCGTGCCCCAACAAAATATCCAAGCCCGGCATGACTATGAGAGCTCTTTGCTACAGTTCTTCCTTCTATCATATTCTATCCTATTCTTTTATTGTGCATTTGTCATTTTTTTATTTTACTTTGCCTTGAACACCATGGTGAAAACAAGTTATAAATACTAAATAACCAAGATTTTTATTTAACAAGCTTCTGTGCAGAGGTTGTAGTCTTTTGTTATGCTGTAATTAGCAGCAGGCTCCTGAGCTCTTCAGATTGCTTCTTATAACTCGGCTATGGAAGGATAGAGAGGAAGAGATTTGTGTTGCATGTCGAACCTACTCAGTGATTTACCGTAATGATGGGAGATATTGTGGTAAGGATGTATTATTTTATTGCTCATCCCAAATTTGAAGGCATATTAAGAGGATGATGTCATTTGATTCAGAGCAACCTGTTTACTGCCAGGAAGAATGGGTCATTAATGGAAAATATGCCATAATCTAATACAGAATAAGAGAATCTGCACAGAAAACATGTGCATTAGAACAGGCTTAGTGTATATAGATCAGAAAAGTGTGTGTATCTGTATATGTGTGTGTATATGTGTGTATGTGTGTATGTGTATATATATATGTATATATAATTTTTTTTTAAACATGTATACAACATATTTAAAAAGCATAGTGTTAAGCTGCAGAAGGAGATGAAAAATACCCATCATTGGGCTGGCAGCTGCTTGTGGTAGGTTGCCGTCAGTGGGCACTTGGTGAACAAGAAAAGGCTGCAAATCCAGTGGAAGCACTGAGAGGAGAGGATCACCTTGCTGGTAGCTGAAAGGAATCAGTAAGCTTTTTGCTTGGGAACATTTTTTTTTAAGTATTGGGGTATATTATTTTGTGTTTGTGCTTTTAAGCTTTTAAGCAGAAGTTAGTGTGTTTGTATTTCCCAACCCACCCCTAGCTCATCCTTAAATGTATAGGCAGGAGCCACTTTCACACTAAAAAAAAAATAAAATAAAATCAGCCTTTTAACTTCACTTTTTGAATTCCCCACACCTTATTGAGAGTTTGATCATTCCCCTATAGGCCACTACCAGACATATAGTGAATATACTAATACATTTAAAGGATGCTAATTAGACACATTCCTACTCTCATGGCAACCTAAAACTTAACTAGGAGCTCAACAAATTTGAGATGAAGGCAGCAGTCCAGCAGCAAGAGGGGGGCCACCCAGTCTTTTGCATCGAGTGTCACATGTATGATTTTTTTACCCACCAGTGAGAAATTGTACGTGTCCATCCGATGCAAAGAGTTCCTCTAACCTCTCAGAGAATGAGTCCGATCTCTGGAAGTTAGTGGCAGACCTGAGGCAGACAGAGAGGTATATAGATGGAGACCTTCAGGGACATAGTAGCCAAGTCCCAACTTCAAACTGGCAGCCCTTGTGCTATCTTGGAGAGAAAAGGTCTCATGATCGGAGAGCATCAACCTGGCGCAGCAGAAAAGGATCCTGTAGCAAGGACCTGCTCTCCAGGTGGTGCATTGTCCTTTCACACCGAGGATGTCTCTCCCAGGGCTACTGCCCAGGAGGGAAGAGTTAGCTTGGCAGTCATAGTTGGTGATTCGATTATTAGGAATGTAGATAGCTGGGTGTCTGGTGGGCGTGAGGATCGCCTGGTAACATGCCTACCTGGTGCGAAGGTGGTGGACCTCACGCATCACCTAGATAGGATTTTAGACAGTGGCTGTCGTGGTACATATGGGCACCAACGACATAGGAAAATGGGGCGGGGAGGTTCTAGAAGCCAAATTTAGGCTCTTAGGTAGAAAGCTGAAATCCAGAACCTCCAGGGTAGCATTCACTGAAATGCTCCCTGTTCCACGCGCAGGTCCCCAGAGGCAGGCAGAGCTCCGGAGTCTCAATGTATGGATGAGACGATGGTGCAAGGAAGAAGGATTCAGTTTTGTAAGAAATTGGGGAACCTTTTGGGGAAGGGGGAGTCTTTTCCGAAGGGATGGGCTCCGCCTTAACCAGGGTGGATCCAGACTGCTGGCGCTAATCTTTAAAAAGGAGATGGAGCAGCTTTTAAACTAGAACAAAGGGGAAAGCTGACAGTCTCTCAGCAGCACATGGTTCGGAGGAAGATATCTTCAAAGGTTACTAATAATGCATTAGAATTAGGACATACCAACAGTGAGGTTCCAATAATAAGAAAAGTGTGTTAGGGAAGAGTATAGTGATAGGAGTATACTACCATCCACCTGGCTAAGATGGTGAGACGGACAGTGAAATGCTAAGAGAAATTAGGGAAGCTAACCAAATTAGAAGTGCAGTAATAATGGGAGATTTCAGTTACTCCAATATTGACTAGGTAAATGTATCATCGGGACATGCTAGAGATAAAGTTCCTGAATGGAATAAATGACAGTTTTATGGAGCACTTGGTTCAGGAACTGAAGAGAGAGGGAGCAATTTTAGATCTAATTCTCAGTGGAGCACAGGATTTGGTGAGAGGTGTAACGGTGGTGGGGCCGCTTGGCAATAGTGATCATAATATCATCAATTCTCACAGGACAAGCAGGATGGTAGTCCTCTCACATGGGTGACATCATCAGGATGGAGCCCAATCACGGAAAACTTCTGTCAAAGTTTCCAGAACTTTGACTGGCCCCTACTGGGCATGCCCAGCATGGCACTAACCCTGCAGCCAGCAGGGGTCCCCCTTAAGTCTTCTCTTTTCCACGCAGCAGTAGCCTCGCGGTTTAGGAGCTCTGAAGAGATTCCTGACAGGAATTTTCCTCATGGAGTTAAACTTAAATTGCCCCACAGGGGTCCCTCCTCTAACTTTTCTCAGGCCACGGTACTCCAGTAAGTTTTTGACTGTCTTTCGTCGATTACCGTAGAGTTTGGCCCTCGCGGCCTACTGGCCGTCGACCGTACTATGGCTCGATTTTTTTCGATGGCCATGGTGTCGGGGTTTCGTCGGTGCCCAGACTGTACTCGTACCATGTCTATCACAGACCCTCATGGTGTCCGTGTAATGTGTTTAGGCTGTGAGCATGAAGTCCTGACTTGCACCAAATGTGCCCTCATGACACCAAAAGGTCGCAAAGCCAGAATGGAGAAGATGGGACTCCTCTTCCGTGCTCACACCCCGACGCCGTCCATCGCATCGACGTCATCGGAACTGGCACCCTCTGTCGCACCAGCATCGACCACCGTCCGGTGACTGTCCGCCATCGACGTCTTCACAGCCATCGACACCCGTTAATCCCCCTCAAGATCGAGGGGATCGTAGGGAGAAACATCGCCTTCGGCATCGTAAATCTCGGACCGTCGAGGGAACAAAATAATCGACCTCGCCACCATCGAAGAAGCCCCGTCCAGGAATGGCACTGACTATTCCTGCGACCAGGACATCGAGGCCACCCTCACCCGATCGGGGTTTGGGAGTTGCAATTCCGCCTGTAAAGGTGGTCCCTCCGACTGTGCCTCCGCCTCCATCTTCCGTCATGGAGCCGGGGCTGCTTGCTCCAGGTCTCGGGAAGAACTGGACTGGCTGGTCCAGGAGGCCATCGACAAGGCGATGCAATGACTCCAGGTTCCTCCGGCACAGACACCGGCACAGAGCGTGGAACCAGTCACCAACCCAATGACAGCAGCGCTGGCACTGCTGCTATCCCGGATGGAGGCGCTCATGACCGCCCTTCCACCGGTGATTCCCGGGTCTCCAATGGCTCCGGTGCGCTCCCCGTTGACAGCTTTATCAGGAGGAGAAACACCATTCCGCATTCCTCCTTCGGGAGTACTGCCTCATCCATCGATGCCAATTCGTCCCTCGCCACTGATTCATTCATCAGGGGCGATACGCACATCGGCGCCATTGATGGCTTCCATACGGGCACCGATGCCTTCCAGGCCGTCCATGGTGCCCCCGGCAATTCCTTCGATTTTCTCGGAGCCTCAGCCAGTGCCTTCGGGTATCCAACCCCCCTTCTCGTCCTACAGGTCAGCCTGCTGATCCTTATGACACCTGGGGTGATGATACTTCCACAGACACCGATGACTTACCTTCACCTCCCTCTCCTGCTGAAAGTAGAAAGCGTTCTCCTCCAGAGGACCTTTCTTTTATTAATTTTGTGAAGGAAATGTCTGAGTTGGTCCCTTTTCAGCTTCAGACTGAGCAGGATGATAGGCACTAGATGATGGAGCTCCTCCAATTCCTGGATGCCCCTAAAGTGATCACTTCTATTCCCATTCATCAAGTTCTTCTTGACCTCCTCAAAAAGAACTGGGAATACCCTAGATCTGTTGCCCCAGTCCATAGAAAAGCTGACACTACCTATTTAGTACAATCAGCCCTCTGCTTTCAAAAATCTCAGCTCGACCACCACTCAGTGGTGGTGGAATCGGCTCAAAAGAAAGCAAAAAGGACGAAGCCTCACTCATCTACCCCTCCTGTTAAGGAACACAAGTTCCTAGACAATATTGGTCGACGAGTGTTCCAAGGGGCCATGCTCATCTCCAGAATTGCTGCTCACCAGCTGTATATGACCCAATACAATAGGGTCATTTTCAAGCAGATATAGGACTTCTCTGAAACCCTGCCTGACCAATTCCAACAACAGCTTCAAATCCTTGTCAACAAGGGGTTTGAGGCAGGAAAGCATGAGATAAGAACAGCTTCCGATATCTTCGACACCTCTA
This sequence comes from Rhinatrema bivittatum, assembly GCF_901001135.1. Lineage (NCBI taxonomy): Eukaryota > Metazoa > Chordata > Amphibia > Gymnophiona > Rhinatrematidae > Rhinatrema > Rhinatrema bivittatum. The sequence goes on along the minus strand of NC_042622.1, from coordinate 184,307,601 downwards.
CTAGAGTGTCTGCAGCTGCCATTTTGGCAAGACGATGGGCCTGGCTCAAATCTTCTGACCTTCGCCCAGAAGTACAATATAGGCTGTCTGACCTGCCGTGTGTAGGAGACAATCTGTTCGGTGAACAGATCCAGCAAATAGTGGCTGAATTAAAGGACCATCATGAGACCCTTAAACAGCTCTCATCGATACCTTCCGACTTCCCCTCAAGACAGACTTTTAGGAAGGACTCTAAGAAGTCATTCTTCCATCCAAGGAAGTACTATCTTCCACCAGCAAGGTCCCGAACTAAGAGGCCTTCTCAAAAACCTCAGCCTCACCAGGCCCGAAAGCAAAAGCCACAAGCAGCTCCCCAGCCGGGGCCTGCTTCAGGGTTTTGACTTTCACTTGGAGAGCAGCAGTCTGATTCCTCTGCCATGCATACCAGTGGTAGGTCGATTGCCACATGCTGTGAAAGTGGCACAATCAATCACAACTGGCCAATGGGTGCTAGCAATCATTGCTCAGGGTTACCACCTAAACTTTCTTGCTCTTCCACCGGACTCACCACCGCTACAAGCGTGGAGAGTAACCGACCACTCTGTCCTTCTGGAGCAGGAGGTTTCCCTTCTTCTCCAGTTAAGAGCAATAGAACCCACCCCACTCTCGCAGCAAGGCCTAGGGTTCTATTCCCGGTACTTTTTGATCCACAAAAAAACCGGGGGAGTTAGTCCAATTCTGGACCTACGTGCTCTCAACAAGTATCTATAGCGAGAAAAGCTCAAGGTGGTAACCTTGGGCTCGCTTCTACCTCTTCTTCAAAGAGGAGACTGGCTCTGCTCTCTGGACCTTCAGGATGCAATCACACACATTGCGATAACTCCATCTCATCGCAAGTACCTCAGGTTTTTAGTAGGCCCAAAGCACTATCAATACCGTGTGCTTCTGTTCGGCCTAGCATCGGCACCACGAGTCTTTACCAAATGTCTCGTGGTTGTCGCAGCTTTTCTCAGGAAAGAATGTGTTCACGTCTACCCCTATCTGGACGACCGGTTAATCAGGGCTCCAACCCAGCAAGCCGCTCTGTCGTCCCTCAATTTGACCCTACACACTCTAATCTCTCTAGGATTTCTTGTCAATTACGAAAAATCCTATTTAGTCCCATCTCAAACCTTGTCGTTCATTGGGGCAGACTTGGACGCCTTGCAGGCAAAAGCCTTTCTACCTCAACAACGAGTGCTAACCCTCGTGTCTCTCGCTCACCAGTTGCAGTCTCAGTATACAGCAACAGCTCGCCAATTCCTCGTCCTTTTAGTACACATGGCGTCCTCAGTCCATGTCACACCAATGGCCTGCCTGGTCAAGAGGCTCATGCATTGGACTCTGAGGTCACAATGGATTCAAGCTATTCAGCCTCTGTCGACCATTGTCCACATCACCGACTCATTCCGTCTGTCTCTCGCCTGATGGAAAGATCACAACAATATCCTCCAGGGACTTCCCTTTCAAGTGCCAGATCCTCAATTCATTCTCACCACCACTTCCAACCTCAGGTGGGGAGCCCACGTGGACAATATACAGACACAAGGGTCTTGGTCTCCAGGGGAAGCCAAACATCAAATAAACTTCCTAGAACTTCGAGCAATGCGATATGCCCTCAGGGCTTTTCAGGAACGCCTGTCAAATCACATCATCCTGATTCAGACGGACAACCAGGTGGCCATGTGGTACATCAACAAGCAGGGAGGCACAGGCTCATTCCTTCCTTCTCAGGAAGCTGCGCAGATTTGGGCGGAAGCCCTATCCCACTCGATGTACCTCAGGGCCACCTACTTGCCGGGAGTCGACAATGACTTTGCAGACAAACTGAGTCGTGTCTTCCAACCGCACGAGTGGTCTCTCAACCCCTCGGTAGCGAACTTCATCTTCCAACAATGGGGTTATCCCCAGACAGATCTCTTTGCGTCCCCTCAGAACCACAAAGTCAATAATTTCTGCTCCCTCATTTGGAGCGAGCGCTCTCCGCCCAGAGATGCATTCTCCCTCTCGTGGGCAACCGGTCTGCTCTATGCATTCCCTCCACTTCCTCTTCTCTCGAAGACTCTCATGAAGTTACGTTAGGACAAGGGTGCCATGATCCTGATAGCACCTCACTGGCCACGCCAAGTGTGGTTTCCAGTACTTCAGGATCTCTCCATCCGCAGGCACATTCCCTTGGGAACGGACCCGCATCTGCTCACTCAAAACAACGGATGCCTACGCCATCCCAATCTTCAGGCCTTGTGTCTGAGGGCATGGATGTTGTTAATCCTTCAACCACTTAACCTTTCAGATTCGGTTTCTCGTGTCCTGATTGCTTCATGGAAGCCTTCCACAAGAAAATCTTATTCCTATAAATGGAAAAGGTACACATCATGGTGCACCTCGCAGTCCCTTGATCCTTTTTCCTGTCCAATCCCAAGGTTTTTGGACTATCTCTGGCATTTGTCGGAGTCAGGTTTAAAGACCTCTTCAATCAGAATGCATGTCATTGCGGTAGCCACCTTCCATAAAGGTGTCGGGGATGTTCCTATATCAGTACAACCCCTCGTAATACGCTTTTTAAAGGGCTTGCTCCATATCAAGCCACCTTTACGTCCTCCGGCCCCTTCTTGGGACCTTAATCTGGTTCTTGGTCTGCTCATGAAACCACCATTCGAGCCTCTTCACTCCTGTGACCTAAAATATCTCACATGGAAAGTTATTTTCCTTTTGGCTATCACTTCAGCTCGCAGGATTAGTGAGTTACAGGCCCTAGTTACCTATCCGCCTTACACTAAACTCCTGCAGGACCGGGCGGTACTCCGCACTCACCCTAAATTTTTACCTAAGGTAGTTTCGGAGTTTCACATTAATCAATCCATCATACTGCCTACCTTCTTTCCCAGGCCCCATTCCAATCCAGGGGAACAGGCTCTGCATACCCTTGACTGTAAACAGGCTCTAGCGTTCTACCTAGACCGTACAGTTGCCCACAGGAAGAGCACTCAGTTATTCATCTCTTTCCATCCCAACAAATTAAGGCAACCTGTGGGTAAGCAGACTCTCTCCTCCTGGTTGGCGGACTGCATATCTTTTTGCTATCAGCAAGCAGGCATTCCTTTTCAAGACCGTGTTAAAGCACACTCTGTGAGGGCCATGGCGACTTCAGTAGCACACCTACGATCGGTGCCGCTTCCCTGACATTTGCAGAGCTGCCACCTGGAGTTCTCTCCACACTTTCGCAGCCCACTATTGCTTGGACAAAGCCGGAAGACAAGATTCCATCTTTGGCCAGTCTGTCCTGCGTAACTTATTTCCAACGTGACGTACCTACACCCTTCCGCCTGCCCGGTGGGGTTCAGGATGCCCTCTACCAAATTCCACCCCAGTTGTTGTGCCTGTTGCATGCCGTTGGGTACATTTGGTGCATGTTCGGACATCCTCAGCTCGGTACTCACCCATATGTGAGGACTACCATCCTGCTTGTCCTGTGAGAAAGCAAATGTTGCTAACCTGTAACAGGTGTTCTCACAGGACAGCAGGATGTTAGTCCTCACGAAACCCGCCCTCCGCCCCGCGGTGTTGGGTTCATAACGTTTTATTTTATTTTTCGGCACTGCCTGTAGCTTTCAAATAAGACTGAAGGGGGTCCCCTGCTGGCTGCAGGGTTAGTGCCATGCTGGGCATGCCCAGTAGGGGCCAGTCAAAGTTCTGGAAACTTTGTCAGAAGTTTTCCGTGATTGGGCTCCATCCTGATGATGTCACCCATATGTGAGGACTAACATCCTGCTGTCCTGTGAGAACATCTGTTACAGGTAAGTAACATTTGCTATTTCAATTAATGACTGGAAGGGGGACAGTAAGCAAATCCATGACTCTAGTGCTAAACTTTGAAAAGGGAAACTTTGATAAAATGAGAAGAATAGTTAGGAAAAAACTGAAAGGAGCAGCTACAAAGGTAAACAGTGTGCAAGAGGTGTGGACATTTAAAAAACAAGCAAACAAAAAACCATCCTAGAAGCAGTCCAGATGTATTCCACACATTTAGAAAGGTGGAACGAAGGCAAAATGATTACCGGCATGGTTAAAAGGTGAGGTGAAAGAGGTTATTTTAGCCAAAAGATCTTTATTCAAAAATTGGAAGAAGGCACCAACAAAGAAAATAGGATAAAGCATAAGCGTTGGCAAGTTAAATGTAAGACATTGATAAGACAGGCTAAGAGAGAATTCGAAAAGAAGTTGGCCGTTGAGGCAAAAACTCACGGTAAAAAAAAATTTATATCCGAAGTAGAAAGCCTGCGAGGGAGTCAGTTGGACTGTTAGATCATGGAGGGATTAAAGGGGCACTTAGAGAAGATAAGGCCATCACGGAAAGATTAAATGATTTCTTTGCTTCGGTGTTTACTGAAGAGGATGTTGGGGAGATACCCGTTCCGGAGAAGGTTTTCATGGACTGAATCCAAATCACGGCGAACCTAGATGATGTGGTAGGCCTGATTGACAAACTGAAGAGTAGTAAATCACCTGAACCAGGTTGTATACACCCCAGGATTCTGAAGGAACTCAAAAATGAAATTTCAGATCTATTAGTAAAAATGTATGACCTTTCATTAAAATCATCCATTGTACCTGAAGACTGGAGCGTGGCTAATGTAACACCAATATTTAAAAAGGGCTCCAGAGGCAATCTAGGAAACTACAAACCAGTTAATCTGACTTCAGTGCCGGGAAAAATAGTGAAAAGTGTTCTAAAGATCAAAATCACAGAAGATATAGAAAGTCATGGTTTAATGGAACAGTCAGCATAGCTTTACCCAAGGCAAGTCTTGCCTCACAAATCTGCTTCACTTTTTTGAAGGGCTTAATAAACATGTAGATAAAGGTGAACCGGTAGATGTAGTGTATTTGGATTTTCAGAAGGTGTTTGACAAATTTCCTCATGAGAGGCTTCTAGGAAAAGTAAAAAGTAATGGGATAGGTGACTATGTCCTTTCGTGGATTACAAACTGTTTAAAAGACAGGAAACGAGAGTAGGATTAAATGGACAATTTTCTCAGTGGAGGGGGGTGGGCAGTGGTGTGCCTCAAGGATCTATACTGAGACCTGTGGTTTTCAATATATTTATAAATGATCTGGAAAGGAATATGACGAGTGAGGTAATCAAATTTGCAGATGGTACAAAATTACTCAGAGTAGATAAATCACAAGAAGATTGTGATAAATTGCAGGAGGACCTTGTGAGACTGGAAAATTGGGCATCCAAATGGCAGATGAAATCTAATGTGGATAAGTGCAAGGTGATGAATATAGGGAAAAATAATCCATGCTATAGTTAGGTTCCATAGTAGGATCTACCACCCAGGAAAGAGGTCTATAGGCATCATAGTGGATAATACATTGAAATCGTCGGTTCAGTGTGCTGCGGCAGTCAAAAAGGCAAAACAATGTTAGGAATTATTAGGAAGGGAATGGTGAATAAAACTGAAAATGTCATAATGCTCCATGGTGAGACCACACCTTGAATAATGTATACAATTCTGGTTGCTGCATCTCAAAAAAAGATATAGTTGTGATGGAGAAGGCACAGAGAAGGGCGACCAAAATGATAAAGGGGATGGAACAGCTCCCCTATGAGGAAAGACTGAAGAGGTTAGGACTGTGTTCAGCTTGGAGAAGACTACTGAGGGGGGATGGATAGAGGGGTTTAAAATCATGAGAGGTCTAGAACAGGTAAATGTGAATCGGTTATTTACTCTTTCGGATAGTAGAAGGACTAGTAGGCACTCCATGAAGTTAGCATGTAGCACATTTAAAACTAATCTGAGAGTTCTTTTTCACTCAACGCACAATTAACTCTGGAATTTGTTGCCAGGGGATGTGGTTAGTGCAGTTAGTGTAGCTGGGTTTAAAAAATGTTTGGATAAGTTCCTGGAGAAGTCAATTACCTGCTATTAGTCAAGTTGACTTAGAAAATAGTCACTGCTATTACTAGCAACAGTAGCATGGACTAGACTTAGTGTTTGGGTACTTGCCAGGTACTTATAGCCTGGATTGGCCACTGTTGGAAACAGGATGCTGGGCTTGATGGACCCTCGGTCTGACCCAGTATGGCATGTTCTTTTATTCTAAATCTAATGTTAGGTGGGATCTGTTATGTTTTTCAAGGAGGTGGGGTTGGAGGTGACTATTCAGTGGAATATTTGAGCATTTGCGAGCTTCGGAAGGTTTGTGAAATAGCTATGTGGGTAGGATTTTTTTTTATTTTGTTGGGTGGGATTATTTATATTGTTCTGTAAACTAAAATTTTTCATTTTGTGCTTTTACATTACATAGCATCATACATAATATATTTTTGATTGTTGTAATCCGCCTTGGGCAGCCTTCTGGGATTGGATTTGGCAGGATGTAAGAATAAATGGAAATGGAAACCTGAAAAACACAAGTATTTGTCAGCAGCATTCAGAGCCTACATATCTTGCTTAATAAATGATTTCTCCTTAGAAATATGTTTCTTTTTATCGTCTCAACTTTTTAAAGCTGTACTGCATGTTTTGGCATCTAGGTGTCCTGTCTTTACTTTAAAGCCAGGGCTTCCCAAATCTGTCCTGGGGACCCCACAGCCAGTCGGGTTTTCAGGATCTCCACAATGAATATGCAGGAGATAATTTTGCATATACGGAGTCTCTGAGGTATGCAAATGTATCTCATGCATATTCATTGTGGCTATCCTGAAAACCCGACTGGCTGTGGGGTCCCCAGGACAGGTTTGGAAAGCCCTGCAGACTCGTTTTGGAGAGGGGATGAGGGCTGTCTAACGGCAAAAAGGTTTGTTCAGATATATCGTTTATTTGGACAAAATCATTGTGCCTTGATTCTGCTGCATTTTCATGGTATTTATTTTTAAATATACATAACAAATAAGGCCTGAAAAAAACAGGGCATTATTGCATGTAAAATGGCTTTACATCAATTTGTGTTTTTGTGCTTTTATTACTGTGTGAAATGTTATATTTTTCTAATTTGCATAAGAACATAAGAACTGCCATACTGGGTCAGACCAAGGGTCCATTAAGCCCAGTATCCTGTCTCCAACAGTGGCCAATCCAAGTCACAAGTACCTGGCAAGTAACCAAACATTAAATAGATCCCATACTACTAATGTCAATAAGCAATGGCTCTTCCCTATTGATTGATAGCAGTTTATGGACTTCTCCTCCAGGAATGTTTCCAAAACATTTTAAACCCATCTACACCAGCTACCTTAACTACATCCTCTGGCAACAAAATCCAGAGCTTAATTGTGCACTGAGTGAGAATTTTCTCTGTTTTAAATGTGCTACTTGTTAACTTCATGAAATGCCCCCTAGTCTTTCTATTACCTGAAGAATACATGTTTCACATATACCCATTCAAGTCCTTTCATGATTTTGTAGAACTCTATAAAATCTCCCATCAGGTGTGTCTTCTCCAAGCTGAACAGCCCTATCCTCCTTTAGCCTTTCCTCATAGGGAGCCTTTCCATCCCCTTTATTGTTTTGGTCACCCTTCTCTATACTTGCTCCAGCGCAACTACATCTTCTTTGAGATGCGGCAACCAGAATTGTGCACAGTATTCAAAGTGTGGTCTCACCATGGAGCGATACAGAGGCGTTATGACATTTTCCATTTTATTCACCATTCCCTTCCTAATGTTTCCTAACATTGTTTGCTTTCTTGACTGCTGCAGTACACTGAGCCGACGATTTCAATGTATTATCCACTATGACGCCTAGATCTCTTTCCTGGGTGGTAACTCCTAATATGGAACCTAACATCGTGTAACTACTGCAGGGATTATTTTTCCCTATATGCGATACCTTGCACTTGTCCACATTAAATTTCATCTGCCATCTGGACACATCTTCCAGTCTCGCAAGGTCCTCCTGCAATTTATCACAATCCTCTTGTGATTTAGCTACTCTGAATAAATATATATCTGAACACTTGCTCGTCGTTTCACTTTCCAATCATTTATAAATATATTAAAAACACCAAACTACAGATCTCTGAGGCACTCCACTATTTACTTCTCTCCACTGAGAAAATTGACCATTTAATCCTATCTGTTTCCTGCCTTTTAACCAGTTTGCAATCGACAAAAGTACATTGTCTCGTATAGGGCTTGTGCGTGTGTCTCCTAGCTCTTCGTTGGTTACCTGTAAAATTCAGAATACAATTCAATTACTATGCTTATTACAGAAAGCGATTAATAACAAAAAAACAGAATGGTTGAATGCCTCTTTGAATCTTTATACTCCGCGATGAAACCTAAGATCTGCGATCAAAGGTCTCCTAAATATTCCATCTGTATGAACTGCACACTTAATTGAGGTAAGGGAAAGAGTCATATTGATTACAGAGCCTTAATTATCGAACTCTCTACCTTGTAAATTAAGACTTCAAAGAGATTGGGATTTAAGAAAAATCTGAAAACCTGGCTGTTCAAACATGCCTATGAGACCATTAATCTAAATTGAGAGAGCTATCGGAAATATGATAATGGAAGGAAAGAAAATTAAATTGAAAATTTTAAATGAATGAGGCCGTTTATTACTGTATTAGTTTTAAACTAAGAAATGTTTGAATTGTCATAAATTTTTATTTACTAGGTTTTGTTACCAATAATTTTAATGTAAACTTATGATTTTAAGTGATTTTAATATTTTAAAATGTTTTATCTTTGCTGTAAACCATTGTGATAACAAAACAACTGTTTATAAAAATAGTAAATAAATCCCATGACTTTTTAATTTTCGCATGGGGGACTTTATCAAACACTTTCTGAAAATCCAAATACACCACATCTACCGGCTCACCTTTAACCACATGCTTATTCACCCCTTCGGAAAAAAAAAATGTAGCAGGTTTGTGAGGCAAGACTTCCCTTGGGTAAATCCATGCTGGCTGTGTCCCATTATCCTTCTTAAATCTGTCCAAGAATCAGGCCCTGAATCTTCCACAGAGCTGAAAGAGGGGAGGGGCCTAACTCTGCTTCAGTTGCCTACGGACTTTACGCTAATTTTCAGAGGGAAAGTACGCGTAAGCTTTTCCTAAGAAAATTAATGGAGGGGAAAAAAAGCACCTGCGAACAAAGTTATACCGGTTAACTTGTACGGGTAGTTTTTCAGAGAGAACTTTTGCACCTGCTTTTGAAAATTCCAAAGTAGGCATGTAGGTGCAAACCCTTCCCCAGCCCCTCCGCCTTTTCATGCCACACGCACAGGGCCCTATTCGTGTACTTTTACACATGCACATAGGGTGGACCCATTCTGTGGCTAAGGCACCATTTTTGCCCATAGAAATGGCTTTGAAAACGACCCTCTGAAAATGCTGCCAGATTCTGTCTGTGGTTTCTTGATGTCAAGGAAGATCGAGCATTCCTGGAACTTCTAATACAATCATTTTTTGTTTCGCATTTGTAAATAGAGGCCTGCAGTTCAATATGCTTTCAACCCTCTGTATTGTTGTCAAAGGCAGACCACAAACTTTTTTTTTTTCTTGTCTGACTGGATCACTTGCATGCGAAGAATCCATACTGCGTAAATGCAACAGGAAATCCTGCCCAAAAATCTAACATAGAAACATAGAAATGACGGCAGAAGAAGACCAAACGGCCCATCCAGTCTGCCTAGCAAGCTTCACACATTTTTTTTTCTCATACTTATCTGTTTCTCTTAGCTCTTTGGTTCTATTTCCCTTCCACCCCCACCATTAATGTAGAGAGCAGTGATGGAGCTGCATCCAAGTGAAATATCAAGTTTGATTAGGTAGGGGTAGTAACCGCCGCAATAAGCAAGCTACACCCATGCTTATTTGTTTTACCCAGACTATGTTATTCAGCTCTTATTGGTTGTTTTTCTTCTCCCCTGCCATTGAAGCAGAGAGCTATGCTGGATATGCGTGAAGTATCAGTTTTTCTTCTCCCAATACGGCCAAATGAACACAGTGCAACAGTATACCATTTTTCTGCTGTCTCAGCTGTTGGTGGTCGTCCTTTGGTGTCACAACACACATGCTTAAGGCCATTGGAGGATATGTTTTTAGTTATTTAAATAGTGCTGCCAAGGCATTTTGTCAAGCGATGTTCATATCAAGCAATGAGTGTTGGCTTCTCGTCACCTGACTCCACATAACATAGTACATGATGGCGGATAAAGACCTAAAAGGCCCAGCTTCTCTCTCCAGCATCCATTTTATATACAGCTACCCATAGCAGATCAAATTCCCATGTGGAACCAAACTCCCAGTCCCATTGCGTCTGCTTGTAACTACTGATGTGTGCAGGTTGCCCCATGCCTTGCAGGCAGCACAATGTAGCCATGTCCATGTGAAACTGTCAGTTTTGCTAGTACCTGATGGAGCTTGCTTTAGCACTAGGGATGTGCTGTTTTAAGATGATAGTGAAATTTATATTCCCTTCTGACATGATACACAAAACAATGCTTCATTGTGTCTGGTTAGCATGCACTAAAACGACAAAACGAAATAGAAGAGAAAACACAATGATTTTCTTTTCACACGTACACCCCTATTGAGCTCTGGGACCAAAGTACTATTTTGCGACAGTCTTGACATGATACTGTGGATTTGTTTGTTTGTTGGGGGGGTTTTTTGTTTGCTTTTTGTCACCTGAACTACTGATGACCAATTTATTGCTCTTGAGAGCAGGTTATGCTAGTAAATTATATACCTGTGGTAACTGTAGGCTTATTAATATCAAACGATTTTTTGAGAGCTGTATTCAGAACCATCACAGTGAAAGCCCATTTCTTTTTATTACCTGTATTGTTTCCTACAGAAGTATGGTTACTTTGCCTTTGCATCCAGACCTTCAGACTTAAAGGTGAATTTTCAAAAGTTGTGCATCTGTAAATAGCACATACTCACATATATGATATTTCATATATCTCAAGCATACGCTCGTAAGGGTTTGCAAGTAAATCTGCACGTGTTTAAATAATGGAAATACCCATAATGCGTTCCGAACCTCCCAAAGCACCCCTTACTTAACATCAACCTAATAAATGAAGCTTGACCGACGTGCCACAAATGCGCAGTAGAGAGCAGCTCTACCGCGCATGTACGGGCGAGCACGTCGGTCAAGCGGAGCGTCAGCTGTTAAAAAACATGGTGGCGGTAAGGAGTACTATCGGTGGTGAGAAGCGGCGGTGGCGACAGCGAGGAGCGGCGGCAAACTCTGTGGTGAGGGAGGAGCAGCGAACTCGGTGGTGAGAGAGGGAGGCGGCAGCAGCGAGGAGCGGCAAACTTGGTGGTGAGGGAGGGAGGCGGCAGCAGCGAGGAGCAGCGAACTCGGAGGGGAGGGGGGCGGCCAGGAGCAGCGAACTCAGTAGGGAGGGAGGGTGAGAGTGAGGGGCGGGGAGGAGCTGTGAACTCAGTGGTGAGAGTTGGGGAGGAGAGGAGAGGGAAGGAAGGTGAGGGGAGGAGGGGAGGAGAAGGGGGGGCTGTGTTTGAAAATGGACTAAAAAAAAATGTAATGTAGCCCGTTTTAACGGGCTTAATGGCTTGTTTTCATAATAAAAAAAAAAGGTTAAATGTGCGTAATTACCAGATACACCTATAATTTTCCTAGTGTACTCACCAAAAAGTTATAAAATGCGCCTAGCCTACCAGAAACAACAATTTCATACTGTACTTGTAACCGTCTCTTTCTAGTCAGTAAGGAGGCCCAGACAACTGATCCGTAAAGATAGACTTTTATTGCCAGCAAGATGCAGCTAAGACAACGGCTTAGTACAACTGCATACCACGCCCCCTTAGGAGCAAACTTTTATGCACTTTACAACTCTTATCTTTCACACATGCGTTCTGGTTTTGCTGAACAAACAATTTACAAACTGCTGAACAAGCAATAGCTAGCGTGGTCTCTAGTAGGTGTAGCTTATGATCAGACTATTGTTTCGTCATTTAATTGACGGGTTAGACATTCGCGACAGCGTTCGTATTAATACAATACAAAATATGAATCCAAAATGGAGTCACGTTCACTAAACGTTAGTGCGTAAGTACGTCATTACGTGTTATGTTCCGTTTGCGTTGCAAATATTAGTAAATCAAGATGGCTGTGCGTTTCACTGCAGCATGATGAGACGAGAGGCATCACAGCTGTGCAGTTTTCAGGGGTTCATGGAATCGAACTCCTTCATTCCCCCCTTTGATACTTCAACGCCGATGGATAGTGGAAGTATCACTTGCAGCTGTTAAGTAACTGAAAAGAGAAGCAAAAATCAATACTAATAACTGTTAAGGTGGACCCTAAAATGTTACTAGGTCGTTGGTTACTTCACGGGTTTGAGACGGATGGGCCCTAATGGCGTCAACCCCCTTTGTAGCCCAGCTTTCCCTAGTAACAAAAGTGGTCCTGTCGGTGGATTAGGTGGTTTTAGAGTTTAGTATCAAAATAATCATTATCAGAATCAAAAGAGATATCATCAGAGTCAGATGCATCAGAATCAGGGAAAGTAGAAATCGACACATACTTATTGATCATCATAATATGAGCTGCAGCTCTGCGATCAGCAATGGTTTCAATCATAGATCGTAGATTTCTGAAAATAAGAGGTAAACAAAGAGGGAACAGAATGCAAGTTAGAATAAAAAATAAAAGAGGAATGAAGATGTCCTTCAATCCGGGGATTGAAGTAAGCCAATTTGGTAGTGAGGAAGTCCAATCAAGGATACCGGTCCATGTTTGCACAGGGACATGAGCTAATCGGATCATGCGATCAGTAATCTCCTCGATAACTTTGCTCTTATCATCGATCTGCAAACAACAATTGGAGAGATTAAATTTGCCACAGACACCACCTTCTTGTGCTAGGAGGTAGTCCAAGGCTAAACGATTTTGGTAGACAGCTGTTATTATCTTGGTGTTTTGTTTGGCCAAGATATTGAGTGCCATAGCAGAGTCGTTGGTCAGGAGTTCTAGTACTGCTTGTAAGCGAATGATGCGATTTAACATGTAGATTGGAGTTCTATATCCATAGGATCCATCTTCAGCCCATGTGGCAGGGCCGTAGTATTGTACAATTCGCTCAGGGGGCCACTCCTGATCTTTCCAATCACCAATAGAAACTTTAGGACTTCTGCGACGTTTGTTTGGCTTCATAGGGCTATAGACAGGTACACCCAATGTTTCACCCGCTGTGATTGGTAAGAGAAAGAAACTTGGTCGTATGGTGGCTAGGAAACAGGTGCCATACCAGTTGAGCGGGAGTAATTCATATGCTCGGCGGCCACAAACGAAGTAATAGCCGTCTGGTGCAGCGAAGAGGGTGGTTGGCACTCCAGCATTAGTCCATGTTTTGTTGAGGACTGCTTCAGTCCACATGGTGGTGGGCATTGTCAAATTCTCAGTTTGCCACCAGGTTTGTTTAGTTAGGTTAGCAGTAAGCACCCCCGTACATGGGGAATTACCAACAGAGGTAATATATACTCGGGAATGTTGTCGAGATATGCAATGTCTGCCAATGACATCTGTTTGGAGAGCCCATTCATATGGGTGAGGTTTCCGTTTGTAAGTTATTGTCGTGTTCAATTGATTGAGATCAGTTTGGAAGACCTCTTTAGCTTCCCATGGCCATTGTTCTCCAGTGTGCGTTCCTCCGCAGACAAAACAATTTTTAACTTCGAGAGAGAGAGCTATATTCTCAGCCAGATTGACAAACATATTCTTTGCTTGATTGGAGAATGCATGTTTTTTCAATTCTTCTGATACGTGGGATATTTCATCAAAGAAGGACTGATAGCCCACTACAGTAGTCTGATGAATGATTGGTCGAGGTTTGTCTCGACGTTGGGTAATTGTTATATAGGTCATGGGGTCTTTCCCTGTTCCATCGATTCCAAAGCCCCAAGTATCTTGCCAGGGATATCCTTCACCCCGTATGGGCCATTGTATGGACATGGTATTACCAGCTACTGCAGTTAACCGGCCAATTCCATGGCAACCATGATATCCTCCTCCTGTATAGTCACATACCAGAGCCCATCCTGATAAATTTAAGTCTCCTTGACAGGGTAGCCATTGAGATGGATTGGCCACCCGATTGTAAGGGCAAAGGTACTTATGGTTGTGAGCATAGGCCTGTTTCCAGGCTTTGGATCCGCAGTGGAGGGCGTTCGGGTGCTTTCCAATGGCTTCACAGGCGTTGAAAGTAATGGTGGCAGTAGATTCTCCTCCAATAAGGACTTTGGTCGAGTTGATGTAGTACAGGATGCCTTTTCCTTCCGGAACGATGGTTGAGGTATAGCTCTTTGGTAATCCGGCGGTCAGGGTGATGTTATAGTACTTGGGAGTTGTAGGTGTATGACAAATGACCTTGTCATTTTGTAGGCACCGGTGAAAAGATTGGTATCCTTGAGTAGTATTTAATGAGCACGCAGGCTGAGTTGCACATGAGTCAGGTGGCTGAGATTGGTGTATAATGGTAGAGACAATCTGGAATCCATCTGGAGTAGTAGTATGGATTAACTTGACACATTCAGTGCAGTTTTTGCTTAGAGGTAGAACAAGAGATGTAGCTGTAGAACAGGAAATTAGTAGAATAACTAGTAGTAGTCTGGTTGTCATAGCCGAAAGTTGAGGGTGAACACGTTGGACTTGAGTTGTAAGTAGTTCAGTAGATTAATTCTGAAAGGAAGAAAAAATGTATATGTTAGTACTCTTTAGCAAAGTACTATAATCATCTAATCTGGACTATCTTGTTGCCTGTTTTGAGTGAATCTTAACTTGTGGTCTCCAATCCTGGAGACCTGCCAATTGGAGGCAGCAGGTTTTAGGCGAGTCCAGTGAATCCAGGAAGGACATCCAGAGACCTTTACAGCAGTAGGAGTGGTGAGTAGTACTGTGTATGGACCCTTCCAACGTGGTTTAAGGAAATCGGATTCATCCCAGTCCTTCATCCATACAGAATTTCCAACTTGGAATGGATGAATTGGGGTCAACAAAACTAGCGGTTCAACGTCACATGTATAGTCCTGAATTGCAATGACTGTGTTATATAGTCCTTTGAGCTGATTACTTAGTGACAACTCCCCTTGTATCTGCAATGATTCGGGAAAAGAAGGGAGAGGTGGAGGTCTTGCATACATCATCTCATACGGTGTTAGCCCTGATCGTTTTGGACTGCATCTGAGATGTAGCAAGGCTAAGGGTAGGATGTCTGGCCATTTGGTCTTTGTTTCTTGACATAGTTTAGCTATCTGATTCTTCAGTGTTCTGTTAGCCCGTTCAACAGATCCACTGCTCTGCGGTCGCCATGCGCAGTGCAGATGCCATGTGATACCGAGGATTTTACTTAGTCTTTGGATAACATCGCTGGTGAATGCTGGTCCATTGTCTGAATTGATTTGTCTTGGTAATCCGTAGCGTGGTAAGATTTGGTGAAGGAGCAAGGACGCAACTTCTTTGGAGGTTTCAGTTCGTGTTGGTGTGGCTTCGATCCATCCGGTATAGGTGCAGACAGCCACCAGCATTGCTTTGTAACCTTTGGACGGAGTCATGTGAGTAAAGTCAATTTGGCAAACTTGGAAAGGTGTAGTTCCTCTTAAAATGTGTCCAGGTGATGGACCAGGTCCACTTCTGGGATTATTTTTAGCACATGTGACACATTGGCTGATTGCGTGTTTTGTTAGTTGGATTATTTTATTGATGTAATACGTCTTTCCCAGCAACTTTACCAGTGCATCTCGTCCGAGATGGGTTTTGTTATGTGCTTCCTTGACAATAGTCCAAGCTAATGTTTCTGGAATCCATATTCTGTTATCTTGCAGAATCCACCAGCCATTGTGATGGTGGATCTGTTCAGCCTGTGCCCAGTCATTCTCCTCTGTTGAATAGGTGGGAGTTTCTGTTGGGAATTGTAGAAGTGGACATGTTGTAGTTGGGATTGATAATAAATGTGCACGGGCTGCTTCTTTTGCTGTTTTATCTGCCCATTGGTTTCCTTTTGCAACGGGATCTGACTTTCCGGTATGGGCTTTACAATGCATGACAGCTACCTTTTGTGGTGCCCACACAGCATCTAGTAATTGATGTATTTCAGATGCATTGGCCAATTGCTTTCCTTCGGCTGTTAGGAACCCTCGCTCCTTATATAGGGCTCCATGTACCTGGATTGTGAGGAAAGCATATTTGGAATCTGTATAAATATTCACAGTCTGTCCTTCTGCCAATTGTAAAGCTCGGGTGAGAGCGATTAGTTCAGCTTTTTGGGCTGATGTCCCAGGTGGTAGGGGCTCAGCTTCAATAATATCGTCTTCAGAAACTATAGCATATCCAGCAACTCGAATTCCATCAATAACTTGGCTGCTTCCATCAGTAAATAATGTCCATGCTCCCTGCCATGGTTGATCTCTCAAGTCTGGTCTGCTGGAATGTATTGTAGTCATGACCTCCTCACAGTCATGTGCGACGGGTTCAGGTGCCGGCATAAGAGTGGCCGGGTTCAAGTTTTTGCTGTCCTGTATTTGGATTTCAGGAGTTTCACATAGCAGAGCTTGATATTTTACAAGACGTGAATTAGTCATCCATTTTGGTCCATGGGTTTCTAGCAGTCCTTGAATGGTGTGGGGGGTTGTTACATTCAAGAGTTGTCCAAAAGTTAATTTGACTGCTTCTGGAATTAGTAAGCATGCAGCAGCAATGCTTCTTAGACAACCTGGCCATCCTTTTGCAACATTGTCCATTCCTTTTGAGAGATATGCAACAGGTCGCTCCCATGAGCCTAGAGTTTGAGTCAATACCCCAATGGCCATGCCTTTCTTTTCATCGACGAATAGATGGAATGGTTTCATTACATCTGGCAATCCTAGTGCAGGTGGTTCAACCAAGGCATCTTTCAGTTGTTGTAAGCTTGTCAGTTCATGGGTTTCCCACTGAAAAGGCTGAGATTCTGCCTCCTTTCCCCGCAGCTTGTCGTACAGGGACTGGGCGATAACAGCGTAGTTAGCAATCCACAGCCTACAGTATCCTGCAGCTCCAAGGAACGCTCGGAGCTCTTTCTTGCAAGTGGGTACAGGTTGACCTCGTATTGAACTGGTACGGGATATTCCAAGGCAGCGGGTACCTTCCCGGATTCGGAATCCCAAGTATTCTACTTCCAATTCACAAATTTGCACCTTCTTTTTACTTGCACGATATCCTTTTAAGTACAACGTCTTTAACAAGTGGAGTGTGGCTATAGCACATTCGTGATACGTTTCACGAAACAACAGAAGGTCATCCACATACTGTATGACTGGCCCATACGTGACTTGGTACATCTTCAAGTCTTTTGCCAGTTGCTCCCCGAACATCGTGGGTGAGTGCTTAAATCCTTGCGGTAAGCGAGTCCATGTGTACTGCTGCTTGATTCCAGTTTGTGCATTTTCCCATGTGAAGGCAAAGATCTTCTGGCATTCTTCTGCTACTGGAACGGAGAAGAAAGCATCTTTGAGGTCAATGACACTGTACCACTTGGAGGTAGGAGAAACTTGAGCCAAGATTGAGTATGGATTTGGTACAAGGGCTACTAGATCTGCTACTTGCTTATTCACTTTCCGTAAATCTTGTACAGGTCGGTAGTCAGAAGAACCGGGTTTCTTTACGGGCAGTAGAGGGGTGTTCCAAGCAGATCGGATTCGCCTAAGAATTCCCAAATCATACAGTCTTTGCAGATGTATTTCAATTCCTTCTCTGGCCATGTATGGAATGGGGTATTGAGGTTGATTGATCACCTGTGCATTCTGCTTCATTTCTATCCATATGGGGGTAGCGTCGATAGCTATTCCTCCCTGGTTCTGTTCGGACCATACTTGGGGCACACTATCCATCAGTTGTCTGCGCTGTTCGTTAAGAGGGGTATCCCCTTCGTATCGATGCAGAGTGATTTGTTCAAGAACGGGGAGATGTAGTCTCCATTCTTCTTGTAGTGGACATATCAGGGAAACTGGACTATCGGCAAAGGATGCCTTTATTTCACCGGTAGGTTCGATTTGCAAGGTAGCCCTTAATTTACATAGGAGGTCTCTTCCTATGAGAGGTACTGGGCACCCTGGCACGTAGAGGAATTGATGGGACACTAACTGTCCTCCTATTGTAACTTGCCGTTTCTGAAGGAAGGGAGCAGTTAGTGGTTTTCCAGAAGCCCCAACTATAGAGATGTTTCTTGAAGTAGGCGTGGTGATGGCTGTGGTCATCACAGATCGTTGAGCCCCCGTATCCAACAGTCCTTTGAACGTTTCAGCCCCCACTTTTATCTCCACAAGGGGGTCTAGAGGAAGAGTTCCCCTTTCTAGTCATGCTTCACTATCCTCGCCGGAAGTTTCGCCTACCGTCATCTGCCATTCTGTTTCTTTGGATTTGGGCGGTGCATATTCTCCCGGCTTTGCTTGCCGGCGCACCGGACACTCAGACTTCCAATGCCCTTCTTGTTTACAATATGCGCATTGGTTGGTTCCCAATGGCAATTTCCCACCTCTAACCAATCCTCCTCTATTCGCTCGTCCTCTTGGCAGCCCTCTTGAGGGTGGGTTGCCCCTTCCTCGGAATCCGGGATACCCGTTATACTGCCTAGACGGGTTCCCGAAATTAGTTTCTTCCAACGCTGCGGCTAACAGACTAACACGTTCTCTTAACTTTCTAGTTTCTTTCTTTTCTTTGCCGTCTCCATCCGGTTCTCGGTTTACATACACTTTATCAGCCATTGCCTTTAATTGGCTGATATTCATGCCCTCGAACCCTTCCTGCTTTTGCAACTTCCGGCGGATGTCTGGGCAGGACTGACTAACGAAACTCATCAGTATGATAGATTGATACTTGGGATCCTCAGGATCAAATGGGCTGTATTGACGATATGCGTCCATTAATCGCTCCAAAAAGTTTCCGGGGGATTCATCTCTCTGCTGCACCACGTCTTTGATTTTTCCCATATTTACAACCTTCTGCTTCCCTTTCTTCAAAGCTTCAAGAAATGCGGTCTGATAGGCGGTTATGCGCTCCCGCCCTGCCGCAGTCTGGAAATCCCAGTTAGGATCCGCAGTCGGGGCTAAGTCTCTTACTGCGTCTTCGGGACGTCCGTCTGATCCGGCTCCTAATCGAGCTGCCTCTTCCATGTTCAATTGTATTTGCCGGCGTTCTTCAGTGGTGAAAAGAATAGAGGCTAGGTGCCGGATGTCAGCCCAGTTAGGATTGTGGGCAGCGAAAATGCCCCGTAAAAAGTCTACCATCTGTTCTGGCTTTTCAGCGTATGATGGCCCCAGCTATTTCCAATTAAAAAGATCGCTGGATGTGAAAGGTATATAAGTAAATAATCTTATTGTTTGCGTAGTACGATGCTCGTTTTCTTCAGTTGGGACTACGGGAACAACAGTTGATGTTTCCCTGATTGGTAATTGCAAACTAGCTGCGGCTTGGGTCTTACTGCGAGTTCCGTCTGACACGGATGCCTCGCCGCCGCCTTCTTCCTTTACGGTCGCCGTTCCGGGTCGTTCTTCATGAGCTAGTGCCATCCTTGGATCAGCTTGCGCATTGGAGGGGACTGGGGGGCTTGGTGGCGTGGAATATGTGGGGGGATAACTAGGGGCATATGGCGGCGGCAAAATATTTTCAGCGTCGGGCAATGCTGGAGGCGGCAGGGGTTTAATTTTTTTTTCTGGAGTCCGTGGATTCCCTTGTACTACAAATATGGCCGCCTCAGCTGACGCATGCTCTGTAGAGTCCAATATGGCCGCTTTGCCCTTTCTCTTCCGGTTTGGGGATTTCCGGTCTCCCATCTTACATGCTTGAGCCACCATTACGAGGGCGGCTCCCTCCACTAGCTTCTTCGCCCAGGATGGAGGATTTTCAATAACCGCGATCCACGCGGTTATGTATGGTATATCCTCAGGGCAACCCGGATTCCCTTCTCGTATAACTATTTTCTGAACCCGTGTGGCCGTTTGGAAATTAAAGGTTCCTGTAGGAGGCCAATTTACACAGAAACCGGGCCACTTATGGGTGCATCGTTGAATCATTCCGGGTTTTGTACATTTATGGTCATCGAACACTTCACTATAGTGTTCCGTCATGACTTTTAACGGAGTCGACCCGCTCCCTCCCATTAGGATAGAGTTCACAGACAAAGGAGGGAAGGGAAGACGGATAGGTAAGGGGTCCGTATCCGTCAGACACAAAGGGTCACAATTGCCCCGACTAGAACGCGGTCGCCCGGTCTAGAACTGCGAGGCCATTCACTCTCTTTCACACAACAAGAAACCTATTCCCACTGTCGTATACGTTACTTATTATTTCCAGACAGATTATTATTTCCAGACAGATTATTCGCGTGGTCTTCGGAGCATAATTCCTACTAACACACTGCGTGGGGTGTGATCAAGGCCCCCTCGGTCAGCCAGAAAAGACCGGGCTATTTCCTGAGCTAGCTAGTCTTTACTTATTTCCAGATTCCCATAATACTCGCCTGCAGGGGTCTTCCGATCGTCATGAAAGCCTTCTTCCCGGATCATCAATCCAGAGGTCCCGGCAGAATTTCTGTGGAACGATCCCCTCAGAAACCTGATCGCTGAACTCAGCGGTGGCCACTCACCAGGTATGCCTGGGGGACTGCTCCGCCTCCAAACTACCGGACCTTCTGGAGAGCTAAAATAGCGTCTCCGGTACCTCCTGGCTGGCTCGCCAATGTAACCGTCTCTTTCTAGTCAGTAAGGAGGCCCAGACAACTGATCCGTAAAGATAGACTTTTATTGCCAGCAAGATGCAGCTAAGACAACGGCTTAGTACAACTGCATACCACACCCCCTTAGGAGCAAACTTTTATGCACTTTACAACTCTTATCTTTCACACATGCGTTCTGGTTTTGCTGAACAAACAATTTACAAACTGCTGAACAAGCAATAGCTAGCGTGGTCTCTAGTAGGTGTAGCTTATGATCAGACTATTGTTTCGTCATTTAATTGACGGGTTAGACATTCGCGACAGCGTTCGTATTAATACAATACAAAATATGAATCCAAAATGGAGTCACGTTCACTAAACGTTAGTGCGTAAGTACGTCATTACGTGTTATGTTCCGTTTGCGTTGCAAATATTAGTAAATCAAGATGGCTGTGCGTTTCACTGCAGCATGATGAGACGAGAGGCATCACAGCTGTGCAGTTTTCAGGGGTTCATGGAATCGAACTCCTTCATACTCACCATTCAAGTTGACATCTTTGGCTTGCAGGAAGGGAGGAGAGGGAGGATTCCCCCCTCCCCCTCAGAGCACATCTCTGGCCCCCAAACACTCATTTCCCCCTCCTGATACCTTGCTGTAGCCAGCTGAGTGCTACACTCCCTTTCTGCTGCTGCACAGAAGCTTGCTTGGTCACCAGTGATGCTGTTGCTTACTGCAATGCAGTACCGGGTCTGCCTATGTGCTCCTGTGAACATTTGCAGCTCTGGGTGCGCCTGAGATGGCCAGGCCTCATCGGCAGCAGCAGCAGCCAATCACTGCAATAGCAGAGCAGAAGTTCCACCCATCAAGCCCAAATAAAACACGATTGACAGGAAAAAACGCCCAATTAGAAGCAACTGCACTCACGAGCGGATACACATGGCCTTGGCCGGCATTCAGATTGTAACTCAAGACTTTGGTTGTAACTCAAAACTAAAATTTTGGTTGTAACCCAAGTTGTTTGTATGTCAAGCCGGTTGTAACTCAAGGGTCCACTGTATCTTGAAAGTGACACTTATCTGGTCCAGTTAATACTTATCCGGCTGAGTAACACGAAAGCCGCTACTTAACCAGATAAGTCTTAAAAGTGCTAGATAGCCAGCTAAATCAGAGAGCCAGATAAGTGACACTTTTAAGACACCTGGCTCTCTGACTTAGCCAGATGAGTAGTGCTTTTAAGACTTGCCCGGATAAGTGCAATATATATTTGTATTTTTTTTTCATGCATGCGCACGTTGCAGGGTACATTTGTGTGTATTTTATAACCTGCATATATCACACGTGCAAGTTATAAAATACAGGAGTAGATTTTTGCACGTCCATATACACGTGTATATGGGGGGCGTGTGCAGATGTTTGAAAGCTTTCCTCCCTGTTTGTTGTAAAGGAACCTGATAGAGAAAAATAAATCCCATACTTTTCCTTACTTCAAAAATGGACCAACTTGTGTTTTTATAAGCCTAGTTTTCCCAGGGAAAGCAGAGAATTTCAGCTTCTGAATTTTTATTGCATGTTTTAGGAGCCTTATCAAGGGAAAAAAATAGTAAAAGCCCTTTCTTAATATTCTTCCGTTTTCACCGTATGCCTGGCATGTAATTTGAATTCAATCCCAGGCTATCTGCTAATGACCCTAACTGCATCCAAAAAGGTATTTTATTAACTTTCTAGGCTATTTAAGCACAGGGCCGGTAACTTTTTTTTTTTTTTTAAACAGGTGCACTGGTGCAAATGTGCGTGCGTTTGCCGGCTCGCAGCCAGGGATGCAGCTATTTTATAACATAAGCTCGTACATGTGCGCATAATATAAAATGGGCTGATCACACGCACGTATGCTGCTACCTCTATGCAAGTGGGGGGATTTTAAATCACGCGTGCACCAACGCCATTACCAGTTTTTTCAATTTGTTCCCAGTTCAGCCCAGTAAGGGATAGGACTTCTGTAGCCTCCCCTCTCCCCTGTTAGCCCCAAATCTTAAAACTCCACTGACGTGCCTAGACTTTTTTTTTTTTTATTACTTTCACGCCATCCATAGCAGCAGTAGGTTTACATGGCAGGGGAACCCGGTGCGCACTAGCTGTGCGCCAGTTTCATCGTGAAATCCAGGAATGCACGCCCCCCCTTTTTTTTTTTAAACTTTTTTTGTTTGTGCGCGTAGCAGGAGATACGTGTGTACTCGGGCTTTTTTAAATCTGCTCTGCGCGCACTGGGCCGGATTTTAAAAGCCCTGCGCGCGTAGGGCACTCGCGTGCCTATTTTGCATAGGCCGCCGGCGCGCACAAGTCCCGGGGCTTCGTAAAAGGGGCAGGGAGGGGGCGTGTTCGGGGCGGGGCCGGGGCGTGGTGCCGGCCCAGGGGCGTGGTCGAGGCCTCCGGACCAGCCCCCGGGTTGGGTGATGGCGCGCCAGCAGCCCGCTGGCGCGCGCAGATTTACACCTGCTTTCGGCAGGCGTAAATCTGCCAACAAAGGTAGTGGGGGGGGTTAGATAGGGCCGGGGGGGGGTGGGTTAGGGGAAGGGAGGGGAAGGTGAGGGGAGGCGGAGGGAACAGGCAGCGCGTGCCAGGCTCAGCGCACGCAGGTTGCACAAATGTGCACCCCCTTGTGCGCGCCGACCCTGGATTTTATAAGATACGCGCGGCTACGCACGTATCTTATAAAATCCAGCGCACTTTTGTTCGCGCCTGCTGCACGAACAAAAGTGCGCGCGTAAATTTATAAAATCTACCCCACTGTGCCCAACATATTTGCGAATCTCTCTCCCGGTTTTGGCGCGTGTCGGGCTTTTAAAATTCACCTTTAAGAGCCAGGACTACTCAGTACCAAAAAAAACCCCTAGACTAATTCAAGCCTGGTGACTTTAGTCCGAATGCTGTGGTAGAGAGATTGAGGAATGAAACCCTGAGGTTTTTGGTTCTGCTTGATGATTCATATTTGTAGTACTTTGCGTTTACTGACAATCCCTTTGTTTCTTTTGATCTGCAGGACTGTGTACAGCTAAACCAATACAAGCTACAAAGTGAAATTGGCAAGGTACGGATGATTGATTTATTTATTGATTTATTTATTTATTTAAAGCTTATCAAGTTTTGTTTAGGGTTGGTTTTGAGCCATGCACTTTCAGCTGAAGTCTACAGGAAATCCCCCCCATAGAGTTCCTTTCAACTTCTGCTAAGCATTGAAAGAAGAGTTCACTGTTTGTTCATTTGTTGTGAGGAGCAGAGGAGTAGCCTAGTGGTTAGAACAAGCTGAGAACCAGGGACGCCAGGGTTCAAATCCCTCTTATGACCTTGGGCAAGTCTCTTCTTCCTCCATTGCCTCAGGTGCAAACTTTCAGAGTCATTCTTTATTCTGTGATACTGCGGGAAATAACTAAACCTTTTCCCGTGGTGCTACGGGGGTGATAATGTGCGGCATAGCTGCACCGTGGTGGGTGAAACCGCACCGCCACAATGTGGTGGGCTGCCCAGTATCACCCCCCACCCCTTTTTTTTTTTTTTTTGCACCCTCTAGAGACAGGGAAATAACTATAGTACTTGAATGTAATCTGCTTTGAAGTGTCACAAAAGGCAGAAAATACATTTAAAAAATAGAATTTTTGGTCTGTGGATGCAACTCAGGAGTTTGCGATGTGAACTGAATTCTTGAATATTTTTGTGTATGCTATAATGATAAAAACCTGACTTAATGCTTGTGTGGTATGCACAGTAAGAAGCAAAATAGAATTTCGGAGCAAAAGAGCAGGCTGGATTACCTATTTTTCTAAACCATACTTTACTAGACACACTGTGATGTCTTCAGATATACTGGCAAAAACAAGTGTGCATTATTTTTGGGTACTGACTTTTCTATAGTATGTATTTGACACTTAGCTGGGCCTTTTTTCCATTTCAGCTCCTTTTACTAAACACTTATTATCTCTGTATTTGAAATCCTTTGCTGGTGAGATGTGGCAGGTCACATGTAAAGATTTATAAATCCTCTGGTCACAAGAGACTTCTAGTCCTTTCAAACCTTCAATAACCTCCTTTAAGGACTCTGGGGACGTTTAGTTTCCTCGCAATGCCAACACAAATGAGCTTTAGTCATTCTTGTGGCTCAGTAAAGGGTAAGCTTATGAAGGATTGTGTAGTCTGCATTCTTTTTTTTTATTCTTTTTTTTTTATTATATTTTACATTTTCAAAATAGTACAGACAAAAAATAAACTTTATAATACTTGAAAAGTACCAGTCAAGCCAGATAATTATAAATACATCAAATAAAAAAGGCAAAAAGGAAAATAAATTGCTTGAAGGAACAATATTCCATAAATGAGGAGACAGACTGTATCTGATTAGTAAGTAAATTCGATAATATGATCGATACATCCTTCCAAAATGATCTTATCTTACTCTGACCTTGTCTTATCCTCCAACATCTCTTTAATTGAGCAGGTTCATAAAAGACAAATTTATTTTCCTGATAAAATACATTTGCAGGAAAATTTAAGAAAGAAAGAGGCCCCCAATTCAAGAACTTGAGACTTTAATAGAAGAAAATATTTCCTCAGGGCCTGAGTCTGCTTAGTAAGATCAGGAAAAACATTTTCTTTCTCTCAAAGAAAAGTAGCTGATCTATTTCGGAAAAATAATTTCAATATCAGATCTCTGTCCATTTCCAATGCAAAAGTTAAAATTAAAGTTTCCTGGGGGACTTCCGGTGATGACGTAACAGGATCAGAAGCCTGGGGTAAGACCTCCACGGCCCCTCTCCATAAAATCGCCGCTTGGCACGCCCCAATGCCCCGATTTTGCAACCCGGTCCGGGGACAAGTACCCTGTGGTGGCCCGCAGTATCAAGCAGCCAAAATCCTGAGCCGTGGTGGTGGGGAATGCGCCATAGAAACACCCGATGTGCAGTGGACTGACAGAGCAGCACACACAAAATGGCGGCCGCACCAGAATCTATGAAAACGCTGGCAGCCGTTCCTACTGAGTGCTCCAACAGATGTGTTGGCGGCCCTTGATGAAAGGCTAATTAAAATACAGGCGTCCATGGACGATATTAAAGCCCTGGAGGGGCCCCTGGAGGGGCAATCGAAGCGTCTAGATCAGGCGGAACAGCAACTTTCAGGCCATGGGGACCGGATCGTGATGTCGGAGCAGCAAGTAAGTGAGCTGCGCGCCCAGCAAAAAAATGATTCTGGAGTGGCTCAAGGACCAGGAAAATAGATGCCGCCGCATCTTTATCATTTCATTGAACGCTGGCTCCCTGAGCGTATAGGCCTTACAATGCTGGAAGACCAGCTGTGCTGCGACGCATACGTCGGGTGGGCCTGCCACGAGACAACTCTGGTAGGCCGCGTCCAGTGATGGCCCGCATCCTTAACTGGTCCCACAAGACCCGCTTACTTAGAGCATTCTGCCAACAGGATGTGGAATATAGGGGGAGCCATATTCTCCTATTCAACAATTTCTCAGCGGGCACAGCGGCGCAAAGAAGAGAAATGTCTCCTATGTGTTCTGAACTTCATAAAAGAGGAATTCGATTTGCACTACTGTATCCTGCTAAACTGCAGGTCCATCATGACAACAAATTTCTTTTCTTTACTAAAAAAAGAAGAAGCGACATCATTCTTAGCATCTCTGCCTATGGATAACGTGTCATGAGTTAACCACTGCTCCATGTTGGGATGTCGCATCATGGGCTTAGAAAACAACTGGCGGAGGGGCTATTTTTCACAGTTTTCCCACAGTTATTGCAAAGGGTTGCAATGATTGGGATGCCTTCGTTGTTCAACAATTCTGCCACCATCTTTTTCTATTTTCTATTGATTTTGGGAGATGCCGTTCCTGTTGATATTGGACTGCCGAGACTGTATAATTGGCTGTTTCAGCAGGGTTGTTAATTAAGGGGAAGCTTGTTTCGATGGAGAGGGGCCATGGGGAGGGTACCTCCGTGTGCATGCAGATATTTCTGGTTTGGACGTGGGGAGACCTTGTGCCCCTTGGAGCATGGAGGTGTGGGGGGGTGGGGGGGTTCGGGTATGAGTGTGATTGGTTGGGGGTTGAGAAGGTACAAGGGGGCAAGGGAAAGGGACCAAGTAGGGATTTTTTTGTGGCTGTTAGCTGCTGTGGGAAGACCGGAATAGCACAGGTTTCGGGGTTTAGGCTGGGAGGTCCTGAAACCCCAGTTCTCCACTATTTTTGGAGCCCATATTGGCCCTTACTACTCCATGCTCGTTCTGCTGTGTGAAATGGAGTAGGTTAGTCACCTCATTGAATGTGGATGGCATCCATTCCCCCATAAAAAGGGGAAAGCTGTTTATCTATGTTTTGGCGCTTGCAATCTCATATAGTGTTTTTACAGGAGACCCATTTGATGAACACTGAGCATGCAAAACTGAAATGAGATTGGGTAGGCCAGTGCATGTACTCCTCTTTTTCCTCTCGAAAACGTGGAGTGGAAATTCTTATTTATAAGCAATTGCCTTTTCAACTAGATTGGGTGTGGCAAGACCCTGAGGGGCATTATGTAATTGTGGGAATGCTACACTGGCAGAAGTTTGAGTTTTGCAATGTATATGCGCCCAATGAATATTTTTACAAATTTTTTACTCACTTGGTCGCGCTCTTAGCTGATTTAAATGGGTATCAATTGGTGGTAGTGGGCAATTTCAATACGGTGATGGACAAGAGGCTTGATTGTAAACCCACTAGATTGATAGATAAAAAAGACCAACCCTTGGGGGTTAATTTTATAACCCAGGAACTGAAATTCTTAGATGTTTGGCGGGTGCTGCACCCTGGGGAACAAGATTTTACTTTCTATTCTCACCCACATCAATCATACTCTAGATTGGACTGCCTATCTATCTCGAACACTTTTTTCCTGAGGGTGCTGTCTGCCACTATTGGTGCTATCTCTATTTCAGACCATGCGCCCATTTCTGTTATTTTGGAGATAGGATGCTCCCAATACGCCCCATTTTCTTGGCGAATGCCCCCCTGACCTTTTTTTTGATAAATCTTTTCATACTTATCTATGTGCTGGGAAGAGTATATGAAATTTAATGCCACCTATGTGGCATTAAATTTCATATACTCATGGTGCACGTTGGCTACCTTGTGGGAAGCCGGAAAGGCAGTATTACGCAGCCACATTATTGCCTATGTAGCTAAATTGAACAGAAAATGCAACAATGAGATTCTACATCTTACCGGTATGTTGAAATCACTGCAGTCACAACATATGTGGCGCATAACTGATTCTGCATGGCTACATGCAGATCATGCTCGTGAAGCTTTGAATTATTTGTTACATCAAAAGGCCTCCAAATCGTTGAGATACTATCAATATCAGCTACATAAGCATGTTAATCAACCGAGTAGACTATTGGCTAATCTGGTGAGGGCTTGCAGTTGAAAATCTATTATAACTGGGATTAGAGATAAGGATGGCACGCATAAGGTTACTCAAGACATTTCTGCCCGATTTTTGGAATACTACAGTGCCCTATATCGTACCCGTGATAGAAATGTAGAGACTTCTGCTTCCTTTTTCCATGATTTTCCTTGGCCAAAGTTATCTCCTGATCAAGTAGCCCTCTTAAATGCACCCATCAGGGATGGTGAAATCTACTCAGTAATACAGGGACTAACCTTAGGGAAAGCAGCGGAGCAAGATGGCCTGGGGCCCGAATTTTGTAAAATACTAAAGTTCCCTTTTCTTCCTACACTGTCCTCCTTTTACAGTGACTTTCTTTCTGCTAAAGCGCTTGCACTTTCTATGAATCAATCGATTATAGTGGTATTGCCCAAAAAGGGTAAAGATCCCATGGAGGTAGGATCCTACCGACCCATATCATTAATCAACATAGATATAAAAATTTTAGCAGCGGTCCTTGTGGCTAGATTGAACACCATACTCCCCTGCATGATCAACCCGGATCAACCGGCATTTGTTAAAGGAAGGCAAGGGGTACGAAATGTTCGCCGTCTTATAGCGGCCGTCAGTTACCAACCTCCGGTAGAAGCGATGATCTTGAGTCTCGACGTTGGAAAAAGCGTTTGACACTTTATCTTGGGGTTACCTGTTTTGGACTATGCAACAATATGGCTTTTATGGTGCCTTCGTGACATGGCTGGAAGTCAGGGTCTTTTCCCCTCCACTGTGGGGTGCAGCAGGAGTGCCCACTTTTGCCGCTTTTGTTTGTTCTGGCGATTGAACCCCTGGCGACAAGATTATATTGCGAAAGAAATTTTTGGGGCCTCAATGTGTTAGCGTTTTGAGGTTTTGAAGTGGATTCTTGAGTACTACGGAGATGGCCACTCCCACAGGGAAGAACCCCGTGAGGAACCGCAGTACTAGGCTAGACTCTATCATGCAGACACAGAGAAGTTGTATTTATTATACAGCTTGATGGTACTGCCCGGGGTGGACAGTAGTAAGGCAACCCAGTAGAAGCAGTCCAGGGGTCCTCGGCAGAGGAGACCAGTCCCACTCTTGAGTAGATGAAAGGCAGTGCAGGGTAGCAGTGGCAGGACCCGGATATAGACTCCAAGCGCTGAAGCTGAAGGTGGAACAGACTGAGAGAATTAGTACTCACTGAGTAGTTAGCTGTATTGATGGAGATCCTGACAGGCAGAAGCGAAGCAGTTGCAGGCACCAGTGTAGGGAGTGCAGGCCCTCGAGGAGTGAGTACCCGGTTTCCCAGATAGGTACCTGAAAGAGAGAAGATGGGCCCCCAAGGGGGGGTACCCAGGTTAGCAATGAGAGAGGGAGCTTCCAGCGGCTGCTGGGAAGCGGCAAAGCAGCTTAGACCGGAGCGAATCCAATCCTTGCTAGCTCAGTTTGTTAGCAAACGAAGGGCAGGTTAAATACCAGGATGTGCTGACGTCACTCGGAGGGGACGCCCCAGATGTTCCCGCCATGACGTGGATATAGACGTGGGTGGCGTGCACGTGCGCAATCTAGGAGGCCCTTAGGAGAAACATGGCGAACGCCGTCGCCGATCCGGGGTCACCGGGGAGAGCGGCATGAAGACGTGGTGGCAGCCAACCTCCCAAGGCTTGAGGAGAGAGAAGGAAGAAAGGTGAGGCACAAAGGTCGAAGCCATCTGAGACCAGACGCAACACAGTGTTGGGAGTCACCCTTTGAAAGTAGCTATGTTTTTGGACGATATTCTCCAGTTTGTGGGGCGTCCTCGCAATAGTATCCCTGTCATAATATAGCTTTTTTCCCCAATTTCGAGACATTGCGGGGTTGACAATCAACTTATCAAAGTCTGAGGCTTTAGCTCTGGATCCACAACTCCGACACAATTGGGTGGGTGCTTTCCCTCTCTCTTGGGCCCCAGACAAAATCAAGTACTTGGGAGTTTGGGTCCCTAGGGACTTAAAATGTCTATATGCTTTGATTATTAAAGAGACTCTGGTGACATACGGTCGCAATTCGCAGCGTGGCGACCCCTCCCACTGTCCTTTTTTGGCCGATATGCTCTTTTGAAAATGATGATTGTCCCTAAGTTACTCTATAAATTGCATATGCTACCCTGCTGGCTCACAGCGACCTCCAGAAACTTAGATCCTCTTTTTCACAATTTATTTGGGCTGGAAAGAAAGTGAGGATAAACTACTCCACTCTCGAATGTTCACAGGAGAATGGTGGCCTCTGTCTCCCTGATTGTTCAGCTCTATAACGCTGCTTGCCAAATGTGATTTGAAGGAGAGTGGCTCACTGACTGTTATTCTTATCATGAAGCAAAGCTAATCAATAATATGTCAGCTCCATGGTCGCCGCTGTTTCTCTTACAGGCAAGCCCGGCAGTGCTATGAACTCTGGAGTTCCCTAGGGTGTTGCTTGCTTCGTGTATTTGTGCCTGGTGGTGGCTGCATTCTACCCGAGGCCTGAGCGGCCCGACATCCCTGTTACTCCCTTCGGTGGGCAATGTTGACTTTCCTCCAGGACAGGACTGTAACGCAATTTTCAAGCAATGGGAATGGAAAGGTATCGCTTTCATCTTTCATCTATGAGAGGGACTCATCGGTAATGCAAACGTTTCAGTCAATAACTCAGAGCTTTCAAATTTCTTCCTGACACTTCTTTGCTTATCTGCAAGCCAGACACTCCCGTGGACAGCAGAAACATTTATATCAGAACTCTCGTTTGCAACAGTGCTCTTTGACATGGCATGTGTATCTAACTTGATCGCTGGCTGGAGTAAGCTGGGGAAAAGTTTTCGGCGAAACAGTCACCTAGATGCATTAGCCACGCATTGGTCTACCTCCCTGGGAGAACCTCTGATGGAAACATTTTTCTTGAACCTCTTCAAAACATTGTACTCTCACAATTCAGACCAAGGTCTATGAGAACTGCAGTTCTGAATCGTACATGATGTTCTGCGATGTTCGGAGGTTCCGCCTGGGTCGCATAAATTCTCCAGTGTGCATCAAATGTGGCAGGACGGAGGGCACTCTGCTGCACCAGCTTATAGACTGCATGATGCTGGATGGATTTTGGTCAGAAATCTTTGCTATCCATAAATGTACTGGAGTGCTAGCTAAAAGATTGGGCCTGCTTCTACTATGCGGCTTGCCTAATGCTAAGCAGCAACACAGTGTTTCTATGGACAGGTTTGGGCATTTTGCTGTTCTCCTTGCTTGCCGCACCATTCTATCCACTTGGATTGAGCCCTTATCGCCCTCCATCAAGGCTTGGCATCAGCGGATGGCATTGACTATGCAGGTGGAATGGATGGACATCACTGTGGGGAATTGCAAATCGGACAAAGTATACTGCAGATGTTGGGCTACCTACTTCACCTTGTTGTCTTTGGGCATACAGAGAACAGCCTGCTCGCTACTGGATACACTACTCAATGGCTGTAGGGCCCACAAGCAGACCTGCCCTGGACACTGCCTATCTCATTCACAGCAGTGCTTTGAGGTCGTTCTTCTCAGCAGCATTACCTTGTATAGCAAGACGGGTTACTCTGGGTACCAATGTGTGTTATGGGAATGGTTTATGTGCCTGTCTAGCTCCAACTCGGTCTCCTGGGGATGGGGGTAAGATCATGAGGTGTTGACTGTATGTGTGTGTGTGTGTGTGTGTGTGTGTGTGTGTGTGTGTGCGAATGATTTGTATGGATGTCATGTCAGCTTGAAAGCTATGTAGTTGGTGGTCAGATCACCGGGGTTTCCGCCTGGTGCAGTGTGTGTGTTTGTGAGTGTTCTTATAACTGCAGGGTTTGCAGTTCAGACTCAACATATAATGGGTACTGAGAAGTTATGTCTCGGCCCAACTACCTCTTGTGTTTTGTAACTCGCTGCATTTGTTGTGTAATATCACCGGTAGTTGTGTGATCTGAACCGATTGTATCTTGTTCGGTTTCTTTTATAAACCTCTGTTCAAAATTTACCAAAAAAAAAAAAATTAGTTTCCCTTGACACAATATCTTCCCGAGATTTTTTAGTAAGGCTGAAACATCTAACTTACAAGAAAGAGTTAAGAACATCTAATCTCCTTCGTGAGATGAAACTGTATGTTTCTGAGAGGAAATGTAATAACCTTTATGAATTGCAGGCATATTCTGGGGTAAAACTTTTAAGGCTTCAGATAAAATATCTTTTATTTCATATGGAGAAACAAACCTTTTGAAAAATTTTCAAAGCTCAAATTCCTGTATCTAACAGTTTTCAAACATCTCTATCCGCATGCTTAGAGAAGAATTATCTTTAACACATTTTGAAGAGATTGATTTTCAGAAGCCTGATTAGAAAGGGAACTTACTGGATGGCCATACTTCCCTGCTAATGGGTGATGCTCAATTTGAACAGATGCATCAGCTGAAAAAGTACATCCCTTGAATACCCTTTACCTGTTGTAATGAGGAAACAAGGTCATTTAGGGAAATATTTTGAGGAGAAATATTAGCACCTTTGTGAGAGGCAGAAAAAACAGGAGACAGAATCAGATATTGGTCAAGACAAGGAAGAAACAGGCGACACAGTCTCACTCCCAAAAGTTATTTAACTTCTCTGTCCAAAATAGGAGATGATGGCATGCCTCCCTCTGTCACTTCCAAGAGCGGCCCGATATGTTAAGTCTCGTCTGGCCCAGTCTCTCCTCACTCAACCCCTGAATTACCAATAGCAGGGACCGGAGGAAGAGAAACCACTGAAGATGCAACAGAATTAAGGGGTTGTGGAGGAGGATTGTGATCCTCGGAGCTTAGAAGACACATTGCATGGAGGAGAAACCAATGGAACTCCATTTGGTATTACCCCGAGGAGCCTCCCTGATATGGCTAGTAGATGGAGTAACCCAAGAATCCAAAGTTCCAGAAATAGGGGCAGTAATTATTGCTGCAGATGACATGTTCTGTCCGTTTCTTTTCTCGCCCATAAGGTAGTCAGAAACACAGCACTTACTTAATCAACCTGGAGGATGAAATCTTCCTGCTAAGATCTGATAGGTCCCGCTAGATCCCCGTGGGACTCCCCAAGGGGGCAGGCTCCTTATGTACACTCCTTAGGTTATGCACTGACGGCAGCGCGCCGTAGACCTGCCTGATTTAATGCAGCCAGACGCAGTGGTGATGACGTCTGGTGAGGAGCTGGTGTAGGGCAGCGTCTCACCTCCTCTGGTCTCCCTGGTGCATTCCTTTGAGAGCTGGAAAAATCTATCACCCAGTGTCCAATAATGTGCTCTTTGCATGCACTTTTAACTGGTCTCATCTCTGCTATGGCATTAAATTGCAAGGAAGCCGTGAAAAGGGAACTGTTGAGAGAAGTACGCTTGTGTATTAATGCACTGAACTTTCATAGTGTGTAGAGAGACATGCATCCCTTCCTCCTCTCCGTGCTGTCTTTTGGAGGAATGAAGGCAGTAGCTGTTGTCCAATTCACATCGTGACAGGAAAAGAAAGTGGTGTTCTGGAGCATTCCTTTCTTTCACCTCCCCAGGTAAAAAGCCAAGATTTAAATATATTCAGCATAACTTCTCACCTCCAGGCAGTTCCTGCAGGGCTGTCTAAATTACCAGCTGCTAAGATAAGGGAAACCTACAAACTCTCTAGCTAAGGTGTTTGACCACAAGAAGAAACCAAACTTAATAGCAACAAACAGAAATTCACCTAAAAGCTTCAGTGGTGTGCCCAGCGATGAACCTGTGGTTGTGGTATCCACTGCTATAAGTATGTAGTGACCTTTGGGGGGGGAAAAAGATCTAAGTGCTAGGCTGCTAACCTATGTGATGATTTCTAGTTGAGGGTAACCTATGACGTGAAGTAGGTTTCTTTGGGTGGGGGGGGGGGGGGGGAGGTTGTAGTTTTTCTAGAACTTTTTTTTTTTTTTTTCGGCTGCTGCTTAGAACATCAGTCAGCTGTCCATTTCATGTGAAATATAATTTTGGGGTTTAATGTGATGAGAGAGCTTAAATGTTTTCTTTCTACTGTGGTCCCAAATTTTTCTTTCGATCCAGTATCGTTGTGGTGCCTAAGGTTTGCTTGCAAACCTCTAATTGCCTGTAATCCAGAGTTGGCCATTAATTTCCTGCCTCATTAATTGTGCCCTGATTCTTTCTTTACATTTTTTTTTAAACTAAACCTGCAGTTTTATTCTGTCTAAATGGCAAAAGTTTTTAGGTTTCTGCAGGCTATAATTATGCAACTTTTTTCACTCTGTAAAGAGTGAACTCTATTGACTCTTAAAGTATTTTTGTTCTAATTTGCATATCTAAATTAGATTTGCACATGAACACCTAGAGAAGTCAAAGCAAACTCAATAAGTAATTAGGATAACTAGTGAATAAGAAAATGTATGAAGCTGTCTGTTTGGCATGTCTTAATGAGACTATTAATTTAACGAGTGTGGTGTGTGCGCGTAAGTGTCTTCTAAACCATTTATTTCCTATCGCACACGAAAAGAGCCAGTGTTCAGAATCCTTTTATTTTTTTTAAATACTTTATAACTGGAATCTTAGCATACATGAAAGAAGGTCATAGAAATCTGTTAGGCAGACTCAGAAGAAATGGCCGACAAACCTACTGAAGGAGGAAAATTATTTTCGGCTAAAGTATTTTTTTTCAAGAGTGCCTTTCTTATATATGGTCCATGGTGTGTGATGGTTGGAAGGGCATCATTTGCCTGGTTTGGTGCCTCCTTTAAGTGCAAAGATCTAGGAGAAAACTGTAATGTCAACGGTAAGCACAACCTGCAATTTGAGCATGAAACATGGAGATCCCCAATCTTCGGATATGACAGCAAGGTTGAAGGAAGGGTTGTTTCTTATAATTAAAAAAAATTATTCTAGGGTGGGGAATTCCCCTCCCCCCCCCCCCCCCCCCCCCCCCCTCCAATCCAGATTTTCAGGCACTGTCAGTTGGAGACTGGATTAGTATCACCTGAGGCTTACTTGTTATATCAGATAAAGGAAGCTGTATGGTCTCGAAAGGTCATATTACTAAATTATCATATTTGTTTATCCAGTAAAAAGCATGGCAGCCTATTCTAGACTTAATGTGTATTAATAATGGAATTACCTCTCCTTGCCACCTTATTTTGGTGCTGCAAGAAGTTTCAAGGTACATTCTTACCGTTCTCATATAGGAATACATGTTAAAAGTGCCGCTGAATATCTGGATAAACTTTTGTGTGGTCAGATTTAGGGCTACAGTTTCTGTGGACAGATTTTCCTGTCCAAATTTAGTTTAGTTCTGAATAGTAATCTGTTTAAAAGGCTTTTAGAAACCTTTGCTTGAATGAAAATGTTTTGGGCTGCTCGCTTTTCTGAGAATGCAGTGCACTTGGCTCTCTGTGCTGTACGCTAAATTAATCTGTGAAAAGTGCTGGTGTATCACGTACATGCACAGTGACTTTTCTGACTTGCTTCAAGGCTGGAACACCCACCGCTAGATGAGTTATGAGGTAAACGTATGCCGGAGAAAGTGTTCACAACAAACCTTTTTACAAAAAAAAGGTGGAATACTGCATATCTGAGCTATAATTATCTATAATAGTATTACAATTAAATAATAGATTCATGGGAGAAGGAGGAATGAAGAGCTGGGAAAAGCTAGGGAATCTGATTACTTTCTAATAGGTTGTCAAACATTTTAGTTGACGTTGCTTGGTAGTAGAATTTGAAGAAGTGGCATTATCCTATTCTTGATTTGGAGCACTGGTTGGCCTGAGGGTTTAGCTCAGGGATGAAAGATACAGGAAAGCCCTCGCTGCACTTGACATGGAGGGGAAAAAAAACCTGATTTTTCTGTTTTTTATTTACAGGGCTCCTATGGTGTTGTGAAATTAGCCTACAATGAAAGCGACGATAAGTACTATGTAAGTATATTGATGCCTACACGCTTGTAGATGGGGAAGGGTGAGGATTCCTGAATTATTCACTGAGTGCTATGGTGATGTCGCCCAGTTCAGGAACGATACTAGCTTGACAAGTGAAACATGCTATTCCTTATGCATGCTGTAATCATAAATACTAAGACTAGTAAACTATTAGAATGTTTTAAGATTTTCTAACTTGCCAAATGGCCTTGGTGATTCTTTCCACAATTTTAAAATAGACAAAAATGAATCTGTTGTAGTACAAATCTACCAAGCTTAATTGACATGTAATATTTACAGATATCATGGGGGAAAAACCACAATTTGAACAGGCTCTCAGTGAGCGGTCTTGAAATCCAGTAATTACAAACAGTCTTATAAAATGTTTCTAAACACAAGGTCAGCATTGATAAAATAAAAGTATTTTATCTTGACCAATTAGTTACATTTCTGCATTTTATTCAAATATAGGTTTTAAGCCCTGACTAATCAACAGGCCAGTCTGACTTAGGTTCTGTTTGCAATTACCTACAAGCACAACACAATTTATTACTGATAGGAAAAGGTTACACCGTTATATCTATTTTCTACCAATTATAATTCTTTTATCTTGTTCATGGAGCCAAAAAGTCTACTGATGTACAACCTTATACAAATTTGTTTACATACCTTTCATTCTTCTTATACTCTAAATAGTAGCCCCTTTCTTTGTTCAGAGCAAGCATAGCATAAATCAGGAAAGAACATTAAAAGCTAAATTGAACTATATTGCACTACACTGAACAGAGAGACACAATAATGCTCTTCTTCCTCATTAGAATGGTCCCATTTATTGTAGGGGCTTTCTTACTGCAATAAATGCCCCATATACAGAACAAAAGCTGTTCTATGCCCATAGGTATCTGCTCTTTGGGTGCTTTAGCACTCCCCCTCCTCCCTCCAGATGTTTGCATCTGCTCATAAATCTCCCAGAATTGACTTCTGATAGAAAAGGGAAGATTAAAGAAGAAATGTAGGAGACAGATCTGATATTGGGGAATATTCAAGGACCCAGACCACCACAGAGCTGGTACCTGTGAGCACAGAATACCATTAAACAATTTATTGTACAATTCTGCATATGATGTGCATTGCGCAGTAGAATAAAGCTTTTAATAAAGGGAAATGTTCTAGCTGCCGGGGAAGAGGGGTGGAAAGGGGCCATCTCTTTTAGGTTACAATAATACCATAGAATAAAGTGCTATATGCAAGCCATGGGAACATTATGCAAAACATGTATCGCATCTACCCCTTACATCTTTGTGTTTCTGAGAGGTGCTCATTTTCCTGGTCTGTCATATGGACACTCCGCTGCATCTTAAGCAGGCTGGTAATGTTTTACAAAGGGTTGGAGGTGCGGAGGGGTCATAAATAGAAATATGGAAACGTGATAACAGACCACATGGCCTAACTAGTCTGCACATCCACATCAATTGCTCAGCTCTGCAATCTCTACCACTCCCTCAGAGGTGCCTTGTGGTTTGTTGTATGATTTCTTGAATTTAGTTGCTGTCCTTGTCTTTACCACTTCCACTGGGAAGCCGTTCCATGCATGCGCCACCCTCTCTAAAAAGAAACATTTCCTAAGATTACTCCTTGGAGTACCTCTTTTCATCTTCATTCCAGAGCATCCTTTCTGTTGAGAGGCTCACCTCCTGTGCATTATTATGTTGGAGGCATTTAAATATCTCATATCTCCCTTATCCTGCCTCTTCTCTAGGGTATACATGTCTAAATCGTTGACTATCCTCATATGCTTTACATTAAAGGCCACTGACCACTTTAGTAGTCACCTCTAGACTGACTTCTTCTTATCTATAACCATTTGAAAGTGTGGTCTCCATAACTATACATGGTATTCCAAATAAGGTCTTACCAAGAACGTATACAGGGCAATATCACCTCCTTTTTTTGATTTTTTTGATTTTTTTTTTTTAAACTTCTGACTATTCCTCATTCAATGCACACAAGCATCTTTCTGGCTATTGTCACTCTATCCACCTTGGCCACCTTGAGATCATCCCCAGATACCACTTTTATTTTATGCATAAAAATTTCACCACCTAGACTGTACTACTTGGGGTTTTTGCAGCCCAAATACATGACTCTGCATTTTTTTAGCATTAAATCTTAGTTGCCAGACTCTAGACCAGTGGTTCTCAACCTTTTCCCATCGTGACATACCTGACAGACCACGCTCACATGTGTGACACACTGCTCATTACAATTTATGGCAGAAATAAAAAATAAAGTTCCAGTATTATTTTTATTGTTAAGAATGACACAAGGAAAAGATACATATTGTATCTGAACAGAAATTGCATAAACTGTAAACATCCCACACCAAAACAGCACCAATTTCCAGCACTTAAAAGTAACCACCTTACCTAAGAAAAAGCAATACTGAAAATATTACACCAGGCCTTAAGACAATACATCTCCTATTAGGAAAACGGACCAAGTCAGGCTGCTATAGAGCCCTACACAGAAACTACACGCCAGCAGAAAACCTCACCTGAATCACATGTGCTGACCCCCCCAACCAAACAAAGAATTTAGAGACCAAAACGCATAACTAGAAGCATGCAGACAAAAACTGAATTGGAAACCGCAACAAGCCAGAGTCTCTGTATGCAGTGCAACAAAGGAAAAAAAAGAAACATCACCAGTCCTTATAAAACAAATCAAGAAATATAAAATCAGTAGCAGTAAAACCATACTAACAAAAAGAACAGATTATTTCTAAACAGTGGATGAATGGAATATCCAGTAATTAAAAACTCATATCAAAAATTTCTAGATACCAATAAAATATTTTAAAATAGCAGACACAAAGACCCAGTAACAAAAAATAATGATACAAAAAATGTTTTGCTCTGCATACCTGGGAACGTTTGATATCCAGGTGCCCTGAGACTATTTTGGTTTAGCAGGAGGAGGGGTGGTTTGCTTGCAACTTTCTTCTTTCTCCTCTTTCTCTCCTTCTCTTTCTCTCCTTCTCTTTCTCTCTCTTTCTCTTTCTTTCTCACAATCGCTCTCACATATACATATGCTTTTTCTCTCACTCACTTATATAGGCTCTTAATTACACATTTACACACCTGCTGTCTATCTTTTCAGGCTTTCACACACATACATTCTGTCCTTTTCTCTCACACAGACTCTCATTCACATGCTTACAAACATACTCTTTTTCTCATTTACACACAGGCTCTCAATCACATACTCACATGCTCCCTCACCTAAACCAAAACTCAATCACACACATTCTCTCTTTCACATATACAGGCTCTCAATCATTCACATACATGCTATCTCATCCACCCACACACACACACAGGATCTCAAACACACATGCTTGCTTATTCACTCTCTCCCCCCTCCCCCGAACTAGCGGCAGCAGCAGCCTCCTCCACTTCTAACTCTAAAGGCAGCAGCAATCTACTTCATTTTCAGCCTTCGCAGAGCAAGGAGTCCCATCGACCGCGGGGGTTGATGGCATTCTTCGTTTTTCTCTGAGCCACGCTGCTCATTCTTCAGACAGCGCCTCTCTTCTTTTCTTTGGGCCGATGATGAGCGCACTATCAAGGTCTCTTCTTCCCGCACATGCACCCGCTGCTCACCACTTCCTCTTCAGGCCGCGGGGGGGGGGGAGGGGGGCGGGAAGAAGAGAGCATGCTGGTGCCGCTGACTCCTGCTCTCCTGCCGTGTTCCACCCGGGCTATCAGCGTTTTAAGCCCGGGTGTAGGACCTCTCTTGCTCGGGTAGGGGGAGCAGCTGGGTCAGCAGGGGACTGGGAAGTGTGGCGACACACCGGTTGAGAACTACTGCTCTAGACCATTCCTTAAGTGACAGTAGATCCCATCTCATGTTTTGTTGTTTTTTTACACACCTTTCTGGATGTGTACATTGTTGCAGACTTTGGTATCTGTAAAAAGGCAAATCTTTCTTGATAGTCCTTCTATAGTATCGCTTATGAAAATGTTGAAACAAATCATTTATGGATAGGACAATGTTCCTGCATGCTGAAGGTTTTTAGCATCCTAGGATGCCTTTTTTTTTTCTTTTGTTCTCTATTTTACCTATGATGGAAATGACCGGAAAAGGAAAAGCTGATCCCTTCCTTCCCATCTCTATGGAGAAAAGTCCAGCAACTGCACCAGTTCTCTGGGGTGCTCCATTTGTGAAGCCTGCTTTTCCTTTGCCAGGCTTTCTGGTGCTCACATGACAAATCAAAGCCTTCTGTTGCGAAATTTATGTTGCCCTTTGGCCAGGGGATAGAGCAGCCAGGAGACAAGAGTATCCAGACAAACAAGTCAAGGCCTTTTTTTTTTTTTTTGGAAGGGAGGGAGAGTGGAAATTTTTGCTTTTGATTGTGTAGCCAGTAGGAAAAGATTTGCCGAGTCCTCAGTCCAGTTTAACTTTAATGTACCCATGAAGGTGGACTGTCCTTGGGGGGGCTCCCACGTATGTTGCTCTTTAACTGGCAGCTCTGCTCTTGGTCCACGAGGCTTGTTGAGCATTTTGATCATGGTGTGATGTCAAAATTTAAAATAGATAGTTTCATCATTTATGAGAAGACATTGCAGCACCTGAAGTATGCACTCTGCATTACACACACGTCCTGACTCCTAACGAGGGAAGCCGGTGACTCACAATAGTCATATTTTAAAAAAATATATTTTTCCTTTAATTTCTGCTTTGACAGTAACAACTCCCACTGTGGAGCAATATCATCTTTAGCTTGAAAAGGGAAAGGAAAATGTAGCGTGCAGCAAAGTTTTTTTTTTTTTGGGGGGGGGGGGGGTTCTTGGTTTTTTTCTGCCTTGTATGGCGCGCACAAGAACCTGAAAAGTAATAGAACTGCATCTGCACACCTGGAGCAAATCAATTTGCAAAGATCATAAGGCTGTATGTAAAAAGGCTTTAAAAGGAAGGAAGTTGTGTGGGGAGGTAGGGAAAAGCTGCCTTAAATCAAAGGAAAGAAATCATAATTTAGAGATATTCACGTCCACTCCTTGTGGGGCCACAAGACCAGGTCCGGTTTTTCAGGATCTCCCCAGTGAGTATTCCTTGGCTAAACTTTATACGTATGTGGTAAGAATCTGGTTAATTTTGCATACATTGGGTCACCTGAAATCCAGACTTGGTTGTAATTCCTGGAGGACTGCTTCAACTGCAAACTTAAAAAAAAATAAAAATAAAAATTGGGTAATGCACAAACAACTCTATACCGGTTAAAGTCCTGCAATTGTCTGTATTGTGGATGATCCCTCATGAGGGCAAAACAGTGCTTTTCATAAAACTAACATCTCTGAAGAATTCTGCTTTAACCACAGACGTGGGGGAGGGGGGAATCAAACTCCCAACAGTCTGGCAAACCCAATAGGTAGTTTTCACCCACTAAGTTCGTCACATTGATAAAGCAAAACTTACATATAGAAACATAGAAATGACAGCAGAAGACCAAACGGCCCATCCAGTCTGCCCAGCAAGCTTTCACAGTTATTTTTCTCATACTTATCTGTTACTCTGACCGCTGAGGTCAGGGCCCTTATTTGTAACTTTTTGGTTCTGATTTCCTTCCACCCCTGCTATTGTTGTAGAGAGCAGTGCTGGAGCTGCATAAAAGTGAAGTATCAAGCCTAATTGGTTAGGGGTAGTAACCGCCACAATAAGCAAGCTACCCCCACGCTTATTTGTTTACCCAGCCTGTGCAATTTAGTCCTTGTTGGTTCTCTTAATATAAATCCCCTTTTCTTCATTCCCCCCTGCTGTTGAAGCAGTGAACTGCTCTGTATATGTATTCAAAGTGAAGTATCAGGTTTAATTGGTTCAGGGTAGTAACGGCCACAACAAGCAAGCTACTCCAACACTTATTTGTGAATGCAAATCCTTTGCCCCACACTTCCTCTTGTCGTTGAAGCATAGAGCAGTGTTGGAATCGCATTAACCATGTGTATGTTTATTGACTAAGGGTATTAATCACCAAGTAGTAGCTGTCATTCCCGCAAGTCACCCCCCCCCATGCCTCTTCTCTTCATTCACATCCTCAAAACTTTATGGATCCACAGTGTTTATCCCACTCCCCTTTGAAATCCTTCACAGTTTTTAGTCTTCACCACTTCCTCCGGAAGGGCATTCCAGGCATCCACCACCCTCTCCGTGAAGAAGTACTTCCTGACATTGGTTCTGAGTCTTCCTCCTTGGAGTTTTAAATCGTGACGCCTGGTTCTGCTGATTTTTTTTGCAATGGAAAAGGTTTGTTGACTTTGGATCATTAAAAACTTTCAAGTATCTGAAAGTCTGTATCATATCACCCCTGCTCCTCCTTTCCTCCAGGGTGTACATATTTAGATTCTTCAATCTCTCCTCATAAGGCATTTGATGAGGATCATACACCTTTTTGGTCGCCCTTCTCTGGATCGCCTCCATCCTGTCTCTGTCTCTTCGGAGATAAGGACTCCAGAACTGAGCACAGTACTCCAGGTGAGGCCTCACCAAGGACCTGTACAAAGGGATAATCACTTCCCTTTTCTTACTCTATATTCCCCTCTCTATGCAGCCCAGTATTTTTCTGGCTTTAGCTATCGCCTTGTCACATTGTTGCGCCAACTTCAGATCGTTAGACACTATCACCCCAAGGTCTCTCTCCTGCCCCCGTGCACACCAGCCCTTCACCCCCCATCGAATACATTTCTTTCGGATTTCCAGACCTCATATGCATGAGTCTGCACTTCTTGGCATTGAATCTCAGCTGCCATATCTTCGACCACTCTTTCAGCTTCCTTAAATCCCATCTCATTCTCTCCACGCCTTCTGGCGTGTCCACTCTTTTGCAGATCTTAGTATCATCCGCAAATAGACAAACCTTACCTTCTATCCCGTCCGCTGTTCACTGTTCTCTCTTCCGAGTAAGTTCCATTTACCATCACACATTGTCTTCTGTCCTTCAACCAGTTTGCAATCCAGGCCACCACCTTGGCACTCACTCCCAAGCTTCTCGTTTTATTCACTAGCCTCCTGTGCGGGACTGTACAGGTAATGCTTGCTTTCATTATTGCACCCTCAAAAGTACCCACACAAATTTGTCTTTTCCGTGGGTACTATTTTTAAGCCAAAAACTGCACATGGTTTTACTTTTTTTGAAATTATTTTTTTTTTTTTTGCCTAATCCTGCAGAGGGAACAGATACAAAAGTACCCATGCGCTCAAATGCATGTACTTGTACCCATGCAGAGGATGGGCAATAATCACAGTCCCCTTCATAAATTGCTGTAGTCATTGTGCTTTCCAGTATTATGCTATAGATTAGGAGACCTATCCAGCTGTGTGTGTGTGTGTGTGAAGATGCTTCATGCTGTGTGAAGAATGGCACCAAAATACAAGACTGGTGCCACGGTGACAGCAATGCTGTTTTTCCAAAGGCTTTTCTGGTGCTGTAAGTAGGAAACATCTTGTTTGTTCCAAAAGTGGAAAAAAAAAAAAAAAAGTAAATAGAATTTCCCTGGCTCCCTACTTTCTGTTTCTGGATTTCCTTGCCGAAGAAAGACTTTTGGTTACGATGCCCAAATGGAAGCATGATGCTGGAAGAGCATCTGGAGGACGCGGTCGGTGGTGCAGGATCGGGCCTTCAGCCTTGTTTTATCGTTCTTCTTGGCTGTGATGCAAAATCAATTAAAAGGAGATGCACAAGCATTTCCTTTTATCATACATGCTTTGTGATGCATAACAAGGTTATTTGGAGGGCAGCTTTTAGATAGAAGTGTTTTATGTGTGGGGAATTTTTTTTTTAAGCATAGAGTTGCACTGGAGAAGGTAGAGAGAAGGGCGACCAAAATGATAAAGGGGGATGGAACTGCTCCCCTATGAGGAAAGACTAAAGAGGTTAGGGCTGCTCAGCTTAGAGAAGAGACGGCTGAGGAGGGATATGATAGAGGTCTAGAATGGGTAAATGTGAATCTGTTATTTACACTTTCGGATAATAGAAGGACTAGGGGGCATTCCATGAAGTTAGCAAGTAACACATATAAAACTAATCTGA
This sequence comes from Rhinatrema bivittatum, assembly GCF_901001135.1. Classification (NCBI taxonomy): domain Eukaryota; kingdom Metazoa; phylum Chordata; class Amphibia; order Gymnophiona; family Rhinatrematidae; genus Rhinatrema; species Rhinatrema bivittatum. Next base: position 184,263,451 of record NC_042622.1, on the reverse strand, counting down.
GAAAATTCTTTTTCACTCAACGCACAATAAAGCTCTGGAATTTGTTGCCAGAGGATGTAGTTAGTGCAGTTAGTGTAGCTGGGTTTAAAAAAGGTTTGGATAAGTTCTTGGAGAAGTCTATTAACTGTTATTAATCAAGTTGACTCAGAGAATGGCCTCTGCTACTACTGGTATTAGTAGCATGGGATCTTCTTAGTGTTTCGGTTCTTGTCAGGTTCTTGTAGCCTGGTTGGCCACTGTTAGAAATGGGAAGCTGGGCTTGATGGACCCTTGGTCTGACCCAGCATGGCAATTTCTTATGTTATTATGCAGTCATATACCAAGAACATTTCAATCGTTAAACTGCTGCGTTAATAAACTACTGGTTTTATCCTACTTATACTTTTGGAGGTTTAAATTTCTATGTAGAATCAACATAGGGCCATATATACTGTACATTCTATCCCTCTGTCTCAGTAGATGACAAAACTGGGGAAAACAAATAGTACATTTGTCCCCATTCTGTCAGATCTAAACATAGAAGTGATGGCAGAAAAAGACCTAATGGCCCATCCATCCAAGCTCCCATACTTATCAGTTACTCAGACCGCCAAGGTCAGGGCTCTTGTTGGTTTCTGTTTGTCCAATTTCTTTTTATGCCCTGCTGATGAAGCAGAGAGCAATGTTGGAGTTGCATCAGAAGTGATGTATCAGGCTTTTTGGTTAAGGGTAGTAACTGCCGCATCAAGCAAGTTACCCCCATACTTATTTGTTTTCCCAGACTATACAGTTCAATGTCCTTGTTGGCTTTTTTTTTTTTTGGGGGGGGGGGGGTTTTGTCTGAATCCAATTCCTCTCTTCCCCCTGCAGTTGAAGCAGCGAGCAGTGATGGAGTTGCATCAACACTATGAAGGCTTATTGGTTAAGGGTAGTATCCGCCACACCAGCAAGTTACCCCCATGCCTCTTACTACATTCCCCTCCCCCTTGCCTTTAGGGATCCACAGTGTTTGTCCCATGCCCTTTTGAAATCTTTCACCATTGAACAGGAGCCTGGAGCCTTAAAGGTAAATATGGCAAGTAAGCTGCAGGTATAAAGATCAGAAAACAGGGTCCTGTCCTGTGGCCCAGTGTCGGCACTTTCGTGTTATGCAGGAACCCTTTTTAAACCAGAAGGGGAGTGCTACAGAGATAGCAGTCACAGCTCCAGGGGAGAGACTGCCAGCCGTTGCACAACAGCTGTACATGGCCTTGGAGTGTGGTGTTCCACAGGCTTCTGCTCTTGCCAATGTTTAATATTAAACTTCAGCCACTTGGCGAGGTAATTGGCAAGTTTGATTCCAGCTACCACCTGTATGGGGATGACCTACAATTGTATGTAACTTCTGGGACCTGATTATGATTTGATTATATGTGGACTGAATGACTCTGAAGGCCATAGTAAACTGGATCCAAAAGAATGAGTTAGATATAGATCTAAGTAGATCTGAGGCTCGATGGGGAGGGAAACAAATTTTAGCAAAAAAATACATATTTTTTTGGAATTAAAGCAGATGGCCATTCTTTTCCCTTAAAATATCAGTGGGGTAATTTTTAAGACTGTCTGCAGAAGTGCAGAGTCCACAGGTAAAAAGTACCCACGAAGTGAAAGTATGCATGTACTATCACTTTGAAAATTACCCCAGGAAAAGTACCCCCCCCCCCACACACACACACATTCACACCTAATTTGTGTGGGTGCTTTTTCTCTTGGCAAAAACTACATTGCTCACTTTTGGAAATGCAAAACTATGCCCATAGTTCCAAACTCCACCCCTAGGCCCACATTCCCCCACAGGTAAAAATACCCACATAACACTCTACCAATGTACTTCTACCTGCATATAGAACGGGCAGTCTTCAGAAAGCTCAGTTCCACAGAGATGGTTTCTAAAATTACCCTCTCTCGTTCATAGTTTGGGGATGGTATTGGACATGATGCTTGATAATGGAAAGCTCAGTTAGAGCGCTCTCTAGAAGCGCCTCTTAGTAATTCTGCATGCTATCTGTTGGGTCCACCCATTTTTTAGGTCCTATGATTTAAAAACTGCTGCTCGTTCTTTAGTGCTTTCAGGATTGGGTTGTTGTAATTCACTGTTCATTGAACTTCTTTAAAAAAAAAATTAAATTAAAAAAAGAACATTTATGTGTTATAAGCGATGTGGAATGCCACCACTAGGATGATTGAAGGTTGTATCTGCAGGGGAGGTAATCGCTCCCAGTTCTTAAGCAGCTATGTTGGGTTGTTTGTTGACTGTGTCCAGTTTAAACTATCGGATTTAGCTTTCAAAATGTTGAATGTTATAGGTCTAGACCTTTAGAAACGTAGTCTTCATTGTTTCTTCTAGAACGTTGTATTCCACTAAGAGGGCTCGCCTATGGTACCCCCTTTGCCAGTAATGCAATTAGTTAAGACAAGAATGGACTTTCTTGAGCACGGATCCTAAATTCTGGAATTTGCTGCCAAAGCAAGCCAGGCTTGAAACTTTAGAAGACTTATTAAAAACATGGCTCTTTGGATGGATGGTGAAAATAAACCTGAAAATACAATATCCCAATACAATATCAAAAATTTAAGAGAATGAAAAAAAGTGTTTTTTTATTTAAACTTTTGTTTATAAAAAGACTCCCATTCTATATGGACAAATTAAGTCCATGAGGCATCAGAGTCTGCCACTCAAAAATGAATCGTTTAAGCCTAAAACGATTCATTTTTGAGTGGCAGACTCTGATGCCTCATGGACTTAATTTGTCCATATAGAATGGGAGTCTTTTTTTATAAACAAAAGTTTAAATAAAAAAACACTTTTTTTTCATTCTCTTAATTTTTTATATTTTTGACTGGTTCTGTAATTTTAAATAATTAATACTCAATTAAAACATTTTTTCATTTCACGTAAAAAGCAATCACTGGGTCCTTGGGATATTTAAGGTCCCAGCTGTTTGAGCTCAGCTAGCCTCTGTTTGGGTTCCCACACAATTTGACAAGAGGAAAGCTCTGGTTAGCTCTGTTCTGATAACCTTCTTTATCTTTAATATTTTAACATTTTATGGTAAAATTACTGATGTTTTAAAATAAAAATTTTTTGCAGATATTATTTAAAAATTTGTTATTGCATACAACATCCATTTCTTTACTGTGGGATTTAGTGATTTTGACATGCAGATGTTCTGAGTATGTAATTTGATTAATTTTGTTTTCATGTAGTTACTCTATAAATTTATTGGATTTTATATCCGTTTTTCCATTGTTTTGTGAAAATTCATATGCTAAATTATATACCTCATGATGAAGACTCTTTGGGCGAAACAATAAGGCCTTTCTCGGGGTTTCCTTTGAACATCTGCATCTTTGCTTTCAATGCTGAGCACATCTTGTATGAATCCCGGTATATAAAAATGTTAAATAAAATAAATCTCTTTAGCTAGGTTTATAATGTTGGATCATTTCACTTTTCATGCCGTGGGTTTGTCCTCAGCCACCTTTTGTCGGTTGTTACCATGTGAGCTATGGTATCTTTTGATAGTTTTTGTTGTTTTGTCTGCAGTCATATTTTGTGATTGTATAACTTTTGTGTAAAAAAAAAAAAAAAAAAATTTTGTACAAGTATATATTTTCTGATACTTGTGGGGTTTTTTGTATGATTTATATCATAATTGTTCTTTCCATGTAAAAATCATTTTAGGCTTATTTAAAAAATAAATATTAAAGTTTTACTATTTTGGATACAAAATGGTTCATTAGTGTTATTTTTTTATTTGGTATTTTGTTTACCTGTTGAACACTTTAGAGTTTGATTTTTGCCTCTCTTTTTTTTCATTACTAGTATACATATACTATATAGTAAGAACATAAGACATTGCCATGCTGGGTCAGACCAAGAGTCCATCAAGTCCAGCATCCTGTTTCCAACAGAGGCCAAAACCAGGCCACAAGAACCTGGCAATTACCCAAACGCTAAGAAGATCCCATGCTACTGATGCAATTAATAGCAGTGGCTATTTCCTAAGTAAATTTGAATAATAGCCATTAATGGACGACTTCTCCAAGAACTTATCCAAACCTTTTTTTTAACCCAGCTACACTAACTGCACTAACATCCTCTGGCAACAAATTTCAGAGCTTTATTGTGCGTTGAGTGAAAAAGATTTTCTTCAATTAGTCTTAAATGTGCCACTTGCTAACTTCATGGAATGCCCCCTAGTTCTTCTATTATTCGAAAGTGTAAATAAGAGTCACATCTACTTGTTCTAAGACCTCTCATGATCTTAAAGACCTCTATCATATCCCCCCTCAGCCATCTCTTCTCCAAGCTGAACAGCCCTAACCTCTTCAGCCTTTCCTCATAGGGGAGCTGTTCCATCCCCTTTATCATTTTGGTTGCCCTTCTCTGTACCTTCTCCATCTCAACTATATCTTTTTTTGAGATGCGTCGACCAGAATTGTGCACAGTATTCAAAGTGCGTTCTCACCAAGGAGCGATATAGAGGCATTATCACATTTTCTGTTTTATTAACCATTCCCTTCCTAATAATTCCTAACATTCTGTTTGCTTTTTTGACTGCTGCAGCACACTGAGCCAACGATTTTAAAGTATTATCCACTGTGATGCCTAGATCTTTTTCCTGGGTGGTAGCTTCTAGTATTTTCAGATTTATCTTCTATTAACTTAAAATTATTTGAATACACTGGTGAAGTGTATTCCCAGTGGAGTGTTGAATTGTCCAACGTTATAGGGCCAAAGACACCAGTCCTAGAGACAGCTGGAATAAAGATAAAATACAGGCTGGATTGCCTCTTTTTTTTTTTTTTTTTTCCTTTGCTCTCTCCTCTTAAAGGACAGAATATACAGCTGCACTCCCACTCCGACAGTTCAGCTGCCCCCAGACTGCCAAGCACTGTTGTAAATCTGCTTAATTTCAAATGGGAAAAGGCCTGCCAATAACTCACCCTCTGAACTGTTCAGCTTGGAGTGTTTCATTTTAGAAATTCTACCGAATCTTTTAAAACAGCAGTAGGTGTTAGGAAAACTGTATTGCACTAAGACTCTCTTTTTTTTTTTTCACTTATGCATGCAGTGCATCCCTACCAGACTCACCATGTTGACGTTGCCAAAGAAAAAGCAGATAGGCAATCTGGGCTGTGTCAGCCCTTCCGGTCTCATTGAGTTTTTCTCCGACTGTAGTTGTGACGGAGCCTCAGTAGATTGACTAGTGGAAGAACGGGCAACGTGTGTATGACTGAAGTCTTTATACTTTAATCCAAAACAGATCGCTTCTTTATAAAAGCAAGTGCCCTTAGAGGCCAGTTTTCAACCGTCTGCATAAGTCAGCAAATGCACGCCTAAGGTGGCTCACAGAGAGATTTGCTGGTATTTACTTTCTTTGGTTATATTCCTCCTTTCAAGCCCTTTCAAGGCAGATTAAATACTGGGCCGATGCTAGGTGTTTTTTTTTTTTGTTTTGTTTTTTTTGCTGCCCTGTGCGAACAAGCATTATGCTGCCCCCCCCCCCCCCCCCCCCCACACACGCACTCTTCATTCAGTCTGTTTTGGGCCTGCCAAAAAAAAAAACCCCCCAGCTTCTTCCAGGGACTTAAACTTTTTAAAACTGTCACCCTCTACGCTCTGAGTCTTCACCCACCTCCTCTGGATCCCATTGCTGGGCAAATCTTATACCCTTGCACCCCCCTCCTCCTGCTGTCTCCACATACACAGTCAAAAATTATGCAATTATAATACATTTTACATGAAAAAGAATATTTAAAGTAGTCTTCTGAGGTTAAAAAAAAAAAAAAATCAAGTATTTGCGTGCACTTTGGTGCTAGCCAGAAAACCCTACAAAAAGACACTTGTAACCCATATGACATTAGGGCTACTGTAAAGCGTGTTAGGTGTGGGCTTGACACTCAGAAAGACATGAGTAAATTAGTTAAGATATAATAAACCTCCCGGGGGGCGCTATACCAAGATGGATGCTTAATTGTGGAGCTCCTTCCCTCTCTCCGTCTAAACCAGCACCTTAGTGTTTTTCGATACGATCTCAGTGGTGCCTTTGCTGTAGTTCCACAAATTATATCTCGGGATGGCTATGAAGAAGAGAAAGATGGACTTGAAGCAATTCTCGTTTAGCAAAACATGCCTCTGAGCTAAGTAGTGTGAGGACTGTGACCAGGCCACGATAGGGGCAGGAGACTCCGGAAGCAAAGATCCGGAGGCCTTATCTACTATAACAGCAGCCTGAAGTGGAACATACTGATTTTCCATCTTGATCAGAGCTATGGAAGTGGTTTCTCGAGCTTCTGGCCAATATGCATCAGCACAAATTGGATCTTCTCACCTCTATAATGGAGGTAAAGGAGGATTTAGTGACTATGGAGCATCAAGTGGATGAGCTTGATACCCAAGTCGAGAATCATGGTGCAGCTTTGACCTCCATAAGTGCTCAAAACAAACAACTGGTTAGTGAGATCGCTGTCCTAGCAGTCAAATTAGAAGATCTTGAGAACTGCTCAAGCCAGCGCAATATCCGAATCAGAGGATTACCAGAAACAGGAGTTTTCTGACTGTTGCTACAGCAAGCGCGATTTGTGCTTTTATTCTCGCTAGTAAGGCAGGACCTTTGGGTGGCTCTCCCTGCCCTGAGCAGCCCCTTAAAATAGAGTGGGCCCATAGAGCATTGGGCCCTAAACATGATAATTGACCCAGAGACCTTGTCCTCTGCCTGCACAGCTTTACCCAAAAGTCTGATATTGTTGCAGTGGCCCGGAGAAAAACGGATTGGTGCTGGAGCTGTCATGAAATTGCCATTTACAACGATTTGGTGCCAACCATGCTACAAAAACAGTATGAGCTACAGGAAGTTACCAGCGTACTATGCCAGGAAGGAATCTGCTACCGATGTGCTTTCCCTTTTACTCTACAGTTCCAGTATAAGGGGATCTCCTACCAGATTAGGTCCCTCTCCGAAGCTGCATCGGTCTTTATGCTGTGCCCTTCTCAATCCCACGTTCAGCCCCAATGTCCACGATGTCTGATTCATTTCCAAGATGGCACCGAGCAGGGCAAGGAGGAAGATGATTGCGGCACCATTCTGAAGAGTTGCGCTCAAGTCTGTCGGACCAGGGCTGAGGCTCTAACTATATGCCTTGAGCTCTGCATTTTGTCAATTTTTATTGCATTCTGATGGGTTGCACTGCTTGATTATCGCATAGATACATTTTCAAGGTATTCTGTGCTTTGTGCTTTCTGCACCTTGTTCTGTGGTAAGGGTGTTGGTTGCTATCAGCTTTTTTGCTAGCTAAAATCAGAGGTCTGTGAGTTAGCCCTTTATGGGAAGGGATTCGCTGATTGGTTTAGGTGGATCAGATTTAATTGGGGAGGGACTATGGGGGTTTGGATTGCCTCTTTATGGCTTGCCTATACTATATTATACTTGATCTATGGGATCAGCTTTATTCTTTTGAGTGTAGGTTTACTGGTTTTTTTGTATTTATCTTTGTCGCAGTGCTTTTATTTGTCACAATGACTGCTCGTATACTCTCACTTAATGTCAAGGGTCTTAACTCCCACCGGAAGTGTCATCTTCTTTACCAAGAATTAGTCTCCCAAAAGGTAACTATTGCCTTTTTACAGGAGATGCATCTTTGGAAAAAGATAAGAGTAATTGTTGTCATTCAAAAAGTACCCACACAAATTTCTGTCAGCTAGTGCTAAGGGCACAAGGTACTTAGGTATGGGCATACTTATTTCTTCTCAATTGGCTTTTGAGTTATTTCAGTCTTCAGACCAATAAAAATTTGTTTAGAGGCCGACGTTTTCACTCTAGTGACCTTATGTACCTAATCAGGATCAAGGATCTTTTCTACAGTCCATTAGGGAGCTTTTGGACTCCTATGGGGAAGTTTTATAATTGTGGGTGGGGACTTTAATTTCACCCTTTGCCCCAATTTGGATAATTCACTTCCCGCAAGTATCTCCTTGCAAAGGCCATGGCAGCTTCTGCCATCTGTTGTATTTGACTGGAGCTTTACTGATATCTGGAGGCAGAGATTCCCCACATCTCGTACTTATACCTTTTATTCCTGTCCACATGCAACTTATTCCTGTTTCAGTTATTTTTTAGTTGATAAACTCTTGCTACCTCAGGTGTCCACGGTGGGGATTAGTCTCATTACTTGGTCATATCACGCCCCTGTGTGGCTAGATCTAAACCTCCGTGATTTGGATAGTGGGCAGCATTATTGGCACCTGAATGAAACCTTACTTAAAGATGACACTTTTGTTAAAATTCTGGTGGATCACTTAAATGAATATTTTCAGTTAAACTCTGTTCTCTGTTACCCAGGGTATAGTCTGGGAATGCTCCAAGGCTGTGGCTGGAGGCTTACTTATTTCTAAGGCGCACTCATGCAAAAGAGAGAGGGAAAAGAAAAGGTCCACCTTGTTAGCTAAGATAGAACATTTGGCTTATCAGTACAGGAGCACCCAGTCCAATACTATTTACCATTGGCTTCAAGGAGCCAGGACTGAGCTACAGCGGCTTTATGATCAGCTAGCACATCACTTGGACCTGATCACATAGGCCTATTATGAAGGAGGGAATAAAACAGCACATTATGTAGACTGGCAATTAAAAGCTCAAATTGCTCAAGGCTCCATTACCAAAATTAAAAACACACAGGGAAAGGTACACATTGCAATGGCTGAAATTTGGGGATGTTTTACTGAGTTTTATGCCTCTTTACAGTAGGGGATACAGCTATCAGCGATGCTGATATTGATGGCTATCTTCACGCTTTTCCTGCCTTCACTTATCCATGAACAGCAGCAGTATATAGGTAGCCTGATTACCACACATGAAATCTTACAGGTTATAAAGATGTTCAAGCCTGATAAATCTCCAGACCTGGATGGTTCTTCCAGTAGTTATTGTAAGCTCTCCTGTATTCTCATGGTACCTTTAACTGATATGTTTAACTTTTATTCAGGCAGGTGGTTCCTTTCCTGAACATTACAATGTGACTGGGATCTCTGTTATAGCCAAACTGGGCAGGGATCCCTCTCTCTGTGGGTCTTATAGGCTATTTTCACTAATTGCTTTGGATCTGAAGGTACTGGCTAGAGCGTTAGCATTGCGGTTGAATAGATTCTTACCGGTGTTTGTTCAATCTGACCAACTGGCTTTGTCCCACAGTGTGTAGTTGTGGACAAAGTACGTAAAATCATCGATCTCATGTTGAGTAAGGAAACTATATGAGCTCCCTAAGGCTAAAGTTAAAATAAACGGAGGTTATGGGAATGGTTTTGACACATGCAGAGGGATCAGGCAGGTTTGTCCCTTTTCCACGTTGTTTGCATTGTTTTTGGAGCCTTTTGCCGTAAGGGTTCAAGCATCACCTAAAATAAAGGGGGTTAGTCTGGGCAAGTCACAATTTCATTATTTGCAGATGATATTATGTTTACCCTGACGGACCCATGCTCTTTTTTTTTTTTTTTTTTAAGAGGGTTTTGAAACTGAAATTGTCGTTTAGCAAAGTTTCTGGCTTCAAGGTAAATCTTGATAAATCTTAACTCATAAACATTAACTTACCAGCCATAGAGATGCCTTCTATTTAAAAGCGTTTCCTGTTTCAGTGGGCTAAAACATCCCTTAAGTACTTGGGAGTCTTTTTAGGTGCCCGTACCTCAGACCCGTTTAGCTTCAACTATATTCCTTTATTGAAAGCCATAGACAAGGACCTAGAGAAGTGGCAGAGAGGCACTTTCTCTTGGCTTTGTCGCATCGCTATAATTAAGATGAATGTGCTGCCATGGCTATTATATTTTTCTACCCTACCAGTTTTTTTTTTTATTTGCTGCACTCCTCCGCCTATGGCAGAAAAAAATCTTTGATTTTATTTGGAGGCAATGCCCTCCGAGGGTTGCACGTCTGGTTCTTTTTCAACCCAAAGCACGGGGTGGCCTTGGAGTTCCTAATTTGTCCTGATATTGCACTGCTTCCCAGCTTAGAGTACTCATAGACTTAAGCAGATTTACATCTGGGAAGCAGTGGACGGCTATAGAAGAGGAGATCCTTGGAGAGATGCTGCTTTGCCATGGCAACCTCGATCATTTTGGCGTCCGTTGTATATCTTTCACCCTCCGCACCACATTACGGTTTTGGGTGCAATGGAAAGCTAAATTGGAGGGTGACTGTCTATTTTTACCAATCGTCCCTTTTCCATAATATACACTATCCAGCAGGATTTCAGACTAACATATAATACCTGGAAAGCTGCTGGGATCACCACTATTGGGCATTTAATCAGGCACGGTAGGTTTCCACAAGGGAATCCTTGGCTAGTAAACTATCATCTTGGGTATGTTGATTTTTTTGGTCTTTGCTCAGGTTCAGCATTTTATAGGGTCCCTGCAGCAATCAAACATTCTGAGAGGGTGTAAATCTATACTTGAAAACTTTTGTGCTCAGGCTGACACTATTCAGAACAATGTGTCCAAAATTTGTGTTACTTAATGGACGGGAGTTAGAACCTTTTCTGCATACCATGAGATGGGATATGGATCTAAGGCAGCCTCTCAGTTCAAGGGATTGGGAAACTGTTTATACTAATGCCAGTAAGTGCTCTATTTCGGCCCAGGTGCAAGAGAATTGTTTTAAGCAGTTATATCTATGGTACATCACCCCAGTTAAGTTACACAGATTATATCCCAATCAGTCAGATTTGTGCTGACGTAAATGTGGATTGGTGGGGACTCTTTCACATCTGGTGGCAGTGTGATTTTTATTTATTTATTTATTTAGGGTTTTTATATACCGGCATTCGAGAACGCAGTCCCATCATGCTGGTTCACATTAAAACAAGTGTGCATCGTAAACAAAACTAAAACAATGGTGCGGAAAAAGGCAGTTACAAATAACAGGGAGATTAGAACTTGGCAGAGAGAGAAGAGAAAGGACAGGTTATTAATTCAAACATGTAACGATAGTGTAAAATAATATAAAATTCAAACAAGAAGGTTAGTCATGGTGTATGTGAAGGTAAGGATTGGCGTGGAAGGTAGATCAGTTTGAGTCCGGGAATGCTTGTGTGAATATCCATGTCTTTAGTCTTTTTTTGAAGGTTGAGATGCATGTTTCAAGTCTGAGGTTTGAAGGGATAGAGTTCCATAACGGTGGAATGGCTGTAGAGAATGCCCGATCTCTTAGTGTGATGTGTCTGGTAGATTTGGACGGTGGTACCTGTAGCGATCCTTTGTATGCATCTCTTGTTGGTCTTGTTGAATTATGTAGTTGGAGAGGGATCTGTATGTCGATGGGAGCCAGTAGGTGGATATTTTTGTATGTGGTAAGGATGGCCTTGTAAATAATTCTAAAGTGTATAGGTAACCAATGGAGGCTCTTTAGGATGGGGGTTATGTGATCCCTTCTCCTGGAGTTTGTCAGTATTCGTGCAGCTGTATTTTGTACCATCTGAAGTGGTTTAGTATAAGAAGCGGGAAGACCAAGTAGGATGGTGTTACAATAGTCTAATTTTGAAAAAATGATTGCTTGCAGGATGGTTCTGAAATCTTGGGCATGGAAAAGAGGTCTAATTCTTTTCAGCACCTGTAGTTGGTAGAAACAGTCTTTGGTTGTTTTGTTAATGGTGGCTTTGAAATTCAGGCGATTGTCAATTAGGACTCCTAGGTCTCTCACTTGTGTGATTGTTGGTGTGTCTTGTGTTGGTGAAAAGGTGCTGTTCTCAGAGGTGATGAGCAGGAGTTCAGTTTTGCCGGAATTTAGTACCAGGTTTAGGCTGGTGAGGAGGAGTTGAATTTTTTGAAGGCATGTGTTCCAGAAAGTCAGCGTTTTTGCAAGGGAATCCTTAATGGGGATCAGAACCTGGATATCATCAGCGTACAGGAAATGTTTGAGGTTGAGGTCGGTAAGAAGTTGGCATAATGGTATGAGGTAAATATTAAATAGAGTAGGAGACAGGGAAGAGCCCTGTGGGACTCCTATTGATGAAGTGTGTTGTGAGGATTCTTTGTTCTGTAATTTGACCTTGTATCTTCTGTTGCTGAGAAATGATATGAACCAGGAGAGTGCTGTGCCTGTGATACCCAAGGAGGCTAGCTGGTTGATGAGCAGGGAATGGTTAACGGTGTCAAAGGCTGACGAAAGGTCCAGTAGGATCAGTAGGAAGGCTTGTCCTTTATCAAGGCCCAGGATGAGGTAATCTGTTAAGGAGATGAGGAGGGACTCCGTGCTAAGTGTTTTGCGGAATCCGTATTGTGATGGGAATAGGAGGTTGTTTTCTTCTATGTAGTTTGAGAGTCGGGTGTTCACCAATTTCTCCATGATCTTGGCTATGAAGGGGAGGTTGGCGATCGGTCGGTAGTTGTTTGGGTCATTAGGATCTAGGTTTGGTTTCTTGAGTAGAGGTTTGAGTGAGGCCAATTTGAGGTCATCTGGGTAAGATCCTTGAGTTATTGAGCAATTTATTATGTCTGACAGGGATTTTGAGATAGAGTCTGGAATTGATAGGAGCAGTTTCGAAGGGATGTGATCTGATGGGTGAGAGGATGGTTTCATTTTCCGTAGAGTATCTTGGATCTCGATGGAGGAGGTGAGTTCCAGTTCAGCTAAGCGGGTATTGTTGACGGTGGTCTGAGGTGAGGTTGATGTAGAGACGGTGTTAGGGGGAAGCTGCGTTAGAAGTTTGCTGATTTTATTGTTGAAAAATATTGCTAGTTCTTCCGCTTTGGATTTAGCTTGGTTGAGAGCGATTTCTGGAGGGCTTGTTTGTGTAAGGTTAGAGACGTAGTTAAAGAGGGCTTTAGCATCAAAGACTAGGTGGTGGATCTTGGATGCGTAGTAGTTCCTCTTGGATTTTAAAGTATTGGATTTATATTGGTGAAGAGTAGATTTATAGGTAGATAGGGTGATGGTGCATGGGTTTTTGCGCCATTTAGCTTCTTTTTGTCTTAGCATTCGTTTAAGCTTTTTTAGCTCTGGTGTAAACCACGGTTGCCTTTTGGATGAATTGGGGTGTGGTTTTTTTGTTGTTTTTTTGTTGTGATAGAATTGCTCCTTTTTGGAAGGAGGTAATTGACTGGCTGGGCAAACTGTTGGGTGTGGGTATTACATGTGAGGCCGGGGCCTGTCTTCTAAACTTGACAATCCCTGGATTGAATAAACACCGGCAACGTTTCTGTTTCCAGGTTTTTATAGCAGCCCGCAGCTTAGTCGCTATTGGCTGGAAACAGGAAGGAAAGCCTTCTTTTCAAAGGGTTTTGGATAGATTACTTACATACTGTCGATTGGCTTCCATAACCGCTATGCGGAACAATCGTATGGCTTCCTTTCATGCTGTATGGAAACTTTTTCTTGATTTTTCCGCATGAGATCTCATTAACTTCTCCATGGGACAGACTCATTCCTCTTCACATTTGTAGCTCTCTCAAACCTGTGGCTATGTTATTGAATTTCCTGTTATTTTTATACCCAGTATTTAGATTCTGATCTTGATATTTGAATGCTGATATTGTGTGTATATATATTTATTATATATTTATTCCATGTTTGGAGGCCTTTGTGAAGTTATATGCTAACTTGTCATGAACTCCTTGGGGGAGGGTGGGGGGCTTGAGTGGGTTACAGTGATAATTCCCTTGTATTTTGATCACTGTTCCTTTTAAGGAAGCTGTCTGTATTTGTTCCTATCACTGTATTATTTTTCTTTGTAATCAATAAAAATTCTAATTTCAAAATAAAAAAAATATAATAAACCTCCCATACCAAAATAGTACTAACTGCCAGCACTTAAAGTAATAGCCTTATACCAGGCCCTAAAACACCAATGCACCTCCTATTTGGAAAATAGAAGAAACTAATTTGCTATAGATTCCTAAACGCTAGCAGAATACCTCTCCTCGATCACACATGGACCCTCACCAAATATAGGAAAAAGAAACCATAAAGTATAAATAGAAACATGCAGGCAAAAACTGAATAAGAAAACTGCAACAAGCCAAACTCTATACAGTGCAACAATGGAAAAACAGAAACCATCACCAATCCTCAGAATACTAATTGAAGGCTTGTTTAAAAAGCCATGTTTAATGTCTATTATTTTTACCTTTTTTAATTTTGCTCATATTATACTTTTATTTTATTTTATTTTTATATGCTAAGAATTTTATGCACTTTCATTTTATTTCTTGATATTTAAAAACATTTATTATTCAATGATTTTTACAGGTCATGATGACAAATGACCTATTATGTCGTTATAGATGTTTGCACTAGAATTTTATGATGTTTTATTATTTTATGCTGACTTACATTGATGATTTGATCTCTGTACTGTTTTTATTATATGCTTGTTTTATTTTTATATTTATCTTGTCATGTAAACCAATGTGATATATATTTGAACGTCGGTATATAAAAATAAAATCAAGAAATATAATAAATACATTAATCATAGTATAAACATACTAATAAAATATTTCAGAACAGCTGGTGAATGGAAGATCTAATTAAAAACTCATAAACAATATATTTTAAATTTCTCAAATACCAATAAAATATTTCAAAACAGCAGATATATCAAATAGCATCCAAAAGTTAAAACTAAGGATAAAATAATTCAATCTCTCCATACCTGGAAACTTTTGATTTCCAGTTACTCTGAGATTGTTGTGGATTAATGAGAGAGGAATGCATAAACTTTCTCCTTCTCTTTCTCTCTTTCTCATAGATATATATCTATACACACACATGGATACATATGCTGTCTCCCTTATATCCACATGTTCTCTTACATACACATGTTCAATTCTCATGCTTCCTCACACACATTCTTAAACACATGCTCACAGATGCTCCCTTCTATATATACATGTTACCTCTTGCATACACATAGAAACATAGAAACGAGCAGAAAAAGGACCAAACTGTCCATCCAGCCTTCCCAGAAAGTCTATGGTAGCATTAGACGCTCCATACAGGTCTCCCCATAATGGTAGCATCTGCCACACCATAAAAGTCATCCCATACTTAGTTTCCCAAACCGTCAAAGTAAATGCCCTTGTTTGGTTGCTGTCTGAGTCCAATTCCCCATTACCTCTTGCCGTTGAAGCAGAGAGAAATAATGGAGTTGCATCAATAGTATGAAGGCTTATTGGTTAAGGGTAATAACCACAACACCAGCAAGTTATCCCCATGCACTCTCTTCCTCATCTCCATCTAACCTTTAGGGATCCACAGTGTTTTTATCCCAAGCCCCTTTGAAATTTTTCACCATTTTTGTCTTCACCACCACCTCTGGACGTGCATTCCAAGCATGTACCACCCTTTTCGTGAAGAAATATTTCCTGATGTTGGTTGAGTCGTCCTCCCTGGAATTTCAATTTGTGATCCCTAGTTTTACCTACTTTTTTTTTCGAACGGAGAAGGTTTGTCAATTGTGCATCATTAAAACCTTTCAGGTATCTGAAGGTCTGTATCATATCTTCTCTACATCTCATCTCCTTGAGGGTATGCATATTTAGGACCTTCAACCTCTCCTCATAAGTAATTTGATGGAGGATCCCCCCCCACCACCAATTTTGTCGCCCTTCTCTGGACTGCCTCCATCATGTCTTTGTCCCTTTTGAGATACAGGCACCAGTACTGAACACAGTACTCCAGGTGTGGCCTCACCAAGAACCTGTACAAGGGGATTATCACTTCCTTTTTCTTACTGGTTATTTCTCTTTCTATGGAGCCCAGCATTCTTCTGGCTTTAGCTATCACCTTGTCACATTGCTTCGCTGTCTTCACTAGACACTATCACCCCAAGGTCCCTCTCTTCTCCGTACACAACAGCCCTTCACCCCCCATCACATACAACTCTTTTGGATTACCATACCCCAAATGCATGACTCTGCACTTCTTGGCATTGAATCCCAGCTGCCATATCTTTGACCACTCTTCAAGCTTCCTTAAATCACTTCTCATTCTCTCCGCTCCTTCCAACATGTCCACTCTTTTGCAGATCTTAGTATCATCCACAAAAAGACAAAGGTTACCTTCTATCCGTTCCGCAATGTCGCACACAAAGTTATTAAACACACACAAGGTCCCTCTCTTTCTCATGTATACATGCTCAGACACACACACAAAAAGAACACCCTATGCTTCAATACCTCAACCTTTCCTGATTATAAATTGAAGAATTTACTGCTCAAAGAGAAATTAGACCTCTTTTTCCATCATCCCTAGAGCTTGCCATCTGTCTAAGTGCTCCCTCTCTCACACATATGCGGCATCCACACACACACACACACACACTCTGCTTCTGCTCAGACACACACACACACACACATGCTCAGTGACAAAAAGGTTTCCTCCTCATGCATACACTAAGGCCTCTCCTAGTAGCCCCGACTCTCCACCTCTGCCATGGAGCAGATTGGAGCTGCCTCATGCTTGTTTTTTCCTTCTAGCAGGTTAGGAACCATGTGGTCCTGTAGCTTCTCATCTTCACCTCATGACTCTATAACTCATCTTCACCGCCCGGCAGGATGGGTATCACTGTGCGGCCCTATGGCTCCTCCCCTTCTTCCCTGCACAGCCCTGAAAATCTCTCATCTTTGCGTAGTGGGTTGCGGACTGCCGTGCAGCCCTATGACTCCATCTCTTCACCACAAAACCCTCCAGCTCCTCCTCAATTTTGCCGCGTGGTGGCTTGGGAACCGCCGCGTGGTCCTGCAACCCTCCTCTTCACTGCTGTGGCCCTGCAGCAGCGCCAGCAGCTCACGCGCCGCTCTGTGAAAGTGCACAGCTTGCACAGTGGGTTGCGCCGGCCCTGATTATATACAAGTACTGTAGGTATGTCCCTTGTCCCCAGAGGGCTTAGTCATAAGAGGATAACTTTCAAACAGCTGCACACGGTGGCATGTACGCGTGCATGTGGCCGTACAAACATTTTCTATAGTGTACTATAACACATGCTTCTCTACCCCCGCAATATTTGCACATACTTATGCAATGCACTGAATGCGTGTACTTTGCTCACCTGTTTTAAAAGAAATACATACCTGCATATATTAAACGTGTGAACGTAAAGTAGGATTTGCCTGCGTAAGATGGGGTATTTTTAAAAGATGAGCGTGTCAATGAAATTTCGAGTTTCAGCAATTAGTTCACTAGTTTGCCCCGTCCTTCTGCAGCTTATTGAGACCCCTCCTGGTTTTTCAGCTTGAACACTCCCCAGTTTACCCAGACCTCCTACCCAGTCAGTTCTACACAATAAACACATTTAATATCACTTCTGCTAGATAATTAGCAGGTGTAAAAATATACAAGTAAGTTAGAAAAATGTCCCTTTTTAAAATTTACATGTGTGACTGTTGACCCTGCTTGGGAGCGCCCCATTTTTACTGACGTATGTGTGCATGCGAAAGAGAACATACTCGTGTATTTTGGACTAATATAAAATATGCAAGTAGAGGCTACACCTGTAGCGTTTTGAAAATTCATCTTTAAGGAGGTAACTTTTGAAAGGATTGGCACAGGTAAATGGGCTTTTGAAATTTGCTGCAATATATGCTACTTTATATGTGCAAATCCTTTTGAAAACGACCTCTTTGTAGCCGAGCCAATGGGGGCTGAAGTGACTTGCCCAAAGTCACAAGGCGCAGCAGTGGGATTTGAGCTCTGGCTTCCCTGCTTTATAGCCTGCAGTTCTAACCATTAGGCCAATTCTCCACTGCAGGAGCTGCACAGTTTATAAAATACTGAGTTATTTGTGTCCCAAAAGGACATGCGTATGTTTCAATTTGCACATATAGTATATTTGTAATGCAGGAAAATGTATATTTTCTTGACTCCATTTTATAAGATGTGCATACATGTTACATGCTTAATTATAATGTATGTGTGCAATAACCCTGAGTGATACTTGGAGGCATATATGTTTTAAAGAATGTGCATACTTCGCTTCTGAAAATACTTATTTGTTCAATTAGTTTGCAAACATCTTCACCGGTTCACCCAGATCCTCCAGCACTTCACCCAGGTTTCTTCCTCCCCTCCCCTACCACTTAAGCCAGACCTCCTTACCCAAAAACTGCAGACAAGACAAGTCCAGCTTCACTTCTGCAACTTATTAGCAGTTATAAGAGAGTGCGGACAAGCTGGGTATCGAAGGGGCAAATATTGCTTACAGAATAGCAATATGTGCATGAACTTCTGAGCCATGCCCTTTTTATTTTTTCATGCTAACATTTAAACGTGGCACTGCATTACACGTTCATGCCCTGTTTCCAACTAGTGCATATATGTATGCAAACAGCGGCGTACTAAGGGGGGAGATGAGGGGGGCGGTCCGCCCTGGGTGACAACAGGTGGAGGAGTGACTTTGCAGCCAGCAGGAAGGTCCCATGGTGGTGAAGAGAAGTGATGATTTGCTGACTAGATTCCCACTCTCTGCCAGCAAAAGCGAGGTCCTGCAGAAGAAGAGGCCAGCAGTAGATGAAGGGGCCCTGTAGTGCCACTGGCGTTTCCCCAGAGTCAGCGGCAGAAGAGGCCCAACTATGCAGCTAGTGGCCGAAGAAGAGCTCAAATGTGTGTGAGAGAGTGAGAGATTGGCCCTGTGAGAGGGGGTGTCTGTGTGAGTGTGACTATGGGGGGGGGGGGGTGAGTGTATATAAGTGTGTGCCTGTGTATGTATATGTATGTATATGTTTGTATATATATGTATATGAGAGGGTAAGTATGTGCGAGGGTGCTGGGGTGGGGGTGAGACAAAGGAAGTGAGAGTGAGAGATAGAGGAAGCGGGGGGGGGGGGGTGCGTGAGAGAGAGGAAACGTGGCTCACACCCACACACACTTAAGCTCGTCTGTCTCTCACCAAGCATGTATGTGTGTGAGAGATAAAGGGATCATATTTTGTTTGTCATGGACTGGGGGTTACACACACAATCTCAGTGACTGATATGGAGAGAGGGAGATCTTTTAAAATTCTTATTAGTTCTAATTACTGGGTGTTATTTGATTTCTGCTATTCTAAAATATTTTATCAATGTTTAGGAAATTTTTAAAAAATCATAAAGGAACTTCTAATTAAATATTCTATTCATCAGCTGTTTTGAAATGTATATTTTTTAGTATGGTTTTACTATTCTGATTGATTTATATTTCTTGATTGTATTGTTTTGAGACATAGTGATTTTTCTGCTTTTCCATTGTTGCACTGCATACAGAATCTGGCTTGTGGTTTCCAGTTAAGTTTTTGTCAGCATGTGTGTTAGAGGAAGCGTGTGTGTGTGTTAGCGTGTGAGAGACAGATGGAAGTGTGTGTCTGTGAGAGAGGTACAGAGAGTCTCTCTCTCGCTCTCTCTCTCTCACACACCCACCCATCCTCTGTCTCTCACCTAGTGTGTATGCGAGCCCTCAGTATACAACAATCTTAGGATGACTGATATGGAGAGCAGGAGATTTTTAAAATCCTTATTAGTTTTAATTAATTAATTAATTTTAATTAATTCAAGTCCTACTGTAGCTCCTTGTGACCTTGGGCAAGTCACTTTACCCTCCATTGCCTCAGGTACAAACTTACAGGCCGATACAGTAAGGGCACGTAAGAAAAAGTGCGGCAGTGCTGGGCGCCCGCTCGTTTGCCGCATGCACAGTTCGGATCACATACCGCTCGATACAGTATTTAAATGGCATGCAAATGCAAGCCGCATCCATGAAGCGCAATCCATTTTACTGTATAGAGCGCTATACAGCGCCTATACAGTATCCTGGGTGTGCTGGTACCTGTCATTTCAAATGACATTTGAAATGACAGGTACCAGAAAGTGGATGGTTCTCCTATGCTCGGGCATCGGGGAATGCCAGTCCTATCTCCCCCCCGAAGCAAGGCGCATGGCGAAAATCGACTCAACATGTTATTAAAGCAAATAGAAATTGTAACAAAAGTAAATTTACTGCAAGCTTCCAGCAGCCCCAGTCCTCTCTCCCCTCCTCCCGAGGCTCCCACCACGGCTCCCCTACCTCCCGGGGCAGCCGGCGGCGAAAGCGGCTTTCAGCAGCCCTGCCGGCGAAGGTGCATGAACACACATCCAATTTGGGCGCTCAAGCAGCGAAGGCGCATGAGCGCACGTCGTGACCTGAGTGCCCGGATGGATGTCCGAGGTCACGGCGTGCGCTCATGCGCCTTTGCTGCTTGAGCGCCCAAATTGGATGTACGTTCATGCACCTTCGCCGGCAGGGCTGCTGGAAGCCACTTTCGCCGCCGGCTGCCCCCAGGAGGCAGGGGAGCCGCGGTGGGCGCCTCGGGAGGAGGGGAGAGAGGACTGGGGCTGCTGGAAGCTTGCAGTAAGCTTACTTTTGTTACAATTTCTATTTGCTTTAATAACATGTCGAGTCTATTTTCGCCCTGCGCCTTGCTTCGGGGGGGGGAGGGAGAGGACTGGCAATCCCCGATGCCCGAGCGTAGGAGAACAAGGCCACACCATGTTACTCGCTTGCTCCAACCCACCCACTTATTTGACCAGAGCCTGCCTATTGCTGTCACATCCCTCTAACACCAGGGTCAGGGTAGGCGGTAAATTAGCAGGTTAAAGACGCGGCAAAACAGTTGGTTAAAAAGGCGATAATCGGGTCGCATGTTACTGTATGGGAGGGGAATTGCTAATCTGATCGTTTACATATGATATACATGCCGCGGGCGGAAGGGGATACGCGTCGATTTAAAGAAGCAGTAAAGATTGGTAAAAACGGATAGTGAATCGAGGGTTAGACTTGCGCGGCCAAATTGTGGGTAGAAAGCGGGTTAGAAACAGGGTAGCCGCGCTTTACTGTATCGGCCTGTTAGATTGTGAACCGTCTGGGGATAGGGAAATACCTACAGTACCTGAATGTAATCCACTTTGAAGTGCTGAAAAAAGCGCAAAAAGCGGAATATAAATATTAATTAAAAAAAAATAATAATTGGTTGTTTGTCTGCTGTTTTGAAATATTTTATCGCTGTTTAGAAAATTTTAAAATTATATGTTTGGAGGTGTCAAAGGAAGTATCTGTCCTGGGTGCCAAATACTTCAGGTACACCACGGTGTGCACAAGCTACTTACTCGTGGAGATGCTGGGCTTTTTTTTCATGCATAGAAACCATTTGAAAATTAACCATTGTATATGTAGAGCAGCTAATGCTTTTCTTAGGGCTGCCCGGAGTGAGATTTGACGACATGTACCCTTAAATGCATCTGTTGCACCAACCGAGATGCAACCAGTTTAAGAAGTTCGGATTCTGATATCTGGGATTATGAGTTAGAGTGTAAATATGCCCTAATATCAGCCTGAGAATGTGATCCTGCCTTATAAAGAGATGAGTAATACTGATGGAAAATAGCACACAAATCTTTGCTAGAATTCACCTCGCGACCAGAAGGATGCTTCATAGAATCTATATATTTAGACACCCCACGCAATTCCTAGTAAGCTTTGCAAGTATCTTACTTGCCTTTATTTTATTTATTTTTATTTATTTTATTTAAACATTTGTATACCGTATATCAAAATTTATATGTGGTTTAACATAAGTACATTCACAATAAGCTCATCAGACAAAACACTAAAATAAAAAATAAGGAAACATAATAAAAATATTATCAACAAAATAAAAAATGTTAAAACCAAAAAAAAACCTAGCTCACTGATCTAACAAATTACTCAGCTGCATTAAACTAAATACTGGACTATCTTAACTCTCTTAGCTATTCAGCTTAATCTTTCTATAGTAATGCACCAATGTATGCCTGAGAGTATAATTGAGCCTTAAGATGTTTTCTAAATCTTAATAACGATACTTCCTCTTTTAAATCAAGGGGCAGGGAGTTCCATAACACTGGACCCTGCACCAAAAAGAGCCTCTTCCTGATCTCAGTAAGTCAAATACATTTGGGTGATGGTACAATCAAAAGATGTTGATATGAAGACCTCAGACAACAAGACGATGGATAAGATTTTAATATTACATTCAGATTAGGAGAAGCTAATTCATTAATAGCCTTGAACACTAGCACAGTGATTTTGGAAATAATCCTCCACTTGATTGCCAAAAAATGTAAAACTCAATGATGGAGTTTTGTATTTGTTCCCTCAATCTTACTCCTGTAATAACCCTAGCCGCAGAGTTTTGTATCATTTGTAGGGCTTTCAATGATTTTGGTAGTAATCCTAAATACAAGGAGTTGCAATAGTCAAGTGGAGATAGAACTATGGCCTGTATAATTGTTCTTAGATCTGCCTGGCTTAAGAATGGTTGAGTCTCCATAACAAATGCAACTTGAAATAAGATGATTTAATGACCTTGGCAATTTGTGGCTTTATTGATAAAGTTGTATCCATAATAAATCCTAAATTTCTGGCTTCTGTTACTATAGGAAGTTGTTGATCGTCTAGTGTCAGAAATTTTGGCAATTTAGGATCAAAAGATCTAGACAACTACAGCGCCATTCGATGTTGTTCAAGCCGCTTCAGCTTGGCATTTGGTCCCTCCCGACGCTGTTGATTTGTGCTTGTGATGAAGACTTAAGTGCTTGTTCAAATTTGTGAAATAAATTTCGTCTTCACTAATTGAAAAAACGCTGTTGTGGACTCTTTTGATCGGGCAAACTTCCTTTGCTATTTTGGACTGTATATTCTTACCCATAATCATGCGTGTGTATCCTGCTTTTAAAAATTCCCCAGCCTAGACCACAACCCCAAATGAATGAGACATAAAAGAAAAAAAAAAATCAGAGCAGCAGACACTACCCCCACCTCTCTGTGGTGAAATTTTCACCCTCCCAGAACCACCTAGAGAAATCTCTGCACGCCCTGTGACTTTCAGGGGCTCAGAGGATCATTTAGTCAGTCATCGTGGGGGTGGGGCACGAAGCTCTTTCCCAACTTTTAACAGATTGTTGGCGAGTGATGCTGTGATATCGCCCAGGCAAAACTCCGCTGCGCTATGGCAACTTCCTGAGAATTCATCGTGGCTTATGTTCATAAAGCTGTCATTCTGCATGCACCACTTCCAGCGAGCAGCAGAATCTGAGACTAAAGCACCCAAAGTTTGCTCCCAGGAGCGCATAGCAGAAGATTTGCTGTGCGACGCATTCACTGTTAAGAACAAAAATGCCACGAATCCCCGCCCTTGAGCCATTTTTTTTTTTTTTTTTGACCTGACAGTTTCCTCCTATTTTTCCTTTTGGGTTTCCAGCTCTGTCAGAGCCGGGGTACCTTGACCCTTCATTCACAACTACCCAGGGATTCTTTTCCCCTCTTTATATTCCACTCCCAGCTTACTTTAGTGCAGACATTGCAGTGATGGGCCTCGGATGGGGCAGGGACCATGCGCCAGGGCTGCTTCTGCAACCCCTATCATCTGAGCACTGGCTACATAGCATCTCTGGCCAGATGACCTAGGGAGCAGAAACCCTGAGCCAGGAATCAAACCCAGGACCTTCCCAATGGCTGCTCACTGAGCCACCCGACCAGCTCCTGGGGCTGTTTAAAGATTATTCTGCTTGAGGGGCATGGGGGGGAGGCGTTAATATGTAATGTATTTCTAGGCGTGTAACTTAATAGCTGTTGTATGGCATCGTGTCCAGAATGTCTCAGCCCTCAGTCCAACCTGTTTAGTAGTAAGACTCTACCTTACTGTTCAGCCTTTTAATTGGCCAAAACACTTTCCTTGTTTTTCCTCTGTAAAAATGAAAGAAAAGAAGCTGTAGGCATTTGTTCTAAATGGACCAACGCAACCACATTGCAGTAAGAAATGCATCTTTCTGCTCACAATCAATAACGTCTTTTCTCGTGCCTTTGGATATCACTGTTTTGTTTAAGAATATTCAGAGACAGCTTCATATTCCATGAGCTGGTGCATGACAACCCTTCTTGCTCCCACTCACCCATCCTCTCTTCTTCGTCAAAAATAAAATGTACTTTTTGCAGTGGTGCCCATGACAAATGTTAAATATACCTCATTTTAAGAATTTTTCCTTTCAAGCGACTCAAAATAGAACATTTTCAACAGGCCTAGTAATGCGAGATGCTCTAGATATTTTATAAAGGAAGAGGAATTGAAGGTTTTAGGAAACTGAAAGCTAGTTTTTTTAAGCAGGTTTATGATGCATGAATTTGTATTGTGCAGTGTTGTGGTTTTGCTTTTTTTATTGTGATTGCTATCTGTGTTCTCTGCACAGATCAGCTTGTTGAATGATGCAGACTCTAAATGCAATAAACAAAACAGTACCTACCAATACAGGTATGATCAGCTTCTATGGCCAGGGCCAGTGCTGGTTTTTTGTTTGTTTTTTTTGCTTGGCCCCCGATTAATTCTACTCTAGGCAAACATTCAGCCTTGCACCATGCCCCCCCCCCCTCACACCCACACACACTCCCACACCCTTTACAGACACACACAATTAGATTATGCATTTGTAACACATTTTATATGAAAAAGAACATGCAAAAGTAAAGTATTCTAGGCAAAAATATCACAACATGCATATTATTTCTACATGCACTGCTGTGGTGCCAACCAGAAAACTGCAAAAAAGACACTTGGAACTCCTATGGAGTTAAACTTTTTGTAGTGTGTGTTGGGTGTGGGCTTGGCCCTCAGAAAGCCATGAATAAACAGAATTAACATTACAATATAGCAAACCTCTTATATTAAAAGAACCCTAACAATCTTATCTATGAAAATGCAACACTGCAGACATTACACCAGGACTAGAACACCAATAAAACTCTTATTAGGAAACCAGGCTGCTATAGATCCCTACACAGAAATTACATGCCAGCAAAAAAATACCTCACCTCTGTCGCATATGCAGAGCACATGAGCCAATACAGGTGGGCAGTGGAGTGCCTCAGGGATCTGTATTGGGACCCTTACTTTTCAATATATTTATAAATGATCTGGAAAGGAATACGACGAGTGAGGTTATCAAATTTGTGGATGATACAAAATTATTCAGAGTAGTTAAATTACAAGCAGACTGTGATACATTACAGGAGGACCTTGCAAGACTGGAAGATTGGGCATCCAAATGGCAGATGAAATTAAATGTGGACAAGTGCAAGGTGTTGCATATAGGGAAAAATAACCCTTGCTGTAGTTACACGATGTTAGGTTCCATATTAGGAGCTACCACCCAGGAAAAAGATCTAGGCATCATAGTGGATAATACTTTAAAATCATCGGCTCAGTGTGCTGCGGCAGTTAAAAAAGCAAATAGAATGTTAGGAATTATTAGGAAGGGAATGGTTAATAAAACGGAAAATGTCATAATGCCTCTGTATTGCTCCATGGTGAGACCGCACCTTGAATACTGTGTACAATTCTGGTCGCCGCATTCAAAAAAGATATAGTTGCGATGGAGAAGGTACAGAGAAGGGCAACCAAAATGATAAAGGGGATGGAACAGCTCCCCTATGAGGAAAGGCTGAAGAGGTTAGGGCTGTTCAGCTTGGAGAAGAGACGGCTGAGGGGGGATATGATAGAGGTCTTTAAGATCATGAGAGGTCTTGAACGAGTAGATGTGACTCGGTTATTTACACTTTCCAATAATAGAAGGACTAGGGGGCATTCCATGAAGTTAGCAAGTAGCACATTTAAGACTAATCTGAGAAAATTCTTTTTCACTCAATGCACAATAAAGCTCTGGAATTTGTTGCCAGAGGATGTGGTTAGTGCAGTTAGTGTAGCTGGGTTCAAAAATGGTTTGGATACGTTCTTGGAGGAGAAGTCCATTAATGGCTATTAATCAATTTTACTTAGGGAATAGCCACTGCTATTAATTGCATCAGTAGCATGGGATCTTCTCAGTGTTTGGGTAATTGCCAGGTTCTTGTGGCCTGGTTTTGGCCTCTGTTGGAAACAGGATGCTGGGCTTGATGGACCCTTGGTCTGACCCAGCATGGCAATTTCTTATGTTCTTAAATAAATCTCAAACTACTATTGCTTATTAATTAATATCAGTTTATGGATTTTTCCTCTAGGAACTTATACAAACATTTTCTAAACCCAGTTATACTAACTGCTGTAACCGTATCCTCTGGCAATGAATTCCAGAGCTTAACTATGCGGTGAGTGAAAGAATTTCTTCAATCTACCTTATAAATGGGCTCTGACCGACGGCCCGCAAATGCGCAGTAGAGAGCAGCTCTACCGCGCATGCGCGGGCGAGCACGTTGGTCAGAGCCGAGCGTGCCCGAAAAAAAAAAAATGGCGCTGGGGCCGCAGGAGCGGTGGCGGCGAGAAGCAGGAGTGGGAGGTGCAGTAGCGGCGGCAGCGACGAAAAAAAAATGGCGCTGGGGCCGCAGGAGCGGCGGCGGCGAGAAGCAGGAGTGGGAGGAGCAGTAGCAGCGCCGCGCGCGGGAGGGACCCCCCCCCCTCTCTCCGGAGATCTTCCGTCTGCCGGTTGTGGATGATCTGAAAGGGGAGGGGATCGAGAGAGGGGGAGTGACTGAGGAGAGGGAGGAGAGAGGGAGAGGAAGGAAGGGGAGAGAGAGGAAGAGGGGAGGGAGAAGAGAGGGGGAGGGGGGAGACTAGAGGGAGGAGGGAGAATGAGGGGGAGGGAGTGGGAAGGAAATGGACCAAAAATTTTTTTTTTAAATGTAGCCCGTTGTTATGGGCTTAACGGCTAGTTTGTTATAAATGAGCTACTTACTATCTTCATGGGAGTGCCCCCTAGTCCTTCTATTATCTGAAAGAGTAAATAACTGATTTTACATTCTTTTTCAAGTTTTTTTCATGATTTTGTAGACCTTTATCATATCCCCCCTCGGTCATCTCTTCTCCAAACTGAACAGCCTAATTTCCTTAGCTTTACCTCATAGGGCAGCCATTTCATGCCCCTTATTTTGGTCGCCCTTCTCTGCACTTTCTCCAGTGGAAAACAACAAATAATGGGCTATCATTGAATTAGCTCAAACTTGTAATGTGTCTATCAGGGGTCAGTTTTGGTTGCCTAAATATTGTAGAACACTGTCTGTCCAAATATCACTACAACTCTAAACACACTATCAAATTTGAGATTGGTGGAAAGGGCATTTTATAGACTCTCAGGTCTTTTTGGCAGTAACCCCAATTTGTGGCGATAAAGATTTCTTACCAGGTCTAACATCTAGTACATTTCAGAGATGGAGGTGTTTAGGATTACACGTCATTGGTCAAGTATGGGATATAAACGGGATGTTGAGCTTTAAGAGACTTTGTGAAATATTTCATTTCACTAGGGAGGATTATTATGCATATTTGCAGTTAACCCATTATGTGAATTCTCCTATTTCTGCTCTTTTGGTTGAAAATTAATTTCAGCTGCTGTGACTGTTGTCTTACCGCGGGGCTGGGTAAGCCTCTCCCCCCATGATTGTCATAAACCCGTGCTGCCGCTGCCTCTGTCTTCCTGGGGCTGGGAGCCCTGCGAGCATATCAGGAATTCTTGCCTCCGCCGCTGCCGTCTTCCTACCCCGTGGGGATGGGAATCCCTGCAAGTATATCATAAATATGGGCCACTGCTTTCTTCCTGCTCGCAGGATTGGGAGCCCCACGAGCACATCAGGAACGGCCTGACGTCCCCCCACCCACCCTGCCGGGTGTGCTGCCCCATGCAAATGCACGTTATGCACACCCGGTCGTGCCGGGCCTGTCTATGGCACAAAAGAAATTGATTGCTTTAGAAAGCATTAATAGATTTGGAAATCTTGGAATAGTCCGTTCATGCAGTGTGATTCTCAGCAGCCTG
The DNA here is from genome assembly GCF_901001135.1 of Rhinatrema bivittatum. Taxonomy (NCBI): domain Eukaryota; kingdom Metazoa; phylum Chordata; class Amphibia; order Gymnophiona; family Rhinatrematidae; genus Rhinatrema; species Rhinatrema bivittatum. The sequence goes on along the minus strand of NC_042622.1, from coordinate 184,235,655 downwards.
CTGGTAACTCATGCTCTTGTTCTTTCTCTTTGTCTACTTGTTGAACTTGTCTGGAGAAAAGAAAAAAATTGCAGTGGACGATTATTGCTGTGCTGCTTGTGGCCAAAAGCATGAATTATGTATTGCAGTTTGCAGGGTGGTGGGTTGCATTACTTTGTTGTATCCACCATTATGTATTCCGTTGGATTTTTGCCTTCAGGAGAAAGGCACACACGCCTCTTCTCCAGTATGACATGCACCAGTGATTTAATGACACCAGAAGACTGATGGAGCAGTCGGGTCTGTAGGCGTAAACAATTTAAGGGCACTTCTGATAAACAGCTTCCTGGATTAATGGAGACAAACTAATGACTGATGTCAAAGTTGAAACCTTACTGTGTGCGAGTGGTTTGCGGTGGTGAGGGGGGGGGGGGGGGAGGGGAGTTTCTGCATGCATTCAGTGTGCTGTGCTGCAGTATTATATTTTCAGATTTTGTATGCTTTTCATGTGTTGTCCGTTGTCCATGAATATGCATTATTCTGGGAGCATGGCACATAAGGAACACAAGATATGGGGCTGACACATTGTGCCAGCAGAATTAGCTGCAGAAAAATTGTGGCAAGTTCTTAATCAGCCTTTCAGCTAAGGGGACAAAGTCACTTAACCTGTGCACTGCACTACACACGGGGCCAATCCCTAAAACTTTAGCATGGGTCGTCTTCCACTTCCTTGGATTGGAATCTGTTTTTGTGTATTTGTGCTTTTCATTAATTGTGTGTTAAATTTTGATGACTCGTATATATTTTCCTTGCTTTGGGTGCCATTGGCAATCCAGCAGGTTATAAATTAAGCTCATTAGCTATTTTTTTTTTTTTTTTATCTACCTAGTCAATAACCTCCCCACTAAACTTACTGGACCCAGGTGTGTGTGTGTGTGTGTGTATATATTCTATTTAAATAATTGTTTTGTTTAATAAAAGGAAATTACTTCCTATACACACTCCTAGAAATGTAGAATATTGATCATTATACATTATGAAAAGATCTTATAAATTCTGAATCGTCAGAAACCAGAGAAATGAGTCATTTGGAATAAGTACAGTAGAAACCAATTTTAATACTATTCTCTTCATTTAGAAGGGTCGGTCACCTAAATCCAAATGTCTGCCCCTGACTGTGTACTTAGTATGACATTCTCTGGAGTGTGTTCATGCTCTCTTCTCAAGCCTTCTAGATACTATTCAGCTGCGTGTTTGTGCAAATGCATCTTAGAACAGGGAAGAGACTGTAGGGCAGGTAATTGCGTAAAATGGAATATTTATAGCTTAGAAAATGCCTTGAAATATCTCAAGGCAAGCCACCCACTTCTTTTTAATCTTGTTTTGAGCCTTCAAAAGCACACGTCCAATCCAGAGTCTTAACTGCATCCAGAGAATGAAATACCATATGTGGTGAAGTCAAGTGAACAAATCCAAGACTAAATTGGTTTTGCCTCTAACTGATTTTGTCATCTTATCGATTTGTCTTCACTCAGGCTATGAAAGTTCTTTCCAAGAAGAAACTACTGAAGCAGTATGGATTCCCACGTGAGTATGGTAGATCTGGAGAAGCTGGATTTCAGAGATCTTTTAATTTTTAATGCTTCAGATAGTTTCTTGGTTGGTGCACTTTAGGTTAAAAAGCATTAGAATAGGAAAGTGTTGTGTAGCAGGCAGACTGTATTTTTTATGTGCTGTCATTTACTGCATTACTATGCGGCATGTTGCACCTGCTGGGTGACAGCACGTTGCACTGTTACACTACAGGCTGGAGACTCGTGCCCCCAAGACCCTAGTGGACACGAGGAACGCACAGCCTGCCGGACAAACCTGGTTACGGGAAGTCCTGGTGGAGATGCAGGTGCTCACTGACTCTAGGTCTGCCTGCGGGCTGTGTAAGGGACCCAGCAGGCCAGATGTTCAGACAATAGCCACACTATTATTTATAACTGTGTAGTAAATGCAGGCTTATGTACACAAGTAGGTGGAGCAGAAAGGACAACTATGACAAAAAGAAATTGTCTTGGATAAAAGTGCTCTCCTACAGGTTGTCATGTGCTGGGGCTGGCAGCTGGAATACATGATTGGCACTGTAGACAGGAACATCTGGGCAGACTGGGCCCAGCTGGCTTTTATTTTTTTGCTATCATCTGTTACTGTGACTCAAGCAGCATCAAGTTAGTACTTTTATTTGGGGGGGATGGACGATAAACAAGCAATCGGCATAAAAGACTAACCAAGTGGCCAAGGAAGATGAAAAATGGCGCGAGGGAGGGGGAAGTCCATAAGTATTGTGAAGAATAGGGCACCCAAAGTCCTTTTTCAGATCAATCCGGTGCCCATATTCCCCTCCTGCCCCCAACCTCCCCATGCCCGTCATCTCCTTCTCAGCACACAGCCACAAATCCGACAGCGAAATGCTTTCTGCTGGCAAATCAGAACAAACTGGAGTACACAGAAATTACAAATTAGCAGAATATACCCCTCATGTCGGTCTCATGCGCAGAACATAAAAAAACCTCCCCAAATATAAAGTGACCTTGAATTATAAACAGAAATATATAGCCAAAACATGAACCCTTCTTAACTGCAGTCTCACTCCTGAAGGACAGGAGGGAAGGGGGGGAGTTGGATTAGGGAGCAAGAGTGACTCGTCGCTTTGGTCTGTGAACCTCACCCTCCCATCCTGTTCTCAGCCCGACAAGAAGGGAGCAGACCGGCTCTTCCATGATCTGCTCTGTTCTTGTTGCTTCCACTTTCTCTCCTTCATTCCTGTTCCCTGCAGGTGCTTCACTGCTGCCTGAGGTTTTGACATGGACCAGTCATGGTGAGCAGAGCCCTGTATGCTCGTGCATAGAAGTCTCTGGTGCTGCCTCTTAAAATGTCGGTACTGTAAGCGATTGGAAGAGCTGACTCTGAATTTTCCATAACCCTTCCAACCATTCTGTGGTTTCTGTGTGCATTGCCCAAACAGAATGACTGTACAAAGTCAGCAGGAAACCTGAAGGGACTACATTTTGATCAGACTAAAGACTCTCAATGCTTTTTGCAAAAGTGTGTGTGGGTTTTTTTTTTTTCCCTTGCACAATATTTCCTGGCTTATTATTTCCTGCCCACCACCACATTTCTGAAGATGTAGAAAATTAAATCCTTGGATGAAAGCTGTGGTATTTCAAAATTGTGCAGGTAAACTAATATCGTAGTATTTTCCTCAAAACTTAAATCTGTCCTGTAGCAAAACCACATTAGTTATGAAAGTACCAGCTTGCAGTGTGAGTGTTGCTCTTACTCAGAAGCTCCTCACACTCAGGCTGATGCAGTATCAGCGTGCGTTAAACGAGCGCTCATGATTGAGCGCCTGCCCCCTTAATGCGCGCCGGTTCACTTCTCCCAGGTGCCTAATTCAATATTTAAATCTGTTGCCGTGGTAAAAAGGAGGAGCTAGGGGAAATTGTGCGCCCCTAGCACCTCCTTGGAGACTGGCACCCAGGAGAGGCGGCTATCAGCCGGTTAGGAAAACGGACACTCAGTTTTGGTCGTCTGTTTTCCTAACTTGCGCACAGCCACGTGTTAGTAAAATAGATGCGCGTTAATTGAGCGTCCCTTTTCCTAACCTGTCCGCCGGCACACTTTTTTTTTTTTTAACTCTATTTTGGTTCCTCTGACTTAGTATTGCAATGATATTAAGTCAGAAGAACCGAAAAGCAATATTTTCTGCAAATTTTTGGGCTCCTGCAGGTATTAACTTTTGTGGGTCAAAATGTGTGTCCGGTGCATTTTTTTTTTTGCATGATAGGGAAATAGATAATCGCCTCATCAGCGTGAATTTACATGTGATGAGCACTGTTATCTACGCGCTCAACTGGACAAGCATTTTGGACGCGCTAACCCCCATTTTGCATCAGGGATTATGGACGAGCGTCCACTTGTGTGTTGAGCCACGCGCTGTGCGTAGTGCACGGTATTGCATCGGCCTATTGGAGTTTAGAATTGCAGGGGATTCTTGGTGCCAGTTTCCCATGATATTATTTTTCTGTTTTTTTCCTATCTTTGTGCTGTCCAGTCCAACTCCCATACACATGTTTTCAAGGTTTTTTTGGTTTGTTTTTTTCCAGTTGGCAAGCCCTTGATCTTTTTCTGGCAGTTAAAATCTATACCATTCTGGTTTTTGTCTTGCACTTTCCTTCTGATTTTTGAAATGGACAACAAGGAGATTAAAATAGATGTTAGGAGGAAAAATGCTTTTTACCTTTTGTGAATACTTTGGGCTCACAAGGTCCAGTTATCGCAAGCAGTGACATGCCATCACAATTAACACTTACCGTATTTTTCGCTCCATAAGACGCACCTGACCATAAGACGCACCTAGGATTCAGAGGGGGAAAATAAAAAAAAAAAAAAAATTGTTCTAAACCGGCTCTGCATCTGGGCGTCATATGGAGCAAATTAGGGGAGTGCATAGCTTTTTTTTTTCTCCCCATTTTGTTTTCGGGTCTGGGGAGGGCCATTTCGGTCCACTCCCCAGATCAGAAAACTTTTCTTTCTCTGGGAACCCCTCCCCCCCAAAAAAACCCCCATCCCAACCCTTTAAATTAACAACCCCCACCCTCCTGACCCCCCCCAAGACCTGCCGACTTAATTTCCTACAACCCCCCCCCCCCCAGACCTGCCAGACGTCCCTGGTGGTCCAGCGGGGGTCCAGGAGCGGTGTCCTGGGCTTGGGCCGTCGGCTGCCAGTAATCAAAATGGTGCCGACGGCCCTTTGCCCTCACTATGTCACTGAGACCGACCAATAGCAGCGGTCGGTCCCAGTGACATAGTGAGGGCAAAGGGCCGTCGGCGCCATTTTGTTTACTGGCAGCCGACAGCTCACGCCCAGGAGATCGTTCCCGGACCGCTCCTGGACCCCCGCTGGACCACCAGGGACGTTTGGCAGGTCTGGGGGGGGGTCAGGAGGGTGGGGGGTTGTAGGAAATTAAGTCGGCAGGTCTTGGGGGAGTCGGGGGGGGGGGGGTTTGTTAGATTTTTGTTTGGTTTTTTTTTTTTATATTCGCTCCATAAGACGTACATACATTTTCCCCCCACTTTTGGGGGAAAAAAAGTGCGTCTTATGGAGCGAAAAATACGGTAATTTATTCAGCACAAAAATAAAAGCCTTTCATAAAATGTTTGCACCTACTTTGGTAATTTTCAAAAGGACTTAAGCACATAAAATGGCTTTTGAAAATTGATACTTTACGTGCCTAGGAGGTAATTTTAAACTGAGTTACACCTGTAAAAGTCCCATACTATTGTAGCAATTAAAGTCATTTATGTATGTAAAACACTTATGTGAATATTCTATGGATAATTCAAGGGCATATATTGTAGCATTTTTCAAAAGCCCACTTACATGGATAAAGTACATTTATGTGTGTAAAACCTAATTTTAAGTGAGTAAATGCTTTTAAAATCAGGCCCTTAACTCTTTTGAAAATTCACTCCAAAGGGCTGAGTTTTCAAAGGTTTTACATGTGTAAATGGGCTTTTGAAAATTTGCTATCACATATAATACTTTTGCACACTTAACTCCTGTGAAAATTCACTCCTTAAGGTCACGTATGCATTTTTACATAGCAAGAATTGAATAGATTCTTTTAATGAGAATTTTCTATTAAACGTATTCCATTGTAAGTTGCACTGGTGTTGGTCTCCCTGATCTGTAATTACTTGGATCATCCCTGGAACCCTCTTTTTAAAACTGGAATTACATTGGCAATCCTTTAGTTCTCAGGTGCAGTGTCAGTTTTAGTTTTGAATGCTAAGTTACAGATTAGTAGTAGTAGGTATTTTGTATTTGAATTCCTTTAGAACTCTAGGCTGAATACTATCACGTCCTGGAGATCTGCCACTATTTAGTTTTGTCTATTTGCTCTAGCACCTTTTTCACATTCAGATGTATTTATTGCTTCAGTTTATAAATTGCCTTTCTATACAGAAGCTCCAGATGGGTACAAAATATTCATCAGAAATATAAATATAATAAAACATCAGCAACATATACAAACTACAAAACACCAGTAGTAACCACAGTCATAAAAATAGAAATTATCGAAATTCAGTAAAATTAAAAAAAAAACAAAAACAAAAACACCCCATCCTTTCCCCTTATTAAAAGGATACCCGAAAATGGCCTTATAACCTTAAGAAAATATGGAATGAAATAGCCAAGCCTTTCTTAACTTGCAGAAATTCAGGAGATCTTTTATGACCTGAAATTCCTTTGGAATAGAATTCCATATACTAGGACCTAAAAAAGGAATAGACCTTTCTGGTCTCCCACAGACGAACCTCATTTGGAAGGAGAATGGCCAGAAGGAGCTCTTGTGCAGAACAGACACATCTCATTGGATTATAAAGTGATAGCTTATCCCTTAAATAACACGGCCAATTTAAAACTAAAAGGCAAGGTTTTAAATTGAAAGGTTGAGAGTTGTAAGTCTACAAGCACTGAATTCTACTAGATGTGATTATTGCATACCGTGCAGACGCTGGGAAGTAAAATGTACATTCTGTGTACAATAGAACAATATTTTGCTTCGTTGCAGGTCGACCCCCTCCTAGAGGAGTGAAAGCAGCGTCTGTGTCCGGGCAGCAAGCAAAGCCAATGGCTCCGCTGGATAGAGTTTATCAAGAAATAGCTATTTTAAAGAAACTAGACCATATTAACATTGTCAGACTGGTTGAGGTAGGTGATAAATTTATCAGGTGAAAGACTGTGACTTTAATTAAGAGCTATAAAAATATCAAGTGTGACAAAGTATATTAAATTCCTTACCTTCGAGGTCCACCTAATGGAATTTCTTGTTGTTCATACACAGTCTGACTTAATCTCAGCAAAATAGCTGTAAGGAGCAAAGTCAAACACCCACTCTTGTAGGGATGGGCTTAACCCCTGCTGTGGATCTGAGCCATGATTTTTCTGTATCTGCCTGAAAAAGATCTGAAGAGTGTACTGAAACTTGTCTTCAGTTGGGAAAAAAAAAAAAAAGAGGGCGGAGAGGCCTTTGTGCTGATAGGATTTACTTTCATCTGTTTCCAATCAATATCGAATTGGCTAGTGCATGCCTTTCTAACTTCAGGTTTTGAAGTGCCCAAATATTGCTTTGTTTTGTATTTAGTGCATTGTAGCGTGCAAAATCAAAACCGCATCCATTGCATGGCTAGATCATCTACTTTTTATAAAATCATTTGAAAGTAGGCTGCAGGGGACCTGGGCCAGTTGCATGTTACCAGTCCAAAAGAAGACGCCACGTTCCTTCCGCACAAATACACTTCCAGGCTAGTGAGAATGTTTAGCCTTCTGTAAACCAGTGTCTGGAGAAGCAAGAGTCAAATTTAGGGGGAAACGTTTTCAAAGGGATTTCTTCAGGTAAAAGGGTGTTTTTATCCACAGAATAAAACTCCTCAACACACATACCTTCCTCACTGGGTTAGAGTGGATCCGCATGGCACGGTATGCAGGGTGTTTATTAAAAAAAAAACCAAAACAAAAAATCCCCAAGGTACCAAAGGGGAGCGCTCAATGTGCAGGGCCCGCTGGGAGGCTGGAAACCTGTCTTCCCCCCCCCCCCCCCCCCCCCCATTGTAAATGTTTCTCTTTATAGAGTAAGAATGCCAGGACTATCATTTTAGCTAGCGGCATGCCTTTCCCCTAAGTCCTTTACTTCCCTGTGTGGTTAGTCCCAAAAGTGCTTCGTACTCTCACTGCTAGAACTACAAATCCTAGAAGACTTTAAGCCACCACTTATTACAGACTTCCTCCTGTTATGCACCGTTACGAGAGAATGTTGATAAATCAAACAGCTTGAGTTATAATTGAATATTCTTGTACTTTTTACCTCTTTTCCTCATTCTTTCTTCTGGTTTCTTCTCTCTCTCTCTCTCTCTCTGTCTCCCCCTTTTTGTCCTGGTTTCGGAACTTGCCTTCTCAAACGTGTTTCTATACTGCTTTTCTCTGGCCTCCTTGCTACTCAGGTTTTGGATGATCCTGCAGAAGACAATCTGTATATGGGTAGGTAAATGCAACAGAGGACCCTGGAGTGGATACTGGCACACGCAGTGTTTATAAAATTTGGCCGTGGGGGGGGGGGGGGAATTTTCACAAAACATGCACGACAATGCAATCGGGCCTCCCCCAGTTCCCTCCCAGTCCTTAATTGGAGCGAACTGGGAGGGAATTTCCCTACCCCCCCCCTCCCCCCACCTAACCTTCCTTCCTGCCCCCTAAATCCTAACCTAAGCTATCTCCAAACTTTTTATTTCGGTACTTACTGCTCCTCTGGAGCAGAAGTAATCTCCAGTGCGCGCTTCCCCAGGACAGCGTCAAATGGCGCTGGAACAGGCTGCTCTCTGCCCTGCCCCTTTCTTTGGGCCTGGTTCTTCTGCACGTGTATGGGGGGAACCCGCTTAGCTTAGCTTACCTTACGTGGAGTGTCATAAGCGGGATAGAAATTCCTTTTCGCAAATAAACCCTTCACAACCTCAGGCCCTGTGATGATGATGCGTGTTCCTGTTGAGTTCTTTTGTTAAATACGTTTTTGTATGCCATATATACACACACACACACACAGTATTGCTTATTGCGGCGGTTACTACCCCTACTACCCCTAACTAATCAAGCTTGATATTTCACTTGGTTGCAGCTCCATCACTGCTCTCTACATTAATGGTGGGGGTGGAAGGGAAATAGAACCAAAGAGCTAAGAGAAACAGATAAGTATGAGAAAAAAATGTGAAGCTTGCTGGGCAGACTGGATGGGCCGTTTGGTCTTCTTCTGCCGTCATTTCTTTGTTTCTATGTTTCTATATGTATCCAGATGTAGATAGAAAGACTACTTGCAAATTTTTGCTGCTGTTTTCTGTATGCATACAAAAGGAAATTGTGCAGCAAAAGTAATGAGACACGATTGCCTGTGTAATTAAATTTTTAGTAAAGAGAGAGAGGTTTGCTGCATAAGTCGGGAACCTCTCTGTACTAGCATTGCTTAATTACATCAGAGCATAATGAACTGAGGGAGCAAAGAAAAGCAATGGGAAGGCAGAGATGTGCTCCTCAATTGTTCCCTTTGTGTTCAAGAGACATCATTTCAGCCTGATCACATCAGAATTGCATGTCCAATTACAGCAAATTGCACAAGCAAAATCTTATTTTCAAGTTGATACGGCCTGTGAGTGGTTGAAGTATCTTCCTCTTTGCAGCCGACTTTGTCAGAACTATGCAATCTGTATGTTAAATAACATTAAAAAAGATAAACAAACTTTGCCAGACGAGTCCTACGAATTCCCCTAAGAGAGAGTAAACTGGAACAAGTGTAGGGCTGGGTGAACTTTTAAAAATAAAAAAAAAAAAGTAAATAAAAATACAGCAGTGTTTGCAAATCCAAGCATGAATTTGTGGCAACATTTCTTGTTCCGTTCATAAGCCGTATAAAGTAGGTGTGTGGAAGGCAGTTGCGTGCTTTGTGCTGCCTGTTCTGTGTGGGAGACCAAGGGGGATGAGGAAGGAGAATAGCAACCATACCAGTGAAGAAAATCACATATGCATGTTTTTTTGCCTCCTATGGCCTAAACCCGCTTCTGTCGGAGCAGTGTGTGCACTGTGAAAGTCGGGCTTACTTTTAGCTGATAAAAGGAAGGCCATTTTTAGACAAGACCTTTTATCCAGGTAAATGGCTTGGAAAATTGTCTTTGGGTGTCCTTTCAGCTATTCCCTAGAGGACTGCTTGTGCCTAATGACAGCAGGAGCCTATGGTGCACGACTGCTTTTTTGTTTTTTTAATGTAATTCTTTTAATTGGGTTTGTTTTTAAAAAATTTCTCTTGACAATAAGACTCTACACAAATATTTGCACATCGAAGATGCACGTCTCCAAGGCAAGCATCACAACATTACACATCAGGGGGTCGATATTTAGAAGCCTGCTGAGTGAGTGAATTCATCTTTCTCCAGATAAGTCAGCAGCACTTAATATGCTTAAAGTGCTGTTGAATATCCAAAGCTATAGATGAAGGGATAGCAGTTGTGCAGATGGAGTTATATCCGCACTGCCCGGCTAAATTTTAAAAGCCTGCCCTGGGAATGCCTTGAACTGGCCACTTTGCTATTCAGCTAAATTGGGTTGTGATTGGTGATTTTTACCTGCACAAATTTAGCCAGATAGGTTGGGGGGGCGGGGTGAATTTTTAGCATCTAAGACTTGCCCAACTAAAATCCAGTTTTAGTTGGGCAAGGATGTGAGTTTTGGTGAAACTAGCCACTGATTCTGGTGATCAAGACTGGAGCCTTCCGTGTTTACTTAAAAATTGTTGTGAAGAGCAAGGACTCTGTCCCAGCACAGCCAACATTTAGTGATGGCATTGGGATACTAGGGGTACAGTAGATGTAGGGGGAGTGCATATTCAGTGCTGTATGTGCAGTAGCATACAGGAAAACATTTTAACAAGCCCATGTTTGATGCTTTGGCCATCAAGACTTCAAAGCATGATGAGCAACCGAATACTAACCTAATCCAGAGTCATGACTATGGCGCTATATTATTCTGTAACACGGTTTAGTCATTACCTCATGTGTTTTCCTTTTCTTTCAGTGTTTGACCTGATGCGCAAAGGGTAAGTAATCAAAAACGAGCGTTATGTTGTATTGCGGGGGGGGGGGGGGTTTGTAGCCTTTCTGTTTTTTCCTGGATGCAATGCTGATGTTCACTGCCAAAGGTTCCAGATGATAGTGCCGTCTAATCCTTTTGATCTCCTGGTGGTGCTCTTCCCTGGGACACCGCAGCTAGTCTGGGGAGCTCCTGAGCAGTGAAAATCCAGTTCATCTGCTGAAATAGTTCATTTTTGAGTCATACTGTCTATGCAAAGTGAACATACCAGTATGCACACTTGGCCAGCAAGAGTTTTCAGCTAGCCTGAAGCTTTGCAATTGTAGATGGCAAGCATGGAATATTTTAAGATTTCATTTATGTAGCATTTTGAAATATTTGTTTTTATTTTGAGCTTTAGGGACATGGGAGTTCTTTAAGGAACAAAAGTCTAGCTGTATTTTCACTTTTGACGTGAGCTGTTAGATTCTGAAATGACTGAAATTGCTACTCAGTGGAGGTCGTCAGATATTTCCCAATGGTAATGTAAAGGAGGGGACAGTGAGGGCCCTGGTTTCACAAACTCTTGGCCTGGGCGGGGGGGGGGGGGGGTGCATATTAATGAAGGTGGGAAGCTTGTACAAGAACAAGCTCTTCATTTCACTTGGTAAGGCCGTGGAGTAAAAATAGAGGTGTAAGAATTTTTTATTTTTTTTTTAAAGCGGGTTGCTGTAGAAGTGGGCATAATTAATAGAGTAGGCTTGAGTGGATGAGCCTTTGAGATATTTGCCTCTATTATGCCTCCCAGCTTCACAGCAAGGGCTGAGCTTAGGGCTATGAAAAGCAGGCAGCGTTCAAACGTGTACTCCCTTGGTTGCCGGGACCCAGCAGTGTATATTTATCTATAGCAAAATGCAGAGCCAAGTTCCTGATCAGCATTTCTGTTGCAGTCAGAGGTGTAAAAATGCCAGGAGACAAACCAGGCTCTCTCCAAACGCCTGCACAACATATTGGTCTCTAGAGATAAGCTAGAGGGAAGTTGGGTTTTTTGTTTTTTTATTTGTAACCTCACAGCTCAGGGACATGAGTACTTGAAATAGAAGCCATGAGAAGCAGCCGGTGATTCCGCCTCTACATTTCCACCTACAGAAGTTTCTGATTATACTGAATTAGCCGTGGTCAAACTGCTCTAACTTGGTCTGGGCAAAAAAGTTAATGTCTGGCCGTCTGGTGGCTCAACAGCTGTGCTGCGTGCTCCTGATGCAGGAAACCTGGATTTGGTTCCTGGGCCCAGCTTCTGTTTCCTCCAGGAAGGCCAGACCTGGAATTGCTAGAGAAGATCTCGAGCCATCACACAACAGAAACTCCTGCTGGCTGGGCTTGGGGTGCACGTGCACTCTGCAGCTCCCGGCTGAGGACTCCCGCTGGCTCTGTGTGTGTATATGGGGTGGAGGTGGGAGCAGGGGAGAGGATAAGGAGGGAGAAGGGTTCTGGTGGTTATAAAATGGGGGGAAACCCCGGGTAGGTGCAAATGAAGGTTTCTTGTGCCATTGTTGTGCCAGAGTTCAGGAAAGACCAGAGAAAACTGCTAGACACAAAAAGTCATCCTAGAATATAAATCTGGAAACACTGTATTACAATTCAAGCATCAGCCAAAAAAAAAAGGAATGAAAACCCTTTGCCCTGAAACAGCAAAATTTGAGAAGCATGCAGAGGATTTTCCTGGAGGTCTGTGTAAGGATCGCCAGCCCAGAAGGAGTTCAGTGGCTGCTGGATATTTAGTCACTGGGACTCAGTATAGTTAATGTCTTGCACATTACATGAGAAGTGCCATGCTGGGTCAAACCAAAGGTCCATTGAGTGCAGCATCCTGTCGCCAACACTACTCAATCCCTAAAAGTAGACTCCGTTTCTTCCTGCTGACTCCCTATGTGAAGTGGTGGGTCTCCTGAGTCACCTAGTTGATAATTATTAGGGATGCGTGTTTTTTTTTTGTTTGTTTTTAGTGCGCACTAATTTTTTTAGTATGCAAGAATGCAAAAAAACAAGATGAATAATTAAAAAGAAACCGAAAATATTCCCCAAAGTTTTCCAGTTACACATCCCCTACTATTTATAGACTTTTTTTCCCCCCATGAACTTGATCATGACTGGGATGAAACTTATTCCTAAACCCGGGGTGTGTTGGATATAATCTGTCTCTCAGATTTACTGCTAATGCTCTTTTCTAATATTTGCCTTGCCCCCAAGAGTGCTGCCTCCTCCTGGAGCCTGTAAAGTATAATGGGCCAGATTGTGAAAGCCTACGGGACTGCAAGCACCTTGTCAAAAGGAAACTCCCTGTGAAGGTTTCCTTTTGAAAATGTGATGCCCAGCAGAGCTGACAAGTGGACAAGTATATAAGTCCTTTCAGGGTTTTCAGATGCAAACTGCCCACTATGAAGTACACATGGAAAGACAAAAATAAACTCTCCGGGTGTATTTTGCCCCGGCACTGGTCCTTTTTCCTGCAGGGAAAATGTGTAAGCTTGTTCTTTGCTCTGCTGTGCAGGTGGGGGTGTGAGGGAAGGGTGCAGGGATGTGGATGGCAATTTTTTGTGAAAGGAGCTTTCTCCATGAGTAAACCATTAAAATTGGACTGCCCTCACCCTGTCACACGTGCAGGTAGTGTTCAGAGGTGCGCTTGGCAGTTCTTTTTTTTTTTTTTTGTTTTAATCGGGCCACATGTAGCTGTCTTACTGTATTGAATTCCTAACAGCTGTCTGAACTTTTTGAGGTTTTACCAGGGAAGAAAAGAAATGCACAGCAGGAAATTAATGATGGGCATAATAAGATCTGCTGTTAAGGAAATAAAGAGCAAAAGGAGAGGAAGAGAAATAAGAATTCAAAAAAATATATATAATTGGAAAGCAAGAAGCCCCTGGAAATAATATTGTTTGGTGTTTTGTCTCACCGGTCATTGTGTGCTGAAACTTGGGGAGGGGTAATAGCAGGAAGCACTGCACCTTCTCTGTAAATGGAGAATCGTTGTGCCTGCCTTATTCCATACCTGTCCCATCCTCCTCCTCTCCAAATTAACTTGTACTTAAATTTAGAATCCAGAGTCACGCCACCATATGAGGGTGATCCTGAAGGGAGTGAGTGATCACACAACACGTGGCATCGTTTCTTATCTTTGTCCCTTTGTTTGCTGAATCTATAATTATGAATGTCACTTTCTAAACTGTTATGATCTATACATGGAACGACGGTATACAAAATGTCTAAATAAAACAAATCTTCCTGTTGATGTGGGACGCAGTACGTCCCGGCATTGTTTACGGTGGGCCACTGGCATGTGCCGCGTCAGATCCACATTGCATGTTTTGTTTTTTTTTGGTGCGCCGGAACGCCAGCTGCCCGGAGTGGAATTGGGAAAAGTGTGCACACAATTTAAACCTGCTTTAAGGTGGCGGGGGGGGGGTGTCCCGGGGGGGTCCCATGTACATTCTAACCAAAAGCGACAGAGAAATGAATGTAACTGTGTTAATAACGAGGACAGCATGCAGGTTTTTATCCTTCTGTTTTTCCAGACCTGTGATGGAGGTACCAAGCGATCGGCCCTTCACGGAAGAGCAGGCTCGGATATATCTCAGAGACATTGTCCTGGGCCTGGAGTACTGTAAGTACAGCGCATTCCCGCTGCCCCGTGCTGCCTGCATGGGCACAGTTTGAGAACCTGTGAGAGCAGCTCCGAGGGGTGAAGAATTCTCTGCGGCAGAGCTGCCAGTGCTTACAGAAACTGACCTTTAGGATACTGACGCTGGATGTCGTGTTTGAGAACCGGGGCCGAATTATAAACAGTAGCTACCAAGCGCGGCCAAATCCTATCCAGGCCAAGCCCAAATGTTTCTGATGTTTGAAACGTTTAATCAGCTGCAGCTGATGTGACCTTGTCTTGCACAAGGGAAGGAAAGCATGCGGGTGTCTACTGGAAGGTTACGTGGCCTGACCTCCCGCTGGCTCCCTGTAACTCTCCTCCCATGCCCGTGGCCAGGCTAAATTTCTACTTCATGACCTTCCAGGAAGCCTGCTGTTTCTGGCTGAGGGAAATTGGCCGAGAGGGAGGGAAGAAACGACTGAAGCAAAGGATATTTGGGGGTACTATAAATAGGGAAGCAAATAAAAGCTCTAATATATTAAAAACAAAAAATCCCCACAGCAAAACCATGCCAGTAGCATGGAGAAAGTAAACTACTGGTGATTTAAAGTTAGCGAGACTGGAATCTGACTTCCAGTATTTATTTATTTTCTTAGGAAAGGTACAAGGTGGATTACAAAGATGTGAACTGCAGTGGGGGTGGGTGGAGGGGACATAAGAACAGTGCAGAACTGCATAGGTAGCAATACATAGTGTACAGTGATTTTAGAGTCTTATTATCACCTTGACAATAGGCTAGCCAAATGCGGCACATAAAAGTAGAATTTTGTTTTTATGCTTACCGGATTGGTTAAGAACCACTATTTTTGCACGTTCAGCTCTCACATTGTAAAAACGCCTGGGGCTTTAGAATGACTGCTCCAGAGGCTGACGTTTTTAGAATGCACCGTGCTGTCTCCGATATCTGCTTCTGCAGAATCAGCCTGAGCTTTGTATTCTGCTGCCAGTTTTTGTTTTTGCTTTGGGGGTTTTTTTGTTGTTTTTTAAATGAACGAGAGGCCCCATTATAGAAAGAAACTGAATGGGGTCTTGCAGCAGTAGAGGTTCCCAGACTGTGGACCTAGACCCAGCAAGGAGTCCCAGAAGACTTGCAAGAAGAATTTGTAGGGACATGTGAGTAGAGGATTCAAGAGCAAAGCACAGAACAGTAAGCAAGTTTATAATGTTTTTTAAATGTTGCGTTAAATCTCTAGCTTTCAAAGTTCTGAAAATCTGTGGCTTAAGTGGTTTTTGTTGCAGTTTAAAAGTGGGCCCAGTGGAGATGCTCGGGTGACTGTTTGTGCTATGGAAACCACTTTTGTTTCTATTGTTAGAGACAGGAAAAAAAATAGACTTATCTGTTGGTGACTGTAGGATCTTATCCTCTCCACCACTGCACAGGGGGGACTCGAGATGGATCTCTTAGATTTGTGGCACATGGGTAGTTTTTCTGGGAAATATCTTAATTTCTTTCCTTGATCCAAGGACCTGCAAGTTCCCAGAGCAGTTACAGAATTGTCCACCTTGGGAATGAGCTAAGCATATACTCGCACACCTGTGGGAAACGTAGGTGGGATCAGAGGCGGCGGAAATTCGCTATGTGGTGAATTTTCAGAGTTGCGTGCGGGTAGATAGCTGCTTGTACTTGCATGCATGCTATTTTATAAACATCAAACGTGCGTATTTTCGCTTTTGTGTGCACATGTATGCGCATAAAAAAAAAAAAGGGTGGTCCCTGGGTGTTCCAGGGCAGGGCCAAGAGAGATGCATGAAAGTTGCTATTTTATAAGAGATTAATGCGAGTACAAGAGGTAACTTGTGCAATTTTGCACCTACTAATTACCTTGTGCAATTGATACCAGACAGATCTGTTGTCGAGTGATGGTTGGGTGGGGGAGGTCTGGTGAACTTGGGGCAGTTCAAGCTGAAGGACTAGGTGAAGCAATTAATAAGACTGGTAATTCCAATTACACAACATGTTTTAAAATATACTAATTTGCACGCGTAACTTAGGGTTAAAGAAAATCTTTTTTTTTTTCTCATGTTTAGGAAAAAGTGCACACAGTCGATGCATTGACACATGCTTTTTTGATACATTTCAGGTATTCTTGCATAAGCATATATATGCGCATTTTATAATCTGCATGTACCTGATACGCAGAGGTTATAAAATACTGTAGTAGATCCTCCTGACAGCCATGTATGCATGGAATTGTTTGGAAAGTTATCCTATATGTGCATTGTTTTGTTTTGGTTTTTCAGGGAAAATATCTGCAGAGAAAGGAGATGCAAATCTCTGCAAGTATTTTTCCCTTAGGCAACTTTAAAAGGGAAAGTAAGTGTGTGCTTTCTTTTTGAGAGTTGATGCAAAGTCAGTGGGGGAGAGAGTGCTCGCAGCCTTTACTGTGTAGTTTTGAAAATTGCCCCCCTTCGTGGCTAGCTTTTCTGGAATTATACTCCCTTCATCAGGTTATTGCCAACCAAACACGGATGGACAAATAAGTTGGATCGTGTACTGTTCCTTTGTTTGAAAAGCTGTCAATAGATGTCACGTAATGGTGGTGGTGATAAAGGATATAGAGGACGGTGTCCTCCTACCTTCAAACTTGACTTATCTTTTGGCTTTAACATGTAGTGCAGTGCTCTAGTAATCAGGTTGGTCTTAAAGAATACTTTGGCTCAGTAAAAGAATTTATCCAGTGGTGGTGATGCGTGTCAGCGTTTTTGAGACCCTATCGGTTTCTCTTTCAGCTGTAACATCTGATATTTGCATCTGAAGAAGGCACCCAATAGGTTCTGGAAAGGTCGTGCATATCCTCATCTTTGGATAAAGCCTTCTGTTGAGCCAACAAATGGCATCACAACCAGCAGAGTGCAATTTTGCATTTACCATCCGAGGAATTGCGAACAGGCAGGCCGATGCAATATCTGCAGTACCTGAATGTAATCCGCTTTGAAGTGCTGAAAAGCGAAGCATAAAATAACTCAAAACAATAAATACGGACATGCTAAAAGCATGCGTCCAAAAGGGTTACACTTTTTTTTAATGTGCGCACAATCGCCTCTCCTGGGCACTGGATGCAATAAGCAGATGAGCTGCCGCGCTAGAAAGGATGCGCTAGGGATAAATTGTGCGTCCCTAGGAAAACGGAAGCTCCATTTACAAATGTCCGGTGTATCCTGTGGCAGCTAATTTACCAGCACAATACACACAGTCCAGGGCATGTATATTGTTGGGTATATCTTGTCCCAAAATTTTTTTTTTTTTTATTTATTATTTTTTTAATGTCAAGACATTTTTTTTGCATGGTGCTGCTTTCTATGGTTCTTCCTACTTAGTATCGCCAGGATACTAATTAGGAGGAACCACAGAAAAGCAGGTTTTTTTGTTTTTAAATTGAGCCCTTGACAAGTGGGGGTAGACTTTATGCCAGCTCCAGGGCAGGCATAAAATTTTCTGAGTTAAAAAGGGCGCCTTGGGCACACGGGGATTTTTTTTTTTTTTTTTTTGCATCGCGGGATAATAACTAATAGCCTCACCTACATGAAATTTACATGTGATGAGTGCTGTTAGCTATGTGCTCCATTTACAATATATATATATCTATATATATATATAGATATAGATATATATAAAATTATATAAGGAGGGGTGTGAGGCAGAAGTAGTTGTGGTCCCACAAGATGCGGTGAGAATCGAGAGACTAGTCCGCTGACCGCTAATTTGCGGTGACTGCGCAGGCTGCAAGCTCTGATGAAGATGCAGAGTCAGACCTGATCGGAAAAAAATTTAACATAACATGGGTGACATTCATGAGCTCAGCATGCGTGCCTTGGATGAGAGAAGGTCATCTGGAGTGTCATTCATGTGACAAATTGAAAACTGCAACATGAGCTCTCTGGGTTCATAATTACTGTAGAGTAGCATTGGGTGGGGGAGATTTACTTTTGAATAAGTAACAGCAGGATTTTAGAATTGGCATTCTCATTTTTAGGTTAATGGGGACATTTCATTTTAACAGGGGACTGATAGCTCCGTAATTCTTCTCTAATTACATAATAAATATTTACCCCTGTACAATTGCTGTAAAGCTGCATGGAAATTACTGGGTAATTGAAGAGAGCGAACATCATTTGCGGTTTGAAAGGCAAAATGTTAGTGATTTTGTAGTCCAGTATGTGCAGATGGACGTGATAATTTTAATGCCTAAGTACATGTTAAGTCTGAGTGCACAATAACTGTCCAGGCTGAAGGAACAGCTCATTTTTCCCATGCTAGTTCCTGGATTTCGGGTTTTCTGTATTTCTCGCAGGTAATTGAGCACAATCAGCTCCATTGACTACAATCGGGCTATTAATTCCGTTGAGGGCTCTTGATGACAGAGAGAAGAATTGCCTGGTTTGTGGTATTGCCAGATGTCCAGAATTGAATTAACAGCCCTAATGCTCTGGGCACATTGTTATTAATCCTTTGCAAGGAGTTAGCAATCTGTTATTATTTAGGAGAGTTGTGGGTGGATCCTTAGACCGGTGGCAGATGACCACGCCCCCGGGGGGATGATCCCGAGAGGGACCACCGGTCAGGCTCAGAGTATGGAGACAGACACACACTAGTTCTTTTATTAGACAGTATTCTGAACCACCAGAGGTGGCAGTAGTGAGCTGGAGTGCCCGGCTGGGCTGTAGTCCCTCAGATACTGGAACAGCGATCCTGGATAACTGAGCTGTAGAGAAACTGAAATATAGTAAGTAGGCAGGGAATGCAGAGTTTATGTACTGAACCAGATGGTAACACTCACAATGTCTCATAGAAGCCCAGGAGCTGGAATGAAGTAGGCCCTCGAGGAGCGAGTACCTGGTTCCAGGGAAAGCTCTGAGAGTGCGATGGAACTCACAGATGTAGTAGGCAGCGATGACTTCCAGGCAGAAGTGAATTCCGAAGAAGTCCGGGAACGAGGGCCCTCGGAGCGAGTACCAGTTCCAGACTGCAATCTACAAAGTAAGAGAGAATGAGGCCCCCGAGGAGCGGGTACCCCTGGTAAGTCCGAGGAGGCAGAGTAGCTTGGAAAGATGTAGCGAGTCCGTTGCCATTAATTGCTAACTCGAGGAGTTAGCAATTCAGAGACCTTTAAATATCTGAAGCGGATGACATCATCTCAGGGGGACGCCCCTGAGGTTCGCGCCACTTCTGGTACTTGAGGCGGGGCCGCGCCGCTCGCCCCTAGGCATCAGGTCAACATGGTGGTTTGCAGCGTCGGGCCGGTCCGGGGACGCCGGACGAGGATGGCCGAAGAATGCCGTGGCAGCCAGCCTTCCATCAACCCCAGAGGGAGTCGCCAAAGCGGTAAGGTGGGCGGAGTGGAGACGTCGGGCAGCGACAATCGCAACACACGTACAGTAGGGAGAAAAGTTAATTTAAAAAAAAATAGCTGTAGAATATAAAATAATACTGTGACACAGCGTAACTTTTTAGTGCTTTTCAAGTCCATGTGGAAAAAGCACTGAAGGGGCCTGTTCAGGCACAATAAATTCTGCCGTGATTCACCAGTTCAGTGCAGGCTTTGAGGTGAAGGGCCAGGGGTTTGTGTGTAGCCTAGGACTGGCACCTACCCTAGTGACAACGACCTTGATCTACTTAGGGGTGAGGTCATGTTGAAGAGCACCGGGAGCTCCATGCACAAGCATGCTTTTCATATCCTTCCTTGTTAAGTAGTAATTCGCATCACTACTGCTCATTTACCAATGCAGTGCCTGTACCAGCTCTTCCATTTCCGTACTTGTTTTTCACTTGACGTTGCAATACTCTGTTATCTCTTCGCTCCCTGTTACTGTTCCCCCAAGGACAAGCCCCCTCCTTCCCATCCTAGGATTTGGTCCCCCTCCCCACCCCCGTTCCTTTGCTGTTTGAGCTAAGGTTAGAATTGCTGGAGCTCAGCACGGCTCTGCTTCCTGGCACTCGTTTGAGCCGGGATGTGATGTCGCTGTTGGTTAAGATGGTAATTCCTACTGTATTTGTTTTGTATAGCATTTTGATGCAAAGGGCTCTGCCAAAATATTGAGCCATTATTTGTCCAGAGTTTTACAAAGCATTTTTAACAAAAGCTTTATTTTAAATAAGAAAGGTGTGCACAGGACAAAAGGGGTGGATAATACACTTGCTGGGGGGAAAGGGGAGAAGCAAAGAAGTCAAATAATTGTCATAGAGAAGTTGGGGGAAGAATGAGAGATCAATTTGGAAAGGCCTGATGGAGAAAAGAGAAATGATGGGAAACCTGAATGATCGGGACCAAGGTGGACATTGAGTGGTTTGTATCCCAAGAGAGAGACAGAAGGGAATAAGAAACAGCATGAAAACAATATTTGTGTTTACTGAAAATACTTACTGCCTCCGCCTTCCAAGATTCAGGGTGGGTTACATGTTAATGAGTCATAGCACATACAATCTAAGCAGAACTATATTATCTGGCAGAATTATAGACTGGTTAAAAGCACTTTATTAATCATATTTTAAAATATTTAAAGACACAAGCGTCGCTTCCAATGATGAAATCCATTGTTGGGGATGTACAGTCCAGGTGGAGTTAAATTCAAAGCAGGAAAATTACAGCATGGAGCTGGGGAAAAAAAAATTCACAGATTTGCTCTGAAAATCTGTGAGAATTTCATTTGGTTCTCTCCCCCCCCCCCCCCCCACCCCCCCAAGATACTGCTAAAAAATCAGGAAATCCACAGAAGCACAAAAGTGGTATTGATCAGATCTGCAAGTGGATTTGCCCAGTTCCGCTTCGTTTTACCGGTAGCAGGCCTGTCTCTTTTAAAAATGAGAAAGTTGGGCAAACCAGTGGAGTTTGTAGGATTTTGCTTGGCTTACAGGTTCATGACTCTCCTTTTAAAGAAGTGTGCACATCTCTAATTTGTTGTGCTTGCCACAAGACCTTGCACTGTGGGTGAATAACCTCCATTCCAGTCCCCCCTATCATATCCGCATCTGTCCTTGGAGAAACTGATAACTGAGGCATAGTTTCCTATTTAAGCTGCCAAGAGTTGAATTATGACTCATTGCCAACAGCAATCAATTACTGCATGGCCTGCCAGGCTGTTTTAAGAAGTGACTAGGTATTTGCAAGGTGGTTTCACTATTTCAAGCCTTGTAGTGTAGAAATATTGTGCTCTGTGTAATTTCTGTCCTGCAGAATATAATGTTAAAAACATTAGGTCTTCAATATTTAATGTCCAGTGTAACACTCTGGTCTTTACAAGCTGATGGAAGATTTATACTTTTACTCTTTTCAACACTGCAGTGACTGGAAATGTTTTACCTTAAGTTTTAAATTATATCTTCAGTACATAAAGAGAAGAAAGACATTTTTTTTTCCATTCTAGGTTTTCTCATGGTCAATACTGGTGGTTATTTTTATTTTTTTTTTAATTTTTTTTTTAACTTGTGTGTGTAATTAGGTTGATATCAAAATGGTAATCAAGGGCCTGATTCACAAAGGCTTTTCTCTCATTTTCTTTCTAGGAAAACACCTAGATCAGACATGGCTTAAATGTAATTTTGCACATATATATATATATCTATATATATATATATATAGATATATATAGATATATATATATATATATATATATATATAGATATATATAAAACAAAATACGGGCTAAATGTATATGAAATAAAGTGCAAAACTTTTCTGTGCAATCTTGAAGGTTTATATTAAAATATTCACTGAGGAACTACATAAGTTACCCAAAATTATATGTAGAAAACTGGCAAGGCAACTCCTATAATAGCACTACCAAGCAGCGGTGTGGCTATGCTTGAAGGTAGTCAAAAAACTTGATTCCTAAAGTTGACAAAACAATCTAAATGACAGCTCCACCGAATGTTGGTGTTTGAGATCCAGGGTCAGATAGAAAAATCCCAGCAAGGCCTTTGTTTCGTCGAATTGGCCTCCTCAGGGGAGACCCTTGATACAAGCGAATGGAAGAATCAACTTCTAGACTGTTCTCACCACCACTGGAAGGGAAGAGCCGATTCCACTTACACATATCAACAGAGCTGACAGGTGCCTGCCTGATCCATGATAACTTGGGAAGGGGGGAGGTGCCATACACCTTGCTGGATCCCTTC
Source organism: Rhinatrema bivittatum (assembly GCF_901001135.1). Taxonomy (NCBI): domain Eukaryota; kingdom Metazoa; phylum Chordata; class Amphibia; order Gymnophiona; family Rhinatrematidae; genus Rhinatrema; species Rhinatrema bivittatum. Next base: position 184,213,203 of record NC_042622.1, on the reverse strand, counting down.
ACACAAGGGATCAGAGACCCGGGAAAAATGAGACTGCCATGTGGTGCAAAAACTGGGAGCACCTTTCAACAGAAAGCAGTCGGGGGGAGAGGGGGCAGCCAAAATTCTTCCGAAGCCCCAGGTAAAGGTGTCGATGAAACCCAAAACTGAACTGCCGTATGTGGCAGAAAGTGAAAGAAGATTGCGGGCGGGAACAAATCGATGGTTTCTGGAGCGACGCTGACCTTCCTTCTGCTTACTGAGCAGAAACCGTTTTGAGGCAGCAATAAATAGTGTTCCACTGTACGTAAACTACAAAATCAAAGGAACACTATAATAGTTACACTAATTACATTACAAAATATATTCTTTATCATTTAAACACTAAAGTACCATCCTAAATCTCAAATGCCGCACATGCAGAAATAAAATGTTTACTTAGAATGCTTTAAATGAAAATTATTTTTAATAAATCACTGCATTTACAAAAGTGCAAGTGTTCACATTTTAAAAAAATTCCTCCATCAAATCATTTCGATGAGTCCAGGATATATCAATGTCCAAAACAGGAATGCAAATGGACACAGATTTTAAATATTTGAAGAGTCAGAAGCAATCCTTGGTGCCTGACTTGTGTACAGTCAGTGCAACAGAAACGATTCCTCAAGTCCAGACCAAGGCCTTGATGTTTCGCCGAAGGTGGCTTCTCAACACTGTTAAATAAAGTGATTAATTATAATATACCTCATAGAAGGCCCTTCATATATACCAGAATCAATGATTCTGCATATCGTGTGATCCGGACACTCAGACTCACAAGTCAAATACTTGTATACTACTGCGGTGATTGTTGTCACAGCATTACAAAATTGCTGAAACTGAGTTTGCATTGGATTTCATCGGCTTGTTCAGCATGAAGGTAACTTTTAAACAGCCGCACAGGTGTACATGTATGCGCATATGGCGGCTTGCATGAATAGATGTGGCCTTTTTATAACACATGCGCATATGGTATAAAATCGATTGTATGTGCAATTTTGTGTGGACGCGTGCTTGTGCACGCAAATGCTGGCCCTACCGCGTAAGTGGGGGGATTTTATTAGATATGCGTACTGGTGCAATTACCAGTTTCCCCAGTCCTTTCCCAGTTCACCCAGGTAAAGGCTCCCAACTTCCTAACTTCCCTAATTAGCTTTCCTCCCTTTTACCCTATTAGCCCTGGCCCTTCAAACCTCGCTGACTAGTCCTGATTTTATATCAAAATGTACATACCATCCATAGCAGAAGTTAAGGGAAGGCGGCATGTAATTTTATTTATTTATCGTATTTTGTATACAGTCATTCAGTTTCGCCATCAAAACGGTTTACAGTGCTTGTGAAATAATCATTGATACAAATATCAACGCAGCAGAATGTCATCAGGAAGGGATGTTTGAGGTTTGATTGTTAGTTGAAAAATATATACAATAGTTATTATATGTTAATAAACTATCGCAGCAATGTTCATACAAGTGGTCGTATTGTTACTTATAAAAGAAATTATTGTTAGATGTAGGCTAGGGGTAGTAATTGTGATCAGTTGCACATTGTCTTAGTTGTTTAACTGGTGGAAGTTATTTAATTGTTTGGACAAAGCCTTGTACTAAGTATTTATATGTACATACTTCAGGTTACAGATTTGGAATGTGCATGCCCCGCCCAAACTCTACCCATGCCACACCCCTTTTTTGTAAAAAAAAAATAAATTCTTGTGCACGTCACAAGAGATATATGGTGGCCGGACTAGTGTGCATATCTCCCAGCTTAAAATTCACCTGTAAATCTGTTAATGCATATCACATTCAGGCCGATACAGTGGACGCGCGTTTTCCCTTACCCCTTATTCAGTAAGGGGAGGAAAACGCGCGTCCAACCCGCAGCACCTAATAGCGCCCTCAACATGCAAATGCATGTTGATGGCCCTATTAGGTATGCGCGCGGGATACAGAAAGTAAAATGTGCAGCCAAGCCGCACATTTTACTTTCAGAAATTAGCGCCGACCCAAAGGTCGGCGCTAATTTCTTCCGGTGCCGGGAAAGTGCACAGAAAAGCAGTAAAAACTGCTTTTCTGTGCACCCTCCGACTTAATATCATAGCGATATTAAGTCGGAGGTCCCGAAAAGTAAAAAAAAAAAAAAAAATTTGAATTCGGCCCGCAGCTGTCGGGCCGAAAACCGGACGCTCAATTTTGCCGGCGTCCGGTTTCCGAGCCCGTGGTTGTCAGCGGGCTCGAAAACCGACACCGGCAAAATTGAGCGTCGGCTGTCAAACCCACTGACAGCCACCGCTCCTGTCAAAAAGGAGGCGCTAGGGAGGCGCTAGTGTCCCTAGCGCCTCCTTTTCCCCGTTTTTACCACGTCACCTAATTTAAATAGAGAATCGCATTCACCGGTGGGCATTCGTCCGCTCTCCCACGGACTTTACTGTATCGCCCAGATTGTCATTAATCAAATGGTCATCTTGCGATTCAGACCTCTATATGTATAGATTTCAAAGTCTGTAAATACATAGCTTTAAGTGGGAGGATATTTGGACAGAGCTTTGCATTGTTCGCAAATCTTTCTCGTGCATATTCATTGTGGATATCCTGAAAACCTGGCCTGTTCTGGCTCTTGAGGAACTGTTGGCCACCCCTGCTATACTGTGTTTTGGTGCATATTCTGATTTTTGTTGAGTAAATCAAGGGCAGGGCATTGGAAGCGCATTATTAAGCAAAGGTTCTTTTCTGCCTTAGTGCAAAAACAAATTTATAAGGTTGGGGCAGCCAAAGAGAGCAGCAAGGACAGTCATGCAGTGCCATTTAATGGGGGTTTGGCCTGCTTGCTTTGTTTTTTTTGTGTGTTCTTCTGAACGAGCTGGTGGCTACGCGCATGTGTGATGGGAGAATTTCACCAATTTACGTGCAACTGACCCGCTAAGTCAGATGAAGCTGTCCGTAGTGATCTAAAGAGGACGGACACCTGGTTGTTAGCTTAGATGGCTCATTGAGGGGTGGAGGAGGGGGGGACTTGAAATGGCTTTTCATTATGGAGCTGGCACCGACAGTGCGGATTGCAGGAGCACTCTTGGGTTATGCCGGTGCAGTCGGCAGATTATAACGAGCGCTTTTCACAGAGAAGCAGCCTTTCTCTTCTCTTATGCTGGTTAGCTTAGCTTTGTACGTGTTTGTTTATCTGATCCATGAAACGTGGCGTTTTCCCGCTGCAGAGACTGATGGAAGAGCAGCATGAAAGCCCTAAGCGACCACCTGTGCTGACACAGCTTCCTAGATGGGGCATTAAATCATTTCTCTGCTTGCAGAGATGTGAGGGTAATGCTAAGCAGTCCCTGCAGCAGTGCGGTATGGCTTGCTCTTCCTCTGGAGCTGAGGTAGGCTTCTGCCTTAATCAAATATAATTCGGCACTGCTCTTGGTAAACAGAGATGTGCTAACCTAGTTCAAATAAATATATCATTTTAAAAAAGGGGGGCTGGAGGATTTCAGGCGAGCATAATGAGGGTCTGTTCAATCCTATCGATGAGCTTCTAGACTTTTTTTTTTTTTTTTAGTACAGAGGCAAAAGAGACATACTTTTACAAAGAGAGGAAAACCTGGCTTTATGCATGTAAGAGGTGTGTTTAAAATTTGCCCAGAGGGTTGTGTGCATAAAAGTACCACAAGCGATACTATTGGAGAGTAGGCTAAGTAGTGGTTTCAGGAAATGACTGCACTTTTTTCCCCCCCTGCAAAGTATTCTTACCCATAGCCCTTATGGCCAGGATCAAGGGTGGGGGCCATACTCCATTTGTGTCCTCAGGATATCCTAAAAGAGGATGCATGAGAGAGATCTGAACAGGAGGCTCTGTGTGTGCCGGTCCATCCCATTATCCTCGTTAAGGATATCCTGAGGACCCAACAGGTGTGGCCCTTGCAGATGGGCTAGAACATTACTATAAAAAAAAGTGATTAAATTCCAGATAATTGCTTCATTTCAGGAGGATTTATGGGTAAGAAAACACCTCTCATTTCCTGAAATACTCTCTAGTTTCAGAAAGCATAACTTGGGGCAGGGTGTACTGTTATTCAGTACTATTGTCCCTAAAAGCCAGCAGTAGTTTGCAGGCCACTTAGAAGCAGTTTTAGGTTAAAACCATTTATTTTCTCTAGAAAAACAGGGTGCGCTGTGGAGGGCCTTCCGCTGCGAACTCTGACTGAAACGAGCAATCAAGCTTTAATGTTTTGTTTTGTTTTTAACCATAGACCTCTTTCACTGGACAGTTACCAAAATGCATTACAGTTCCTCACTTCCATTCTAGTTCCAGAGAGATTGAGTGGGAAAATTAGTGAGGAAAAATGTTTTATCTGTGTTTGCAATCTGCTTTTTTTTTGTGTAGTGTCAGAGATGCCAAATCAGGCCCGAATAGTTTATGGTCTCTAAACTTACAGAGAAAAAACGCATGGTAGTAGTCACATCGGGGCTGGCCGTTACCCGCTGTGCATTTCTCCTTTGAAATCAGTGTGTCTGCACAATAAGAGGTGAATTCTAAAAGCCCGGCGCACACATTTAATTAGGGGACTTGCGAATAAGTTGGGGTGACGCACGCCAAGCAGACTTTGTCGCCTGGATATGGGCTTATCTCCCACAGCATGCACATCTCAAAAGTTATTTATTTATTTATTTCAAAAAAGGGTTGTGGGCATGGTCTGCGCGGGACATAGGCATTTCGAGATGTGCGCATAAATACTTATGCATCCTGGTGCACAAATTTACTTCTGCTGTGGAGGAGGTATAAATTCTAAAATAAAACCAGGTGGAACTGTGGGGCTTTAAGTGTCAGGACTAACTTGGGGGGCGGGGGAGGGGATTTGGAGGACTTCTCTTAGCTGGGTGAACTGAGGATGAACTGGTAAAACGGAGAATGACATTGGCACCTGTCCCTTTTTAAAATTCCCTGATTTGAGGTAGAAGCAGGATTTGCCCACGTCCACTTAAAATTTGGCATACATGTGTGTAGAGCCAGGCTATTTTATAACGGGCACGCATATATTTATAAAATGGCCGTGTCCCTGGGTGCGGGCCAAATGTACACACTCAAATGTACGCCGGTTTGAAAGTCATCATCCCTGGCTTTGGGCTACAAATTCTGTTTCCTGAAACTAGACAAAAGGATGGATTTAGGAATAGATGACTATTCTCTCCTGCATAAACTTCCCCTCCACTATAAACTCTCCTGAACTGGTGCATTGTTAATGAAAATCACTACAGCTTCCCATATCTATCCAAGGTCAAGAGAGATAATGGGTAAAAAAAAAAAAAATGTTAAGGCAAACTGTGGAATTAATACTTTTCGGTAGTAATTCTTCAGTTCATAGGGAGACAAATGACCTAGCACTGTAGGGGTGGGAATAAAATAGTCAGTCATCCTAAACCTATACTTTGGTTGTCTGCCCAAAAAGGAATCTGACAACCTCGATGCAAACTATTACCCACCTTCTCTTTGGTACATGAATTCAGTGCCTAAATGTGTATTTGGGTTTATTACCTGCCTCTTTTGAAAAAGGAAGTCACCCAAGGCGGGGTATAACATTAGAATAATAAAGTATTCATGCATAATTTATACACTGCGAAACTATATAAAACATGGATTGAAAAAATTTTAAATATACATTTCCTCTGCTTAAAAGAGGGCTTATGGGTAATTGTGACAGGGTAGTCACATGATCTTCCCACCACTGGAAAGCCCATGCTGTACTGAAAACAGTGATGTTGGATTTGCGCAGGTAACCGTGAACAACCTTTATTGTGATTTGAAAATTGTCCCAGAACTCCCTGGTGCCAATCCGGGGGGAGGGGGGGGGGGGGAACCAACACCTTGGCAACAAAAAGGTTAAAGCCCAAAGTGTGGAGAGTGCAGGGGAGAAGGGGCTGTGGTGTGAAAGGCACCATTCATTCTGACGTCAGACATTCAAGATAGACCGAAATCTGGCCTCCTAGCATCATGACCTGTGTTTTGGTGTACTTAAGACACAGAGCGTTCTTCTTTCTGATGGCCAAGTGCGGAGATGTGTGAACATTCATGATGCCCAGTTTCCTCCTTTGGTACAGATGTTTGCACAAGGTCATGACCCATGTTCATTATGTGATTTTTCTATGTAATAAGTACATTGTTAAACATTAGACACAGTTCTCCTCCCCCCCCCCCCCCCATAGAAAACAAGGCAAGAAATGGAGTCATCTGGTGGCCACAGGCATCGATTTAATGGCAGGGCAGCAGTAAAGATGCTTGGCGACGTTGCAGTGCACTCCAGCCTCTCTGAGATTTCAGCTGAACCTGCTCTTTCTTCCCTTGAGGAAATAAAAAGAAATTCTGAAAGTAGGGGGAATGAAGGGCACATGAACAGTGATGGAAGGAGTGGGGTAGATTGGGGGGGTGGCTGTTACTGGGTGCTCTGTTGTCCCATGAGACCCATTTGAAATTGGATGAAGGATTCAAGCATTTTTCGGGGTGGACATATATATACTGATCTTTATATGGCCAGTTTCTCTATAGGAGACCTGGACTGAGAGTGCCTTCTTTTTTTGAAATGGATGGGATGCACGTCCTTTGCATTTTTTTGACCTGTAGAGCTGTGGTTTTCAAGCTTCTTTTCTCAGGACTCGGCGGAAGGAAAACACTCACCAGCACCACTTCTTTCCCACCCCCTCAGTAACTCCATCTCCAACACGCCTGCCCGGCTGGTTCGAAGAGACCAAGTCACTTTGAGCCGTGCCGCGCTGCTATACCCCTGCCTTCTCAGCAGGCTTGAGAACAACACGAGTAGCACCCGGCTTCCTGAAACTTCCTAAGAGCTGCGTGGAGACGAGTCTGCACTACAGCACAGTGCTGCCAGGCTTCGCATTTCCTCCCCCTCCCTAGAACGGGTACCAGTTAGAATTGGCGCTGGGGCTGTGACCCATTTAAGGGCATCTCGACCCA